>NW_017731798.1:803911-819574 GCF_001890085.2 Hipposideros armiger
CAGCTCAGTAGCAGCTCAGCTCACTGGCCCATGTGGGAATCGAACCGGCGACTCTGTTGGTCAGAGCTTGCACTCTTAACCAATGAGCCACTCAGCCTGCCCCTTAATTTTCTTCCTGATAGTTCATTATTAGTGCATAAAAATGCAACAGATTTCTGAATATTAGTTTTGTATCCTGATACTTTACTGAACTCATTTATTTCTAATAGTTTTTTGGTGGAATCTTGAGGGTTTACTGTATATAGTATCATGTCATCTGCAAATAGTGGTAGTTTTACTGTTTCCTTTCCAATTTGGATGTCTTTTATTTCTTTTTCTTGTCTGATTGTTGTGGCTAAGACTTCAAATACTATTTTGAATAAAAGTGGAGACAGTAGGCATCCTAGCCTTGTACCTGATCTTAGAGAAAAAGATTTCAGCTTTTAATCCTTAAGTAGATGTTAGCTGTGGGTTTGTCATATATGGTCTTTATTTTGTTGAGGTATGTCCCTTCTATCACCACTTTCCTGAGGGTTATTATCATAAATGGATATTGGATTTTGTTAAATGTATTTCTGCATCTGTTTAAATGGTCATGATTTTCATCCTTCATTTTATTGAGGTGGTGTATCACATTGATTGATTTGTAGGTATTGAACCAAACTTGCACCTCTGGAATAAATCCCACTTGATCATGGTATATCTTTTAATATATTGCTGAATTCAGTCTGCTAATATTATTTTGAGGACTTATGCATTAATATTCATCAGGGATATTAGCCTGTAATTTTCTTATAGTGTCTTTCTCTGGTTTTGTTATCAGGGTCCTGTTGGCTTCATAGAATGAGTTTAGAAGCCTACTTCCTCTTCAACTTTTGTGAATAGTTTAAGAAGGAAAGGTATAAATTATTCTTTGAATGTTTGGTAGAATTCACTTGTGAAACCATCTGGTCCAGAACTTTTGTTTGATGGGATTTTTTTATTACTGATTTAATTTCATTATAGGAACTGTCTCTTCAGATTTTCTATTTCTTCTTGATTCAGTCTTGGAAGACTGTGTCTAGGAATTCATCTATTTCTTCCAGATTGTCCAAATTTTTGGCATATGATTGTTTGTAGTATTTTTTTATAATATTTTGTATTTCTGTTGTGCTGGTTGTCACTTTTGCTCTTTTATTTCTGATTTTATTTATTTGGGTTCTTCCTCTTTTTTTTCTTGATGAGTCTTGCTAAAGGTTTATCAACTGTATTTACCTTTTCAAAGGACCAGCTCTTAGTTTCATTAATCTTTTCTGTTTCTTTTTAGTCTCTATTTCATTTATTGCTGCTCTGATCTTTATTATATAGTTTCTTCTACTCACTTTGGACTCTGTTTTTCTTTTTCTAGTTATTTTTTTTTTTACCTGTAAGTTAGGTTGTTTAAGGGTTTTTGTTTGTTTGTTTGTTTTGTTTTTTCCTGTGTATTGAGATAGGCTTGTATCACTATGAATTTCCCTTTTAGAACTACTTTTGCTGTGTCCCATAGATTTTGTTTCCATTTTCATTTCTCAACATATCTTTTGATTTCCACATTAACACATTGATTGTTTAGTAGCATATTGTTAAGCCTCTATGAGTTCAGGTTTTTTCCTCCAGTTTTCTTCTTGTAATTGATTTCTAGTTTTATACCATTGTGATCGGAGAATATGCTTGATATGATTTCAGTCTTCTTAAATTTATTGAGACTTGTTTTGTGACCTAACATGTGGTTTATCATGCAAAAGGATCATATGCACTTGAAAAGAATGTGTATTCTGCTTTTTTGGTTCAAATGTTCTATAAATATCAATTAAGTCCATCAGATATGTGTCATTTAAAGCCACTGCTTTCCTGTTCGTCTGATTGGATGATCTATTATTATAAGTGGATTGTTAAAGTTTCCTGCAATTATTGTACTTCTCTTAATCTCTCTTTATGTCTGTTAATATTTGCTTTATATATGTAGGTGCTCCAATGTTGGGTATTTACAATAGTTATATCCTCTTGTTGAATTGATCCCTTTATCACTATGAAATGCCCCTCTTTGTCTCTTGTTACAGCCTTTGTTTTAGTCTATCAGGTCTGATATAAGTATTGCTACCTCGAGTTTTTTGTTTCCATTTGTGTGAAATAAGTTGTTCCATTCCTTAACTTTCAGTCAGTGTGTGTCTTTTGATCTAAAGTAACTCTCTTGTAGGCAGCATATGTACAGTTTGTTTTTTTATCCATTCAGCCACTCTATTTCTTTGATTGTGGTATTTAGTCATTTACATTTAAGTAATTATTGATAGGTATATAGTTATAGCCATTTTATTGATTTTCTTTCTGGTTGTTTTTATGGTTCTTCTCTGTTCCTTTCTTCTTCTCTTGTACATGATAACTTTCTATAGGAGTTTGTTTGGATTCTTTTTTTCTTTATTTTTTTGTGTATCTATTATAAGTTTTTAGTTTGTGGTTACCATGAGATTCACAGATACCAAGCTATGTTTATAGCAGATTATTTTAAGTTTATGGTCACTTAAGTTCAAACATTCTAAGAGCAATACATTTTTACTCATCCCCTCCATGTTTATGTTTTTGTAATCTTATTTTATATCTTGTATGTGTGTATCCTTAATTTATTAGTGCATTTACACATGATCTTACTACTTTTTCTTCTAACCTTCATACTAGCTTTGTAATTGCTTGATCCACTACTTTTACTAAGTATTGCCTTTATCAGTGAGATTTTTTTAAATTTTTTATTTTTTATTTTATTGGGAAATTGGGGGAGGGGAACAGCGTTGGGGAATCAGGGAAGGGGAACAGACAAGTTGCTGTCTTTTGTTCTTCAGTCTAGTTGTGGAGGACGTAGCTTCACTGGCCCATACTGGTATTATGATCATTGTGCTCTTCCCAGGTGAGGCAGATCGGTCGCCGGCCACTGGACGGCCGCTTATGGCAGCTCACGCTGGCTGCCCGTCATTCACACTGGCTGCCAGCTACTCATGGTAGCTTACGGCAGCCTGCTGCAGCCCCACTGCAGCCTATGCTGTCACCGGCGACTCACAGCAACCCAGCTCCAGATTGAGCTGTTGTTCACCATCTTAGCTGCAGAGGGCGCAGCATCACTGGCCCATGTGGAATCCGAACTGGCGGCCTTGCTGCTCAGAGCTCGCGCTCCCAAGACAACTCTTAACCAAGAAGCCACTTGGTCAGCCCATCATTGAGATATTTTTCTTTCTGATATTTTCTTACTTTTAGTTTTGGCTTTTTCTTTTCCACTTAAAGAAATTCCTTTAAAATTTATTGTAATACTGGTTTAGTTGTGATGAACTCCTTTAGTTTTTGCTTGCCTGGGAGACTCTTGATGTCCCCCTCAATTCTGAATGGTAATCTTGCTGGTAACCTAACCTAATGACATTAGTGAGTAAGCATATCTATCTAGAGCATTCTTTGTTGTAGGTTTTCCCTTTTATCACTGAATACTCATATATTGTACCATTCCTTTCTGCCCTAGAAAGGTTCTGTTGAAAAATCAGTTGACAATTTTATGGGGGCTCCCTTGTACGTAACTAGCTGCTGTTCTCCTGCTACTTTTAAGATTCTCTCTCTGTCTTTAACTTTTAGCATTTTAATTATGTTGTGTCTTGGTATGGGCCTGTTTGAGTTTATCTTGTTTCAGACTCTGTGCTTCCTAGACTTTGAGTCTATTTCCTTTGCCAGAATAGGGATGCTTTCAGTTATTATTTCTTCAAATAGGCTTTCTAGCCCTTTCTCTCTCTCTCTCTTGTCCTTTTGGGACCCCTCTGTTGCATACGTTGGTACTCTTGATGTTATCCCAGAGGTCCTTCAAACATCCTCATTTAAAAAAAACTATTATATATTTTGGTTGTTCTGATTGGGTGATTTCTACTACCTTGGCATCTGTTCTTCTGTATAATCTAATCGGCTATTGATTCCCTCTAGTGGATTTTTAGTTTGTTATTGTATTCTTCAGTTCTGATTTTTTTTTAATATATTATCTGTATCTTTGTTGAAGTTCTTGCTGAGTCATCTAATCTTTTCCTGAGATCGTTAAGCATGTTTATAACCATTGTTCTAAACTCTATCTGATTGATTGCTCATGTCCATTTCATTTAGTTATTTTTCTGGAGTTTTGTCCTGTTCTTTCACTTGGAACATATTTCCTTGTCTCCTAATTTTGGCTATCTTTCTGTATTTGTTTCTCTGTATTAGGTAGATCTGCTGTATCTCCTAGTCTTCAAAGAGTGGCCTTATGTAGAAGGTGTACTGTGGGGCCCAGTAGCACAGTCCGCCCTGTTCACCAGAGCCACAATCTCCATAGGTGACACCTGTGTGGGTTGTATGTACCCTCCTGTTGTAGTTGGGCTGTGATTGCTGTGGACCCATCAGTGGATGTAGTTGACCGTCAGGCTGTCTATGAGGACTGGCCAAGAATACAATGGCTGAGCTGTTGTGGAGAGCTGGTCCCATGGAACAGGAGTTGCTTTAGCAGGGCTCAGGTGCCAGCTAATACCACTATCAGGTGTGTAGGTTGTGGAGCCATTTGGGAGGGGCTCTGGTGCAGGCCAAGGCAAGCTATTGATTGTGCTGGGCCTGGGGTCGTTGGGTGGGAGCTATAATGGAGGCTGAGGCTGTTTGCCTCTTGTGTCAGGCTTGGGCTTCTTATTAGGAGCTTCAATGTGAACTGAGGCCGGTGTCACTGTGGCAGGCTTGGGGCTACTTGGTAGGAGCTAAAATGCAAGCCAAGTGAGCTGAGGCTGACTGCCACTCCAGGAAGCTGAGGGCATCCAGGAGAGACTGAGGTACACTCTGAGTCTGTCTACTGTTTGTGTGGAGGGTCTGGAGTCGCTAGAATTGGTTCTGGCCAGGGTGAGTAAGTTGGGTGGGGTGAGGTCTCAGGAGGACGCTGGGGTGGGGTGAATGGTATTAATGGAGAGCTACAGTTTAATGGCGAGTTACAGATTTTGTGCCTGCTGGCATTGGGCCAGCTAGGTGGGAGAAAAGCTCAATAAAGGAACGGTGGAGCCTACCAGTGTTGTCCCCTGAAAGAGTTCCCACCAATCCTCTCCCCTCCTGCCTCCACCCTAATGTTAGTCAATTTAGTTCTTCACCGTGTGATCCAGGCTCTTCTGGAACTTCTGCCTTGTGCTGGAGCTTGGAGCAAGTCACTTTGTGCACACATCTTTTAAGAACAATAGCTCAATCTCACTGCCCTTCGACTCTCTAGGAAGTAATCCCTGTGTGTTCAAAGCCAGATGTTATCAGGGCTCCCGGGCTGGGGAGCCTGGTGTGGGGCATGGACCTCATGTTCCTCAGGGGGGATCTCTGCAGCAAAGATATCCCTCCCATTTATTCTTCATTCACTACATTGTGGATGTGGGACCAGGTCTTACAACATCTCCGCCCCTCCTGTCCACCTCCATGTGACTTCTTCTTTATATCCCTAGTCATAAGAATTCTGTTCATCTAGACTTCAGGTGGTTCTCAGTGTTTTGTAATTGTCATTTTGATGTATTCATGGGAGGAAGTGAGTTCAGGATTTGCCTATATTGCTTTCATGATCAGAGCTTGCACTCTTTAACTGTTATTACATTGTCATGGGAATCTGTGCATAGTAATCTCTTGAATAGGCATGTTTGTTAATCTCATTATGAAGAATGAAGTATTCTCTTAATTTCTCAAATTACTAAAAAACAGGTTTGAGCTTCACCAAAATACATTTTTAAATCTCACCTTTCCTTTGTGAATCTGATTTTGTTTACTATGAAATGATTTTTGCTCCTCATCCAAACAGTGAACAACAACAAAAAGGCTAAGGCACCTACTATAATGACATTGAGTGGGCTTATATTATCTTCTCATCCCTGTCTGAAGAAAGCAGGATCAGAGAAAACATGCCGTTCCACACAGGTAGCTCGTGGCAGAGCTGAAACCAGGAGTCAGGGCTGTTTCAACTAGTCTCTACTTAAATGTACAACTTTTACTTATTTTAAACATTTTGTGTACTATGTGCTGGGCTCAGTATGAGGAGCTTGGGACACAGGCATAAATCAGGCCTCCTTCCTCTACTAAAGTTCAGTTTAGTTGGGTCCATCTATGGAATGAAGTGTAAAACCACACGTTAAGTATTATGATAGTGGTGCTGTGTGAGACATAAAAGATGCCTTGCTCAACTCAACCTGTGGGACAATATAAGAAATGATCCACAAGCTAGCTGTAAAGAGTCAGAGCTGGCCAGGCTGGAAGAGGGGGAAGTAGTATTCAGAAGGACTAACATGAACAAAGACCTACGCGTAGAGCACAGTTGGCAATTGCAAGCTCAGTAGACGTAAAGAAGGGCTGCGCTGCGAAGTTAAGTCCAAAGAGGAATGCAGACAAGGAATCCCTGCCATAGCAAGACATAATAGGTTTTAGATCAAGGATTCACATTGGATTTGAATTTCAGAAACTTCATTCTGTTTTGCACTAGAGCCACGAAGGTCAGTTGGAGGCTATTTAAAATTCTAGGGAGTCATAATTCAGATCCAAAAGAGGGTGGGGACAGGGATAAAAATAAGCAAAAATAATTACGAATATTGCCCCCGTTTCCCTGGAAAATCAAACAGTTGACAGACAGGAAGAAGAGGCATGCAAATTAAATTCCCCATAGCCTGTTGTCTACTTGTCATTTGACAGGGCCATTCTTCCTGCTAGGCACACCCTCATTCCTGAATATTTCCAGTCATTGCCATGTCTGACTTCAGTTGGTTCTGAATCCTATGGTTCCGAGGATCTGTGAGTAGCTCGCACTGTCCTTCTGATTTAGGCACCAACATCCCCTCTAGTCGCTTCTGTGTTCCTCCGGCATTTGCCTAAGTAACTGCATTATCATGAACTCTGTTCCTAGCTGAAAAGCTTTACCTCTAGTTCTTCCTTAGCAAGAAAAAAATCCTTGCTCCTCTTTTAGGCTGACAAAATAAGGCTGTGTTCAGCCTTATCACTTGTCAAACTTTCCAGAAGGAATGTATCACACCCCACTTTCCTTCCACAGTCCTAGAAAAGGGATGAGGGCTGTTGACAGGATTAAGTGCTTTAATACTAAGTTCCTTGAATATAGCAAGGGCCCAATAAAAGTTAGTTCTTAAACACATACTGTAAGCACATAATTCCATTACAGTGTGATAAATGATGTACAGCATTTATTCTACTAGAATTCCTAATGCGTACCTCCCATTTAGCTGCATGTGCTTTGAGGGTATAATTATTACTCGGCATGGGATTATTTTGCATGTACCAATTACTTTCACAATATTCTGCTATGATTCTAGATATAAAAGTAATTCTTCACATTTTTATCTCCATTGTTCTCTCCCCACTACATACTGGCCAGTAACAAATGATTAGAAAAATCAATTTAGAGAACAGACATGACTGTTGATTAGGAATGATCAATTATATGGTATGTCATCCTTCAGCCTTTCGCAGATATGGTATTTCCTACTTGGAACCTTAATATAACTTTGACTTTTGGTTCTATGACATGGGAGTAGCTTATCTATGCAAATATCTTCAAATGATGTGGTTTTGGTATTTGAGAATTAAATCATCCGGGGTGGGTACTTTGCATTATTTGGTCCAGTTAGCTCTTAAATGTCTTTTGCTTAACATGAAGAACAATTACAACACAGAAATGCTCTGAAAGAAATGTCGTGGTCATTCGAAAGATAAAATACCAACTCTGAATTTAGTTAACATTCATTTTATAAAATACCTTAAAAGAACAGATAAAGTACTTGAGTTTACATAATAACCAGAATTGAAAAAGGATGAATAAAATATAAATTAATTGAACACATAACTATTTTGCCACATTAGACAAGTTTTAAAAAGGCATTTAAAAAAATAAAATAGTAATGGGGAAGAAAACCCTTCACTCTATTGCTGTCTTTTTCTGGAAACTTTTGCTAGAAGCACTTAAAATTCCAGGTGAACAGGCAGTACCTGTATTGTTGAAAACATACTGTAATTTGCTTCCCAAACTGTCAGCTTAAGAGAAATAACCAAAAATTTAACCAGGTTTGATAGTTCAGTGCAAATTAAAGCTTCAAGTTGAAAATCTGAGAGGAACAATGTCCAAACTGTAGAAAATGCTTCTGGAACTGAAAAAGAAAAAATTCACATTATGAAGAAATCTTTGCAAGTGTTCTAGTGTGTGAAATGTTAACAAATGGGCTGTTCGAAGTTGCAATTAGGCTCTATTATTAAGACTATTTGCAATGTGGGCAAGGGGAAATGGATAGGATCATCTTTGTAGAAAGAAGTTCAAGTTAACCATACATGCTGCTCTGATTCAATTCCAGAAAATTTGGCCAGGATTTTATAGACATCAAAGGGGGAAAAACGTTTATGGAGATTAATTTACTTGATAATCATTGAGGATAAGTACTTCTACTCCCAGGACATGTAGGGGGGCGGGGGAGGGGGATGAGAGCAGGTTAATATTGGCCATGATTTAATTATTAGGGATTATATAGCATACTCACTTAAAAAATAATCATATTACCAAGTCTTGAGAAATGAGAGGAATATCTAACTTTTTGGATTACAGTGGAACCAAGTCTGGATCATTTCCAACCATTAATGGGCAGTCACTTTTATAATTAAAAATATTTTGGTTTAATTATCTCCTTAAAATTTTTTTTTTGAGTTTGTTAAGTCATAGGTAATAGGTAGTAGCAATGGGTTTTTCATGACAGTGATTGATAGTTTCCCTCTTCCCCTTCCATTCTGTACAAGTGTTTGATTCATTGTTTTTAATGATAAAACTAATGGTTGCTATTGAGTACAAGATTCAAAGAGACTTTTGGTGGAGGCTAGTAAGTGTTCTTTGCAAAGCAGATTTAAAAACATTTTTTAGGTCTAAATTTTCTATATCGTCATCCATCTTTAACTTTCACTGGAGAATTTTCACACGTTATTTGAAAACTGTTTGAATGAGGCTGTACTGTTTTCTAACATTTGTATTTTACATCATTCCCTAGTCTATTAAGACTGTCATAACGATGTTATCACAATAAAGTGGCAACTTTTGGCTTTTAGACTGTACATGTGATCAGCAAATCATAAAAAAGCCAAAATATACAGTGCTGTTCCAACGTGACATCAGAACCTGATAAAATAAGTGAAAAACCATGATGACATAACATGGAGTTCATAAAGCAACAAAGAATTAGCAAATATAATTTTTAAAAGTATAAAAAAAACAACAATAAAACAAAAACTGCACTCATATACCTAACTCACAGGGAGAACACGTAAGGCAAATTAAAAATTCCCTGCCAGGGACATGAATCAGCTCAGAATCGCCTGAAGAAATTAAAACACAAGCACAAACTATCCAAGGCCTGTGACTCCTCATATCATGATAGCAAAACTGCCAAATAAGGGCATGTGTCGCTTTGCAAAGGAATGCATCAGTTCCCCTCCCACATCAACCTGGCGACTACACAAGTCCTGAACAGCATTACTTTCCATGGGATAAGCTGGCTGTTTGGTCATGTCCTATGAAGTCCTGGAGACAGGCTATCAGATACATCTTTTTATATCACACCGTGTGTAAAGGAAGGGGTGGCAGAAACATGCACAACCCTGCAATTAGTCCATATTTAGAACACCTTCTGTGGGTTCAGACATTTTATACAGACCTGGTTTTGTCTCATTTCTCCACTACTCACTAGGAAAGAAAAAACTGCCTGAAAATTCTGAAGCTTTGGCGGAAACCTTCCAGGTTTTGTTCATCAGAGACTTTTACCATCAAAAGTGCAGATAATTACAAAACGTTACATTGAAATCAGCTTGCGACAGTCTGTGCTTTAAAAATAGCTCTGAGCACATCACAGATGCTCAATAAATATTTGTAGATTTATTAAAAGTATTAACACGGTTTCTGAAGAACCAACCTCCATTTTGCAAAAAAGGCAAAACTATATAAATTTCTTTTACCTGACTAGATGGAGCTATGTGAAGCAATGAGAGAGACTAACAATTAAATAGGAACTGTAATTTGATGGCAGAGAGAAAATTAAGAATTTTGCAAAAAAACAAAAACAAAAAAACATTGCCACAGTAGCGTTAGCACTTAACAGTGCATCAAAGATTTAATGTTTCTGCTGCAATATGAACTGGTTCCTAAGCCTGTTAGGAACCTGTGTAATCACTCAAATAGGAAATGAACTCTATTCTACTTTGGGAGAGGTATGACCATAATTTTATTGGAAAATTATTAATATATTTCAGGGAGACGGCCCTCTTATTCAGTATCCTCAAAGTGATACAGGCACACGGGACCTCATTACATAACTTTAACACGGCGCTGTCATGTGCAAGTGTATGTCTCCCCCATCTGCAGTAGTTGCTTTCTAATATTTTAGGTTTTTACAGTCATGACACCCCTGGGATGACAAAGAATATGGAAGATTAAAGATCCCCAAACTTACACTAAAAAGGGAAGCTCCTCTATATTATATGAAAATCCCTTATAAAAGGCAGTTCACTAACAAAAATGCTTTATACATTCAGATTTCCCCCATCTCTCAACAGCAATGGTTTCCAAAAAAGACTCAGTAGTGAAGGCCACATACTTTTTTTTTTTGCATGAGTTTGATACGTTGAAAATCAGAATCTTTAAAGCATCTTGGAAATGGTAGAAATGGAACTGGACCTGGGTGGTGGGGTGGGGGGTATGATGGGAGAGATAAAAATGAAATGAATGTGATTTAGCTGTTGATGTGGACAGCAAGGGAGTTGGAGGGAGATGTTACAGCAGACCTGACCACTCCACAAAGGGTCCGTCGAGAACACAGTACAGGTATCAAAAAAAAACAAAACAAAAAAACACCCAAAAAACCAAAAACAAAACTCAAAACAAACTGCAACTTCGCCAACTTGTAAACAAGGAAAAGCATTTCACAGATTCAAAGTTCAAGGGAAGTAAACGTCTTTAAATTAGTTTTGTCAGTTCAACCCTGATTTAAAAGTATGGCTAGCAAAAATAAGGAAGCCGCAGCCGTTGACATCCTGAGCAAGCAGCTGTCTTCTGAGAAGCAGCATTTCCAAGCAAGCCTCTTTCTTTCAAGATGCCACGTTAGGAGGAGACACCCTCTCTGCTGAATTCCACCACACTTCTCTCCTTTCCATACTCCTGGAATATTCACTGATTGCTTTACATTTGGGTGTCGACACTCCTGGCTGCTATAGGTTCAGACGTGGGGAGACTGCAGGGGGGAAGGCAAATTCTCGGAGGATGCTACGGGCCACTTCAACGTTATTCTGGGCTATCTCTAAGGCTCTCTTCACCTCTTCGAAGATATAACCCTCTCCCATTAGTTTTGCAATTTTTGCATCAACATCTTCCAACGCCGCCTCAGGCCCATGGGGTTTTCTGTGGTGGATTTCCGGTGCAGTCCTGCGGGGTCGTGGTTTAGGAGGTCTGGCTGGTGCTTGTGAACCATCTGTGATGATTTTAAAGAGACATATCATTTAAATAATGAGCTAAAAACAGAGATAAAAACTAGTATGATCTCATTATTTTATATGAAAACCTATTTTTCATTATCTCTACAAATAAACCTGTTTTACATTTTTATATACTATTGTAGGGTTGATTATATTGTCCTCATTATGAACATTAGAAAACTGAGACAGAATGTATTGGAAATTTGAGAAATTAACACAAATGTATTCCCAATTCCACATATTACTCTTCAAGCCACATGGAATGAGATACAGAAGAAAAACATAAAACCTGTCTGAAAAGAAAGTTTTTCACACTGGTACTACAGCTCAGATGTATTTACCATGGTGGAGGAACGCTCCTGGAAAGTTTCTACTAGCAGAAACTCTGTTACAAGCTCATAGATATTCCTGGCAGAACACTTGCACCAGACCCACGCATGTCACAGCGGAACTGCTCTGAGAAACTCGCTTTGTAGTGTCTCCACCTTTCTGATTTTTCAAGTTAATAATGCTGTAAAGTGATGCCTCACGGATCCCAGGGCGGGGGCCAAACAAAAAGAGTGGATGCTTCGAGTGGACTGTTCGTCAACGGGTTGAACAGACGTGCTTTGGCTCAAATCGTTTATCCAGATTCCAGCACTGGAGGAAGTGTTGCTTGAGAAAAAGCACAGTCAGCAGAAACAAGAGGAGGGGCCAGGTGGGTTCCAGGTCAGTCCCCTGATAACAGTTTCTCAGAGTGAAACCAAACGACATTGGTGCCCATGAATGGAGAGTAATCTTATTAAGAGAGAAGAAAATTAATTACAGACCGCCACCCCCTACACATCACCAGCGCCTGGGCTAGTAACTTGAGAGGGCATTTTTATCATGGATTTCCTTATGTCTATTTTGGTACTTGAATCTTTTAAAAAATCCAGGCTTCTAAAATAAAATGAAAATGATCAAATTTATACCATGAAATATAGTATGGGTTTAAGACTATGTAGACATCAACATTTATTTAATATCTTTCTTAAGATCACAGGCAAATGCCAAATGATAAATCCAAGGACACGCTAAGTAAATGAGGAAGGTGAGGCCAGACCCCAAATGCCTCCTGACTGTCCCCGTCCCGTTCCTCCAGGTCTCTGCCTCCTTGCCGAATTTCCCAACGGTTTCTGGAGATATTGTAAATGGATATTTTCAATAATAATCAAATCTAAATCATAAAAAATTATCTGATGCATTATTTCATGTTTTTCTAAGTATGAAAATTTTCTATGAAAAGCTAACTGGTAAAAAACATCCTTATAGTCACAATTCCAGCAATATCAATATACCACGCATAAAATAAAAGCATCCAGGATGAAAATGCTTTTTTACACCAAATTGGATTATAGTCTTACTTTTATTTATTTTTTTATTTCTTATAGGATAATGCCCAGTTTGGAAAAAAATACTGTGGTAGATAGGGTGTATTAAATTATGCTCATACACAAGAACACATTAATTTCTGATTCTTGTTAAGTCTGTATTCTTTCTTGCATTTGTAACTAAACATCTCAAATTAGTATGGTCTCCTAAATTGAATTTTTTACTGGGTTTTGAGGTTTCATTTATTTTTCTTTTAAGTATTTCCATTATGTCATGCAGAGATGGACAATAAATTATACTTTGTCTCTAATCATTTCCAAAAATCTATTAGAAATTCTAGCAAGCCTTTCCTTAATCAATTCCCACAGGATTAATACATTGAAATCTAATCTGTTCTGATTTAAGTAAGAAAAGTACCTAAACCTAAGTCTTAAATTCCTTGTATTCTGCTGCAAATTTTCTAAGGGATTTCCTAATGTTATTTTGTTTCTGTCCAAAATACTGAGAAGGGCACATAACTGTGAAGCATGTGTGAAAAGCACAGCTATGTATATGTACCACTGACGTGGAAGGATACTCTGGCAGCCAGAGACACAGCAAAGAGTATAGCTATCAATGAAGTCTTAAGGTTTAGAGCCTTTAGATTTAATAAACACATGTATCTTTGATCTTGGCAGATGCCACTAAAAAAGATGGCACCTATTAAAAACCCAAGAAACTTACCTATGAGGCTGCTATACTTAATACTGGCCAAACACAATGGAATGTAGGTGACTAACTTTATTTAAGAGAAAGCGATTCTTTGCTTGGAAAAAAATAAGTAGCACACATAATTTAGGAAACCCAAATACATACACACACATTATGATTGAATCAAAATTCTAGTTAGAGTAGTGAAGGTATCCTTCTCATCCTGGAACTGGTATTTTTTTTTTTTGCACACAACATATATCTGAAATAGCAACTACAGAAAATGATTCAAACAACCTCTAGAAGGAATCATGACAGATTTTGAAGACATTTTTAGATATTTTTAAAAAACCTTGAAGCATAAAAACAAAACCTTCTTGAAGCAAAGATTTATTTTTTCAATAGGTAGATTTCTCCTTTAAATCCAAAATTCATAGATCTCAACTCATTTTAGACTCATTGCCCTAACTCAAAATCTATTTCACCAAAATGATGCTAACATCTCTTCAGAATCTTACAAGTGCTCAGAAGTTGAACTGTATCATGTATTAGAGTCTACATATGGACCTAATGTGGAATCTGTATTGTAACTTTTGCCACCAGTTATACATACATTTCTACTTATTGCTGAATATTTAATTTGGAACATCTTAATTTTTTGCTAGATTGTTTTGGTTAGATGCATCTCAGTTTGGCTACTAAGGTTTTGAGGGACTGTGAGTTAAAAGCAATTTACTTTTAGTATTCTCACTCTCCAAATCTACTTTTTTATTTCCAGTTTTAGAGGTATTCATCCTGTCTCAGGTAGTATACAAATTAATTCATGTAATGTTCAGTGTATGTGCTGAGGAGACCATTAAAAAGAAAGGACAATGAATTCACATTTATAATAATAACCATTATACTCAAAACAGCAATTACTGTAAATTAAGAGGTATGTCAGAGAAGTGTGGAAGAGAAAAGAACATGGAATTTGTTGTTAGTGCCAATTCTATAGAAAGCGTTTAAGCAAGAAATTAACAAGCAAGATGTTAAAAGCTGAATAGTGAAGCTGTTTTAAAGAAAAACAAAAACATTCTCATGCTGATCATTACAGCCAAATAGCTTAAAACCAATCCCGCTTTCTACACGTCTTCCCAAAGCTCATGTCCCTCTTTGTTCTTTTTTCAGTATCTAAAAGTAGGAGACACCACTTCCTTCTTCACTTTAGGATGTGTGGGAAATAGAAAGGGGCAATAAAACAACATGAAATTATCTCATAGTTCCCCAAGTTATCACACTGTAGTTCTGGAGTATAGCGGCATGACTGTGGAGTTTTACCAGCTCTGTGGGAATTGCTGTACCTGACCAAATGTCATCCTTAAAAACACTGGCAGGGCATGCGTTTATTCTAGTACTTTTAAACTCCTATGAGCAATGGCAACGACATCAAAATAAGTACATGTTAATATAAATAGTACATTTTCCTGGAGCACCAGTTTTACTCAAGGGTGTGAGAATGTTAATAATTGTTTAATATTGAAATGAATACAGATATACCAAGGAATATGATGCAAAATTTGCATACATTTTTGAGATTACACAGACTTCGAAGCAATTTCATGCATGTGATTGTCCACTTTTTAGTTAAAGCCTTAGTCCCTGTGTTGTTAACTCTGGTGTGGAGAAAGATTTGAGAAGCGCTATTTTAAGGGTAAATCTTGATTCAATTTTCATTTTCTGAACTTTAAAGAGCAGAGACATAAAGTCCTAGGTAGCACAGGAACTGGCCTGCTGAAAGCACGATTACAAGAATGCTTTTAATGACTACTTTATGTCATGTTTTCTAAACGAGGACACGATCATCCCCAAGGGCAAAAATTGGTCTGTGTGGGACAAAAAAGATCTTAGATGCTACCAGGGTTTGTGGCTCTCCTAAGAGCCACAGAGATATGTAGTGTATGTGTGGTATTAAACTTTCATTGTTGCAGGGGGGCAGGATTGAATAGGGGAAACAAAATCTAAAAATACCCTTAGTTGGACTATGATTAAAAAAAAAAAAAAGAAAGAAAGGTGAGACACACTGCTTGCTGTCTGTCTACATCTCCAGAGTGAATGCTGCTTCCACTGCAGTGGCTACCAACT
>NW_017731798.1:823059-826109 GCF_001890085.2 Hipposideros armiger
TATGAAAAATCTCAGGAGCTAAGGGTCCACTTCAGCAGCATGAGCACACACATACACATCATCGCTATGACTGCTATTCTACTAGAAGTTGAGTTCCCTGGGTTTTTAAAGAATATTATTCAAACTGTAGTGCATTATACCTTACAAGAGAAAAGCAAACTGTAACATTTGTAAAAACTCAAACATAGGTAGTAATAGGCATGAACACCATGTGAACAGTATATTCATGCGAAGAAATAAACAGATTACTAGCAAAAAATGCCCCCTATACAGATCTATGTGAATCTACTTATTTCTGGTTAACTATCATTATGACATATTCATATCATTAAATATCAATTATTACATCTAAAAACTTTTTTGGGAGAGGATTAAACATTTGGAAGGCTTTTTGTATACATAGGTACATATACATGTACACATTCTTCTTAGACAAGAGGATAAGGAAAATACATTTAAATCAAATTATATTTTTAAATTATTTAGAGAGTCTTTTCATAGAAAGCTGATAAATAAGTCACTATCAGTCATTTAGATCATAATAAAAACAAGAGAAATTGAATTTATAAGGTTCAGTAATTGTATCAGGATCCTCAACAGTCATCTTAAAAAGGCCTTAATAAAAACACATTACTGCAAAATAGGGCTATTAGAATCCTAAAGGCACACAACATCTGCTCTCAAGTTTTTGATGGAAAGACCTAATCCAGAAGGCAAACCCAGTCCCTCTGCTGGTGTGAACTAAACGAGTGGACAGCTTCGTAGCCCTGGGAGCAGCCTGCACCTGAGCAAATATCTTCTTGGAAAAAGTGTCTTATTTTCCGTGGTGTGACTGTGTTTGTAAAGAGAGTTCAGGGAGTGGTTGAAATATTTGATGTTACAGTTAGCTAAAGGTCTCAGAGTAATAATCAGGACTATTTTATCACTCAGGTAAAGGCCAGTTCAGGCTTCTGGTAAATGCCTATTTGGGGATATTTCAACAAGGTCTGTGACTCAAGGTTTGTCCTTAAAATGTCTAGTGTAATGCTAAATCGGAATTCCTACCACTTGAAATCACAGGTGAATGATGTTCCTCTGGGTTCTGTAACATCCACATATTATGGAGCGAACTGTAAAGAAGCTGTGAAAATAGAGCATTTTGGCCACAACTTTTCCCATAACTTGAGTATATGTTTCTTTTAATCTAGAGTTTGTGGTACAGAATATATTATTTTAAATCAGTCATGGTACTCTCCTGAAAGTTGTATTTTAACATTATTTACTTACGGGATTTGCTTTTTTCATTTACAAAGAGACTGTCAGATATTGTCTCTCTATCTTGACTTTCACATTTTTTCATCAATCTGAAAGTCTTTTCATCAATCCTTTTCACTTGAACTATAGTATTTCAATGGCTACCCATGGATATATCTGAAATCTTGGAATGACTCAAAGTTAATTGGTAAGATGGCATGGACCAAAATTTGAAAAGGCTTCACAAAATTTTCCATGCTTTCCTGAGAAAGTGTTAAAACTTATAAAACTATAGAGGGATTTCAGCATCTCCCATCAGGTATGTAAGAACTATTGTGCTGAGAATTCTCAAAACAGCTCACTATTTTGACTTAGAAGTTACAAGATATAGGGCTATCACTAACAAATCTTCTGCAAACTGAGGTTTGAGCCTAAAAATAAAAAACAAAAATCTTGAAATGGGAAAAATCTACATAGGAAAAACTTCTGATGTTTACAATTATAAGACAAAATACTGTTCTTATTGCTCAAAAGATGTGTGTGTTCAGCAGAACACACACATCAGTGACTCTTCCTTCCACCCATCTACTCATCCAAGAAACATGTTCTCAGCCCTCTCTTCTAGACACATGGGAATACAGCAGTGAACCAAACAACAGTCTTACCGTCAAAGCATTAACACTCTAGCAGAGGAGACAGATAATAACCAAGCAAATAAGTGAACGAAATTCCAGGCGGCAGTGCAGACTATACAGAAAACTAAAGCACAAGAAGGGGAAAGAACGTAACTGTGTAAGGTGGTGGGGGTGCTATTTTAGATATGGTGGTCGGGGAAGGCCTGCTGAAGAAATAGAGCAGCAGCATTTCATTTATTGTATTATCTTTCTACTTATCAGCTGGCAGTGGAGTATTACTGCATGGTAGCCATAAACAAGCTATGAAAATTAATAGTTTGGTGCTAATATTCTAAAGAGATTTCTCACCTTTCTTATATGTGGTAAGGCAAAACATAAGTTAGAAAATGAATAGATTTTGAATCAGAAAACATACTTTACTGACTGATCAAAGATAATATTAAGGCTTGATTTTTTGTTTTTCTTTTCTAGGAGGCAATTTTGCAGGCACTCCTCTCAAAATACAAGCTTTATAAGCACTTGCAAATGTGATAAAAATACCGTATTTCCCTATGTATAAGACGCACCTTTTTCTGAAAAATTTGGGGTCTAAAAACTTGGTGCGTCTTACACAGTGGTTGTATGAGCGCAAAAAACAAGTAGGAAATGCAAGAAAAAAAAATCTACAACCCCTGTATAAGATGCACCCAGTTTTTAGACCCCAAATTTTTCGAAAAAGGGTGAGTCCTATACATGGGGAAATACGGTACTTTTAGTCTGGCAGTGCTCATTAAATTGCATAATGAATAAAAAGATACTCCAAAAAGCACTATACAAAAGTAAGGTATTATTATTACTATTATTAGCCAACTCACCTGAAGATGAAGGAAGCTGATCATAGTCTTGTGATGTTCTATTGGATTTGACATTTTCACCTGGTAATCTCCTTGCAGGAAGCAAAGGAATTTGAATATTTGCTGGATCAAAAAAGGGATCTTAAAAAGAATGGTAATTTTCAAATTAGAATGATTGTCTCTGCCAGTTGGTTCAAGAAAAAATTCTAGAAATTCTCTACCAAGATGACAGTTTTTGAAAATAAATTAGAAAACTAATTTCAAGACTCATATTAACCATTTTTTAATCTGCCTGAATATTTTCTATTTATGTATCACTTGCTCAAATATGCTCTTCCCATTTATTCCT
>NW_017731798.1:826690-833512 GCF_001890085.2 Hipposideros armiger
AATGCTTGAATATCACCTATGTAATCTTTGGTTCACTGATCATTTATTTAGCCACCACTTCCATCTCAGGCTCGTCTGTGTTCCTCTCATATTACGTACTTCTATGTCTGCCAAGATCTCCAAAGGTACCATAAGTTCATTTGAGGGCAGAGACCTTATCTTATTCATCCTGTTTGAATTTTATCTCCTAAGACAAACACCGTACCAAGAACACTGCCTGGCAGTTAGCCTGCACTTCATACAAATATTTACTTTTAACTACAAAAAGTGAACCCAGACATATTCAGACTTCCCATAAATTCAAAATCAAACATATGAATTTCACTGACAAATCCGTAAAATTTGAATTGCTATCATAAGGCTAAAATTGCAAATATTAAAAAAGAGCTGATTCTATTTCATTGACGTAACTTTCATTCCAGTTCATCATTAAAAACATGTAAGTGTGATTATTTAAGAAGGAAATTCATGCTGATTTATACCGGTTTTTGACTAGATAATATAAAGCAAGAATTGAAGTCATATTTCCCCTCAACCATTTAAGTACAATAATTATCCCCAGATTTATTGGAGACTTTTGACCTAAGCAAGGCTACTTAACTTGCTTCCATTAATTTCAAGATTAAAATGAGTCTTAGATTTTGAGTTTTCTATATTTGAAAAGTCAATGGTTTAGCCTGTTTAATTTTGCTGAAACATTAAGAAGGAATGAGAAGATAAATTCTATGCAACAAATGTTAAGTTTTGATTTGGAAGAGTAACCAAAAGAACCAAATATGGTGATTTCTGCATAAATTTAGACATTTCCCAAGGATTTAAATATTCAATAAAATATACTTTCAGTTCTTGTGCATTCCAAAACATCACTGATACAACAGGTTACAGGAAAGATTATCTTCTACAGTACATATACTCTTTCTTATTTCCTTAGGGTAATTTACAGGTTTGTCAGATATGCTATTCCTAATCATCAATTTATTTAAAGCTAAACATTAGATTCTAGATACACTGCAGAATCATATGTAGACTACAAAATATACAGTTGTATAATATTGTTCCACTAAACTATTTCAGTTAAAAAATCACTAAGTACACTAAAAATATTAGCATAAATAACAAAAATATTTATAGTTCAATTCTGAATCACTATCATGTTGTCTTGCTTCATGCTAAGTTTGCTATTGGTCAGGTATTGGGTAAACTGGGCTTTCATAGCCAGTTGTAAAGTTGGAAACATTCATGCTCGAATGGGAAAAGATATACAATGCAATTACCACCTCGAGTACAATAATTACCAAATGTCTCCTGATAAGGAAAATTTGAAAAGCAATAAAGTTTTTAAAAATAAATTATTCAAAAACTAATTACAATAAAATTTTATATCCACACTTAGGATTAAAACATACAAATTGAAAATACCACAGCCAATGTACCATTTATATAGTAATAAATGAGAAACAAATAAACACGATGAGATTAATCTATTCTAACAAGCAAAGTACTATCACATGTGATTTTACAGTATGTAATGCAAAATTGAATACTTAATACTTATTTTAGAGATTATGAAAACTAAGACAGGAAGGAGAAGGTTTGCTAACTATAAAAGAAGAGGGAAAGACTTCTGGTCAAGATGGCAGAGTTAGGTCAACACTGTGCTCGCCTGCTCCCATGACCCCACATCAAACTTACAGCTAAATGATGGAACTTCCTGAAGACTAGCTGAACGGAAGTGCTATGACAGGATATACAGAAAAAGCCATGTCGAGACTGGTGGGAGGGGGAGATGTGGAATGAACAGATCCCACATGTGTCATGGGTGCTGATTAAGAATCAAGAGGGATATCTCACGTATGGAGGTCCCCCCTGAGGAGCAAGGGGTCCCAACCCCACGCTGTGCTCCTCAGACCAAGGCTCCAGCCAGTAAGGGGAGTCCCCTAACATCTGGCTGTGAAAACCAGTGGGGGTTACATCCAAGTGAGAGTAGCACTAGCTGCTACACGACTTCAAGGGCCCAAGCACAGACTCACTCGCCGTGGGCGCCAGTGCAGAGACAGCAGCTTGAAAAGCACCAGGGACATGAGGAACTATGTTAACTGGCTTCAGGGTGAGGGTTGGATGGGCCCTCAGGGATGGCAGTGCTGGCAGGTGCCATTGCTCCTTCACTGAGAGCTCCCCCAGCCGGCCTATGCGGGTGGGTACTAACTCTGCCCTCCCTTAACCTGGCTATCACTGTTCCCCCAACGCTGGTGATTCCCTAAGGCCTTGCCCCATCCGACGTGCATGCCTGGCCAAACCTGGCAACGGTGCTTCCTGCACACAAGACGTCTGCCTCGGCTTGTGCTGCAGAGCTTCCTAAAGGTCCACAAACCCCAAACAAGCAGTGAGTGGCTCGGTGTGCCCTGTACCACTTGCTAAGCTATCTTAGCACAGCATAAGCAGTGACTAGTCTCAATTTGCATTGTAACTCCATCGGGTAGCCAGAGTCAGCATAAGAAGTGGCCAGTCCTGGCTTTAAATGTAGACTCAACAAAGCGGCCACAAACATGGCCCAAGTGGCAGCTTGACTAAACGCACATTGTGGTGCCCACAAAAGGGGCCCAAGCCTGAGACTAGTGGCATCCAGCCCTGGTTCATAGAATAGCCTCTCTCATGCACCTCCAAGCCCAGCACAAGTGGCAACCAACCACAGATCATTTTGTAATTCCTACCAAATGGCACCAAGGCTGGCAAAAGCAGTAGGTGATCTTGACCTTGACTGGAGCCCCTCCCAAGAGGCTCCAGAACCAACACGTGGTGGCCAGCTTCAGGCCACACCAGAGCACCACACAACCAGTCATTCACAAACGACTCACCCGAAGGACGGACTCAGCTGGCACTAGGGCTCCACTAAAATGACTCCTGCTCCATGGGGTCAGCCCCCTGCACAACAGTGACTGCTCGAGTCACTGCCAGTCCTCACAGTCAGTCAGCATAAGGGTCAAACCCACCCAAAGATACGCCAATAGCAATGAAGGCTCAACTGCAACAGTAAGGCACACAAAACCCACACAAGGGACACACCTGATGCATCCAGGTCTCACAGAACATCAACTACATAAGACCACTCTTCAAAGACATGGAGACATATCACATTTATCTAATACAGGGGTCAGCAAACTGTGACTTGCGAACTGTGGCTCTGAAGTAAAATTGAAAATGAAAATAAAACTATCATAGTTTCACATAAAATTTTTAAAGGATATTATTCACATAATGGTGATTATGTAAAACTATATTTATGGCTCTCAAATAATTTTTAAATTGTTGTGAGGGACAGGATTGGCTCTTCCANAAAAAAAAAAAAAAGAAAGAAAGGTGAGACACACTGCTTGCTGTCTGTCTACATCTCCAGAGTGAATGCTGCTTCCACTGCAGTGGCTACCAACTATTTTACCACAAGAGGCCCTTATTACTTCCTTCATTATCTAAAGTTTGGTGGGTTTTATTTTTTTTAGTCCCTATCTTGCAAGATGTGTCTAATAGGCAAATGCCATCAGTATGAATACATCTTCCTATTTCCATTACTGTTGATTAAGTCTTATTTAATAATAGTTACACCACCAAATTTCTAGACAAAAGAAAAAGCATTTAATGTGTTAGTTTTCTTGCATATAAAGTTAGGGTTTCTGTTAGACTTTTAAAATACTACATGGTGTTTGAGAATACATAAAAATGATGGACTCTCATACTATCATTTAAAATGTCATTTATTTAAAAAATGTAATGATGTGGTAAGGTACTTATGATACTATGTTCAATGGAATGGAGATAGAATGGACACACTGAAGAAAAAAACACCAGAAAGAGATACTGTAACGTGGCAAAAATGCTCCTTATTGATGACAGGGTTGCAGGTGACTTCTTGCTCATTTCTCTTCCCCCCCATTCTATTTTATTTTACAATGTGTATGTACTACTTTCATAATTAGAAAAAAAAATGCCTCCGATTCCCTCTCCTAGTCTTACAGGTCTGAGCAGCTCAAGGGTCTAACGGAGAAACAGATTCATTTCGCTGCTGTAAAGAGTATAGAAAGCACGTACTGAGAGGCTTCCTAAGGTCAGGTGAAAAATGATCAGAGCCAGGTTTGAGATCTCTGGGGCACTTTCGCAATTCTTATAGCCTCTCCGACCACTCTGTCATTAGTACTACTCCTTTCCTGCTGCCTATATTTGATTTTCTCATTGGGCATCTCCAAATTCAGTTTAGCAATCATTGTTAAATGCATGTGCAAGTGAGAAAAAAAATCTGTTTTCAATTACAATTGTGTGTTCCATAGATTTTGGGTTGTTGTGTTTTCATTTTCATTTGTCTCCAGGTATCTATTGATTTCTTCCTTGATCCCACTGTTAACCCATTCATTGCTCAGTAGCACGTTATTTATCCTCCACATGTCTGTGATTTTTTTTAGTTTTCTTTTTGTAACTGAATTTTAGTTTCATACCATTGTAATCAGAGAAGATGCTTGATAGGATTTCAATCTTCTTAAATTTATTGAGACTTGTTTTGTGACCTAACATGTGGTCTATCCTGGAAAAGGGTCTATGTGCACTTGAAAAAAAATGCATATTCTGCTTCTTTGGGTGAAATGTCCTGAAATTATCAATTAAGTCCTCTGTTCTAATGTATCGTTTAAGGACACTCTTTCCTTGTTGATTTTCTGTCTGGATGATCTTTTCATTGATGTCGAGGGGGTGTTCAAGTCCCCTACTATTACTCTATTACTGTGGATCCCTCCCTTATGCCCATCAATATTTGCTTTATATATTTAGGTATTCCTATGTTGGGTTATGTCCTCTTGTTGGATTGATCCCTTTATTATTATGAAATGCGCTACTGTGTCTCTTGCTACAGCCATTGTTTTAAAGTCTATTTGGTCTGATACAAGTATTGCCACCCCAGCTTGTTTTTCGTTTCCATTTGCATGAAATATCTTTTTCCATCCCTTTACTTTCAATCTGTGTGTGTTTTTTGATTTGAAGCGGGTCCTTTGTAGGCAGCATACTCATATGTACGGATCTTGTGATTTTATCCATTCAGCCACCCCGTGTCTTTTGATTGGAGCGTTCAGTCCATTTACATTAAATTTATTGAGTTATGTTATTGCTATTTTATTGTTTTCTGATTGTTTTTGTACTTCTTCTC
Organism: Hipposideros armiger; assembly: GCF_001890085.2. Taxonomy (NCBI): domain Eukaryota; kingdom Metazoa; phylum Chordata; class Mammalia; order Chiroptera; family Hipposideridae; genus Hipposideros; species Hipposideros armiger. The sequence continues at coordinate 831,876 of NW_017731798.1, forward strand.
TGTTTCTTTCTTATTCTTTTTTTTATGTTGATGACTTTCTATAGTGTGTCTGGATTCCTTTCTCTTTATTTCTTGTATATCTCTTGTAGATTTTTGGTTTGTGGTTACCATGTGCTTTGTATGTGAAGCTATGGTTCTAGCAGTTTGTTAAGTTGAACGTTGCTTAAGTTTGAAGAGAGTCTAAAATCACTACCATTTTTACTAACCTCTCCATGTTTATGTTTTATTACTTTTTTACTTTTTTGTGCATGTGCATTTGTGAGCATCACTTAATTTTTTGTTGTAATTAGACATGATCTTCCGACTGTTCTCATTTAACATTTATATTAGCTTTATAGTTGGTTAACTCATTGCTTTCACTAGGTGAGAATTTGTCAGTGAGAATTTTTTTCTTTCCTATACGTTCTTATTCCTATTTTTTATCTCTTCTACTTAAAGAAGTCCCTTTAACATTTCTTGTAATAATGATTTAGTGGTGATGAACACTTTTAGCTTTTACTTGTCTGAGAAACTCTCTCTCCTTCGATTCTAAATGACAGCCTTGCTGAATAGAGTAATCTTTGTTAAGGCCTTTGTTGTTTCATACTTTGAATATTTTTGTGTCACTCCCTTATGTCCTGCAAACTTTGCTAAAAAATCAGCTGATAGTTATGTACAAGGACCTCCCATAAGACTAATTGCTTTTCTCTTGCGACTTTTAACATTCTTTGTCTTTGTCTTTAATCTTTGGCATATTCATTATGATGTATCTTTTTGGGAGCCTTTCTGGGTTTACCTGCACTTCCTAGCTACACTTTATAACTATACAAATTGTTATATAAAGATTATATATAGAGAGATAATATGTAGCATAACATTTGGTCCATAGCATATGCTTAACCAATTTTAAAAATGATTATTTTCTATAATCTGAACATGATCTCTAAACTTACTTAGAATTTCAGTGGTAACACTTGGGATGGACACCATGGGTCTTAGAATACTGATTTTCTCAACTGTGTCTGAGAACTAAAAACAACAACAACAAAAACAAGTTTAACTGTTCAAAAAAAATCTCAAACACATCATCCTTATGACTTCATTATTCTAAGTTGGGTCAATTGATTCTGGAATTCATTTGTGTCATAAACTTGAATTGTTGCCACATGGATATACTATCTAATTTTAGAAGGACATGTTTTAATACATACTAAATTACAAATAAATAAATAAATCCTCACATATACTGTGTGGTAAGGAAAAACATTTCAGGTAACTGAACTTGAAAACTGTAACAGGGCAATTCCCTTTGTGGAAATACAAAACAAAATCTTAAAACATCTTGTCAGTAATACAGCACACAATTCTAACCCTTGTATGAAGTGAATCTATGATTTCCAAGTGATATGTTAAAGGAGATAACTATAGAATATTTGGTATTAATATAAAATTCATTCAATACTCAATTACTTTTCCTTTAAGATGGTAAAGGAAAAGTAGTATTGGAATTAATTGCTTTTATAATTACTCCCTTATTTTGTTGGTGTATTTGGCAATAGGATCTTTCATCAGTTACAGGCACAGTTAATACAAGTTATGGGCTGAAATTCTAGCATTATTTTCAAGTGTTACCTTGAACTGCTTTCTAAACACTATGA
>NW_017731798.1:842617-891221 GCF_001890085.2 Hipposideros armiger
CACCTTGGAGGGAATCAACAGGAGATTAGATGAAGCAGAGGACTGAATCAGCCAAAAAAAAGGAGTGCAAAACACCCAATTGGAACAGCAAAAATGAAAAAGGCTTTACAAAATGAAGATAGTGTAAGGGGTCTCTGGGACAATATCAAGCATAACAACATTTGCATTATAGGGGTACCAGAAGGAGAAGAAAGAGAGTAAGGGATTTAAAACCTATCCGAAGAAATAATAACCAAAACTTCCTTAATCTGGTGAGAGAAATAAACATACAAATCCAGGAAGCATGGAGTTCCAAACAAGAGGTCCACAACAAGATACATCATAATTAAAATGCCATAGGTTAAAGACAAATAGAGAATCTTAAAAGTAGCAAGAGAAAAGCAGTTAGTTATGAACAATGAGCTCCAATAAAACTGTCAGCTGATTTGTCAAAAGAAACACTGGCATGAAATATTCAAAGTGATGAATGGCAAAGATGTACAAACAAGATTGCTTTACCCAACAAGGCTATCATTTAGGATTGAAGGAGCAATAGAGAGGTTCTCAGGCAAGAAATGGCTAAAGGAGTTCATCACCACTAAAAACAGTATTACAAGAAATGTTACAGGGGCTTCATAAGTGGAAAGGGAAAAAGGACAAAAATATAAATAAGAAATATAGGAAAGGAAAAAAATTCTCACTGACAAATTGTCAGTGAAAGCAGTCGATCAACCAATTATAAAGCTCGTACAAAGGTTATAAGGAAAAGGTAGGAAGATGATGTGTAGTTACAACAAACTAAGTGACACACACAACTGCATGTGCACGAAAAATTAAAAAATAATAAACAAACATGGAGGGGGGGTGAGTAAAAATGGTAGTGATTTTATACTGTGTTCAAACTTAAGCAACCATCAGCTTAAAACAAACTGCTATAACCATAGCTTTGCATATCTGAAGCATGCGGTAAACACAAACCAAAAATCTACAAGAAATAAAGAGAAAGGAGGGCCGGCCTAGTGGCACATTGTTGGTTAAGAGTTGGCTTGGGACGCCAGTTCTGAGCAGCAGGGCTCCGGTTCGGATCCCACATTAGGGCCAGCGACACTGCGCCCTCTACAGCTAAGATGGTGAACAACAACTCGAGCTGGGTTGCTATGAGTCGCCGGGGATGGCGTAGGCTGCAGTGGGCTCCCATAAAGCTACCGTGAGTGGCTGGCAGCCAGGGTGAGCTGCCAAGAGCCATCGTGAGCTGCTGTCCTGTGGCTGGCAACCGATCTGCCTCAGCCAGGAAGAGCACAATGATAATACCAACATGGGCCAGTGAAGTGACGTCCTCCACAACTAGACTGAAGAACAAAAGGACAGCAACTTGTCTGTTCCCCTTCCCTGATTCCCATAACTGTTCCCCTCCCTGAATTCCCCAATAAAATCTTAAAAAAAAAAGAGAGAAAGGAATCCAAATACACTATAGAAAGTCATCAACATAAAAGAGAGCAACAAAATAAGAAATGAACAGAGAACTACGAAACAATCAGAAAACAATTTAAAAATAGCAATAACTATATAACTATCAATAAATTTAATGTAAATGGACTAAATGCTCTAAGCAAAATACACAGGGTGGCTGAATGGATAAAATAACAAGAACCTACATATGATGCCTATGAGAACCTACTTCAGATCGAAAGACACACACAGACTCAAAGTAAAGGTATGGAAAAAGATTTTTCAGAGAATGGGAAAAAAAAGATATTCCAGAGAATGGGGTGGCAATACTTACATCAGACAAAGTAGACTTTAAAATAATGGCGGTAACAAGAGACAAAGTAGGGCATTTTATAATGAGAAAGGGATCAATCCAACAGGAGGATGTAACCCAACATATGAATACCTAAACATTGGGTTGTCAGAAAAGTCACAACGTATTTTTCTATGTTTTTCATTGCAAAAATGCATCATGACTTTTCCGACAACCCAATATATAAAGCAAATATTGATGGGCATAAGGAAGAGACCTACAGTAATAAAGTAATAGTAGGGGACTTGAACATCCCTTTGACATCAATGGACAGGTTATCCAGACAGAAAATCAACAAGGAAAAGAGTGGCATTAAATGACATATTAGAACAGAGGACTTCATTGATAATTTTAGGACATTTCATCCCAAAGAAGCAGAATATGCATTTTTTTTCAAGTGCACATAGACCCTTTTCCAGGATCTATGACCTGGATCCTATTTGACCACAATACAAGTTTCAATAAATTTAAAAGGACTGAAATCCTATCAAGCATCTTCTCCGACCACAATGGTATGAAACTAGAAATCAATTACTGGTACAAAAAGAAAAATGAAAAACACACAAACATGTGGAGGAGGAATGACATGCTACTAAATTATGAATGGGTTAACAATGGGATCAAGGAAGAAATCAATAGATACCTGGAGACACATGAAAATGAAACACAACAACCCAAAATCTATGGAACACACCCAAGGCAGTTCCAGGAGAGAAATGTATAGTAATACAGGCCTACCTCAAGAAACAAAAATTCCAAACAATCTAACCTTACACCTAAAGGAACTGATAAAAAGACCAAACAAAGATGAAAGTCAGTAGAATGAATGAAATAATAAAGATCAGAGTACAAATAAATGAAAGTCTTAAAAAAAAAACCCAATAAAAAAGATCAATGAAACCTAGAGCTGGTTCTTTGAAGAGTAATAAAATTTATTAAATCTTAGCCAGATTTATCAAGGAAAAAAGAGAGTCCAGATAAATACAATCATAAATGAATGGGGAGAAGTGACAACCGACACCAGAGATACAAAGGATTATAAGAAATTGGACAACCTAGAAGAAGTGGATGGATTCCTAAACCATTTGCGACAACATGGATGGATCTAGAGGGTATTATGCTAAGTGAAATAAGTCAGATAGAGAAAGACAAATTCCATATGATTTTATTTATATGTGGAATCTAAAAAAAAACGCCAAAAAACAAAACAAAACAAACAGATTCAAAGATACAGTGAACAATTGATGGTTTTTAGGTGGGAGGGGGATGGGGTCTCTGTGAAAAAAGTGAAGGGATTCAGAAGTACAACTTGCCAGTTATAAAAATAGTCCTGGGGATATAAAGTACAGCATAGGGAATATAGTCAATAATATTATGAGAAATATGAATGGTGTCAGATGGGTACTAGAGTTATTGGGGAGATCACTTCATAAGTTATATAATGTCTAATCACTATGTTGTACACCTGAAACTAATATAATGTTGCATGTCAACTGTAACTGAAAAATTTTATAAATATAAAAAAAGTGGAAAAATATGCATCAATCAAAAATATGCTGTGAAAACCTATCAAATGGTTATTTCTGGAAGGAGGCATTATGGAAGTTTTAAAAACTTTTTTTCCGCAACCTGAAACACTTCCAAATTTTTACTCCAGTATAGAAAAATAGGCAAATATAATTGAAAAGTTACAAAAGTGGCATATTTCCTCTGGGGGGTGTCCAAAAACCATCTGGAAAATTTATTAGTTATCCCCCCAAATTTAAAAGACGATCAGTGCAGGACCTAACTGCTAGATGTGGCTTGAAGAATTATTTAGGTGAAACAAAATCCCTCCCTCTCAGCTACCCACACTCTTTAAATCACATTCATAAAATGTCCACTATGTAGCAATCTGGCCACTGATTAAATCCTCCAGTGTTGGAGAACCCTCTGAGATACAAGAATATTAATAATTTAGGAAGCTGCTTCTCATGATGAATGAAGTTTTCATTCTTAATAATTCTTCTCACTGGTCTTCTACCTTCTGAGGAGACATGGATGAAATCTAATCCTTTTTTCACAATTACTGTAATAGAAGATGACTCTAATGTATGTCCAGGATCTTCCCTTCTCTTGGTTAAACATCCTTAGTTTCTTTAATCTTCTGTTGTTTGCATGGTACAGTTTGAACTCCCTTTACTATTCTGGCTGCACACCTCTAGGAACATCCCAGGCCCAGTGACTCTTAAAATTGACCATGCATCAGTCACCGGAAGGCTTAGGAAAACAGATTGCTGCATTATTCTCCCAGAGTGTCTGATTTGGTAAGCTATGGGGGGATCCTACAAATTTGCATTTTAAACAAATCCCCAGGTGATGTTGATGCTGCTGGTCTGAAGACAACAGTTTGAGAACCACTGCTCTGGCCCATCAATCCTTCAACACCTGAGCCCTGGAGAAGACCGCACCTCACTCCTGCTCTGATGTGAACTCTGAACGCAACCTTCAAATAGCACAAGGTCCCCTGGTAGCCACATCATGATAGTGCTTTATAAAGGCCACTGGCAAAAATTCCCCTAAATCCTTTCAGTACTGTTCCGAATGATACAAATTTTCCTTGTATTTTACTCATGCAGTTGCATTTCTGGATTCAAGTGGAAAATTTTCATTTATCTCTAATAAATCAATTTTGCTAGTTTTTAGAGTTGAATTGCGACTTTAAGATAAGGACTTCAAAAGAGAATCCAGGTAAGAAAAACAGTGCAAGAAAGGTTCTGTAAGGGCTGCCAAGACACTAGGGATTTTGTGCACGAAGACATGCAGTTACGGGAATGAGCAGACATAAATACAGCCCTGGCTTTGTTCCTGGAGCACGGGCTCTGGCACACAGCGCAGGGAGGGTGCCTTCTTCAACCCACCCGCACAAAAGAAGTGCCTTGTGGTAATTCAGACAAAAGCACATAAATGCTAGCAGTGGCCCTGTTTGGAGACAGGAAAGTGTAAAGCTTTCTTTGAGGACTCTTCAGGTTTTGTTAGGATGTGACTGGCCTGTCCAGAGTAGATGGCTCACGGACAGCAGTGGGCATTGCTGTTTTGCCAAAAGAAATCTTGTATGAAGGCCTAAATTAGGAAACGGATAAAGGCAGCATCAGCGCTGTGCCCCTGCTTCACTTTCCCCCTTTAATCTTACAGAAGTCCTGTGGCTCCTTGGCTGAAACACAGGATTCTGCTGCTTGCAAGTCACTGCTATCGAGCAGTCACTGGGCCATGAGGCCAGACAGGTGGACCTGACACGAGTGTGCAGGACACGGAATGCTGGGATACAGTGGTTGGTTTGAATAGGTATTTAATACGTTATGAGAAAGTCCAACCTTTGTCTTTAATTAGGGATAATGATTTCTTCAATGAAACCAAGTCTCAACAATGCCAGAAAAGCTTTCTCATTATACTGGACTAAAATTTTACACATTCAACAAGTGAAAACAATAGCTGTAAAATGCGTGTACAATCTCTTTACGTTTGAAATTCACTTTTTTACCCCTTGCATGGTTCTACAATTATTGAGCTAAACATTCCTTTAGCATTTATAGAGTATTCTTTCATGAAGTTTAATTTTTAGGGTGAAGAACCACTGTTGTGAATCTTCTATTGTACTTCAGACAGCATAATGTATTAAATACTTTGCAAAATGATAGTCGATACTTATCTATGAGCTGAAAGAAACCTTCATATTCTATGATATTATGTAAGAAGAGTTAAAATGTTTATTTTTAGAAGGAGTCCTAATACATGTGGTTTAAAATTGAATAAAAACAGTTTTCTCAATGTATTTCACAAAGGATCTGGCAACAGACTAAAATTTGTCATGTAAATGACATGAAAGGCTTGAAAAGATAAAAGAAGTATTTTCTTAGAAGTATTTATTATCAAGGGATGGCAATGTTATTGGGAGTGGCATTAGAATAACTCCATGTGTAAAAGGAGGTAGAGAGAGTGTGTGTAGGTCCTAATGACAATCAATGCTCCGTTCCATGGTGGCCTCACACCATAGGTTAAGGGTAACTGCTGCTGTGTGCCTTGGCAGCCAAGCAAATTCAAAACAATCAAACCTATATATGAAATAAAACAATTTATACAACTTTGTTTTATCAAATAAAAGGGGGATATTTTCATTTTGAAGTAATACCTCTTTTTTGTAATCTTGAGAGCATCTTAATGATGATTTTTACATAAAGCATAATAAACAATAAAATTACAAGTAATTCTTTTGATAAAAACAGGTAAAAGTGTGTATTTGTGTAAAATGTTTTCTTCCAACTCCTGGAAAGCTTGATTGAATTTTAAAAGGAGGCACTTACATTGAACACTCATTTGCTGGGGCTTAAATCACATATATAAAAGGTGACAGGTACATTGCAGGGATCTGGCAGAAGGTTTTCCAGAAGTTAGCCTTGGGAAAGACTACGTTAACTAAGATTTACAATGATTCATTAAAAAAAAAAATCCTAATTAAAGTCCATGTATAAAACAAAGATTTGAAAAAGTGTAAGTGAAAAAGATAGCAAAATGTTAGTGTCCCTATGTAGCTAGCTGTATAAGTAAGAGCCGGATAGCTATTTGTGCTTTTTGTTTGGATGAGAGGGGTATGACCCTCGCTCTCTGATTGGTAGCCTCATGTGCTCTATGAGGGCTAGGAGGCATCTAACAAAATGGGTGTGGGTGACACAGGGAACAATTCAATCCATATTTACTGATGAAAAATTAAACTCAAATTATGTCTTGAAAATGTACTACTTTTAGAAAAGTGGAGCTATATATATTCCAAGGTATATGCCTATAATTTGTGTCTTACCCACAAATTGCCTCAAACTTTCAAATTATCAAACAAAGTGGGGAAAAAACTGAGAAAAATGAACGATAAAGGTAAATGATAATGGTGAAGACTCCAAAGTTTTCCCTGAGGCATATAGGTGCCAAAGATAAACTGCACTGTTTAAAGGCTTTTTTGTGATTTATCACACACAGAAATGCAAAGCAATTGCTAAGAAAGAAAATTTACCCTATGTTTAACCATTCCAAATCAAGGTGTCAAACTTTCAGAGCACAGAACATAGTATCACCAATAGGACAGCTTACAACAACAGTTAACACATAAGTGAATATTTTTTTCTTGATAATTCTGACTAATGGAGTGGATGGATGATTCAGTAACTGTTTATTTTTCTTTTTACTCCTCACTTGAGTTAAAAAAAAAAAAGGTATGCATTAATTTTTCCTTGAAGACCAATAATTGAGTAGATACATTGAGATATTAAAAATAAAATAGTAACAAAACAGTATTAAAATACAGATATTTCAGAAAAACTTACCTATAAATGTTGTAACAATGTAATTTGTATTTTGAACAAAACTATAAGCCTATGTGTAGTAAAATTTTAAAAACTTATTAGAAAAAAATTTATTGCACTTAGAATCAGGGGAGACATTTGCTCCCATTGCTATTAGCCCAGTCCCGGAGCATTTCTGGTTCTAATGGACACCTTCGTAACAGGAGGTGTTATTTGGACGGGAGGATCTCTACAGCACCATTTCTAAATTCTGATTCTTTATTGCTTTTACCATTTTCTTGTAATCCTTTTGGCATTAAACCAACCAACTGACAAACAAACCTACCCAACTGCTATTTTATGGAAGGGCGATAGAAACCAATGAGTAACTACTGCTTACGTGACAGGATGGTCTAAGAAATAGTTTGCTTTTAGTGAAACGCTTCCCTTGGCTTGTCTCTCCTACCTGCAGGAAGAAAGAAGATGTCCAGTCCTGAGGATGGCCGGCTACTGGAGCCCGGAGGTTTTGAATGTTCGATGAGACTATGCCTCGCAGGAGGTGGGGGAGGAGGGAGGGACGGGGGGAGGACATCAAAAGCATCTTCACCTGCATTGAAAGAAAGGTCAGAAAAAAACATTAGTCGAAACACAGTGTCAGGACAAAGGAAGGACCGATTTTCTCTTGCTGCTTATACAGAACTTCACCTGCAATGTTTATCCAGCCATTCACTGACTTTGATAAGGAAACTAATTATTTGGTGGGAGTGTTTGGAGAGCAGCAACACAGACACACAAACACACCTGTGTGCAAACTTTTTCTATCTCCTAGGTCTTCCTATTAAAAAACAGCACTGCACGTTATTAAACAGCATACTACTCACCTGTAAATTTATATTAAGACACTGGAAGTTTGAACTAAAAATTATTGTAAGTCACCCCATCAAAACAGAATTTTCTTTGTAACAATAAGAGTTCACAGCATCTAATTAGATAATCACACTATGCACAAAAAAATTTAATGCCACAAAATAGATTAGTTTTAAAGTTCACTATGCCGGATTTTAATTCATTGAAGCTGATGCTTCATATATTTCTTTGTCAGAATATACAGAAAATGTACCTACAGTAGAAGAATATGATATTTTTCTACTTACAAGGTATCTCTAAAGAGGAACAGTTAAATATAGAACTACCTTTTGTGGTCCCCAAACTAGTTACTTCTATTTGGATATTTCCCAGTGCTAGTAACTAGAACATAGAATATTGTAGCGTGATTTTATGTATATATTTCCCCTGCCGCATCTTACTATTCTACGTATATTTTCCCTTATATTGATCTTTAAAAAAATAAAGTTGCAGTGTATGTACTTTTATAAGCAATCTCAAATACTTTGTGAATGAAACAGTGTGTAAACAAACACCTATATGTTCCAGTAATAAAAATTCACATGTATTTAAATTTACCGACTTAAACATAAAGGTATACTTAAAAGAAAATGGTTTCACCACTCATGCAGTTTGCCTTGAAAACTATTATTGAAAATATTTTCTCTAAAATGATCATACTTCTCTAACTTAAAATATTTGAAGGTATAGGAGAGGGAGCTCTGTTATCATTCTAACCTTCGGCTATCTACTACATTATCTTATTCATTCAAATCCCTTTTCAGCCCTTACATGTTAGGCGCCATGCTAGGTACACGGGTAATGTGAAGATGAAAATCATAAGGCCCTGACCTAAGAAGCTTAGATTCTATAGGAGATCTAATAAAAGTTCACAACTGACTCAGGTAAAAGTCCCAGAATTCCCACAGAGAGACATATTCATTTTAAGAGGGAAGAGAAAATGTAGAAAGTGGCATTTAGCAAGGTGTTACCAAGAACAGGAAGGTCTGGGATATCAGTGTCTCAAAAGAATTTATTCATCAAATATGAGGACAGTGTCTTCTAGGCAGAGTGAACAGAATAAATAAAGCATGAGATGTATACTAGGAAGGTGGAGTTAAAGAAAGGCTGGAACACCTATCTGCCTTGTCCAATAGGGTAGTCACCAACCACATACAGCAATTTAGTTTAAATTTAACTAAAATTCAGTTCCACATGCAAACATGTGAATATATAGATCCCTTACATCACCACATAAAGTTCTATTGGACAATATTGACCTAGATAATGAAGACTTGGGCAATAGGTAAAAAAATCAGCATATAAGAACTAGACAGGAGAAAAACACTAGGTAAAGAAGGAAGTTAGGAGGTCTTATAATTCATGTAGGTGAAAATAAAGCACTGAACCACAGAAAGAACAGGAAAGCAAAAGACATTGCAATAGTGTAATTGGAAACATTGGTTGATGGTGTTTATGGAAAAAATCAAAAGGTTCACTTTGCATTTCTGGTAGCCTAATAATTCAGATAACCTTACATTTTATATTAGGGTGACTTGTTCTTGTGAACCCTTAAGGTGTGTGGAGGTTCTGTCTTCCTCCAAAAATGGAATGAGAAGCTTCCTACCTGGAATCAATGAAATAAACACAGACACCAGCACCAGCCAATTCAAACACACATACACACCTGTGTGTGCTTCCCCATGTGCACACACACAAACTCCATTAATGAACTTCTTCAGATTAAATTTGAAACAAAGCAGCTGAGATTCTTTGGATGTGTTGCAGTTGCAATGATTATAAGACAGAATTTATTCTCAGCCGCCTACAATAAACTATATAATTTTCCATCATGTAACTAGCTAAGCGGAACTAGATCATTTTATGCTGAAAGAAAAAGTACACATTCATTAAGAATTGTACTTAAAGAAAATCTCAGATGAACACTTCAAATCTACTAGAACATAAGTGCCTGGAGAATGAACAATGCTCTCATAGGTTTTTTGTAGACTGTATTTAGCACATGCAGAGATAAGTTGATAAAATCCTCACTGATGGCCAGCTATTTACCCCATTGCTTAACTCATCTAAATGGAATAATGGTTATAGGAACTTGAGAGCCCCCATCACCTGAAGAATCCAATCTAATTCAGACAAATCCATAACCTAGTGAGTTTGCATTATCCCAAACTCTGATTTCTGGTAATTCAGATATTAATTGAAAGAAGAGGCAGGGTGGCTTATTTGAAAAATGTTTAAAGGTTTCAACCTAATGGAGGGATGAGAAGATCATAATCAGAGGGCGTCCTGTTGAGTGAAGAACCATGCTTTGGGTTGTCCCGAGATGAAGGCCTGGCAGGTGGTAATGGCACTGGATCAGAGGCTGAATCAAAAACATCTCCTAGAGGATAACACAAAATCTTAATGTTTTTTCAGTACAACAATGGCACGGAATTATGCCTTTAAATTGACCATTAAGATGTAGAACACAAAGAGAACATGTTTCATACATACCCTTTAAATATATGCCCAACTCAGGAATGTTTGATTTCTTCACCTCTGAAGGTGCACCATGTGTTCCATTCAGTATACAATGACCATTATCACAAGACCTAAAGCAGAGATCAGAGGACAAAAATCATAAGAATATTACTTTCCGGGTAAAAGTCATTTTGGGGCGGGGAGATGGGGGGGGGGAGGTAATGGGAACTAGCAAGCCAGCTCATAAAGTTTGAAAATAAATATAACTTAATTTTCCTTTCTGGAAAAAGTACAATTAATATTATCTAAATACTCTTACTCAAATATTTTTACAAAGAACAAGTAAATATCCCATCAAAGATAAATAGTCTCTCTCTTTTTTAAGTGAAACCAAGAATTACAAGGGTCACAAACATTGCTGATGCCCTAAACACATCTGTGAAATTAACATGTCGTTTTGGAAGAATTCAGTCATGTTTTGTCAAGTTTTTGAAGAACAAAATGTAGTAAGGCAAAAAAAAAATGTAGCAATCCTCATGATTTCATTATTTTTTTATGGTGTTTAACATATTTTACTTCTGTAATTTAAGCTTTCCTTATAATGCACTAGGTCCATTAAAGATGGAGAATTATTAGATGTTCAGTAATTCCATTAAAATTCTGGTTGGCATATTGAGGAACCTAGCGTCTAGTATAGTTTCCCCACAGCCATGAACCACACACGGCCATTTCTGACAACTGTACAGAAATGACTATAGCAAAGGCCTCGGGTACACAACAAATATTTAATCTAGGTGTCTGTAAAGGATACTGCTTACTAAAATGTACTTTTGTTGTTGAAATGACACTATGAACACAATGGATAAAACTGGGTCATAGAAAGATATCAGTAGAAAGAAAAGATACAGAGCATATTTCATCTTCAGAATAGAGCTGTGTAACAATGAACTCTGTTTACCAAGTTACTCTGCTCACAAAGATATAGAAAACAGAGTTTATGTTTCACTTTTCTCTAATTTACTCTGAATTCCTGGGGAGAAGTACATACATAATGGAGGAGATAGTGAATATTTGAATAGTTATTGCTAGAGTGCTTCATCTGAATTCATTTCCATTTTCTCTGGTGGCCACGTCTCTCCAAGGGGCCAGAGATAGTTCATTTAAAAATAGTTATCATGTATTGAATTTTCATAATAATGATGAATTTTTACTGAAACTGAATTGAATTATTCATCTACTATTTAACTTTTTCTACATATTGACAACTTACTTCTCCTGATGTTCCAAAATGGGGAAAGAAACAGAGGAAAAGGAACTGTTTTTAAGCGTAAAGAGTGTTTTGTACAGGATGTAAGAAAACACCTCATTTGTCAGCTTTCAAAAACAAATTAGATAAAAATTTTACTTCAATTAAGTTTAGGGATTATCAACATTTATTATTTCTCTGTAACAGTACAAAGGTGGTAATGGTGGTCATAATTCAAATTTATTTTCAGGATTTTGGAGGCCTGCCACCAAAGAGCTAATTCAATATGATGTGACAATTAAAATTTAAAGTATTAAAATGATAACCCTCACTTTTCAAGCAATGAAAAATAATGAAATCCTACAGACCAAAAAGGCTCATCTTACTTGTTTTTAAAAATTACTACACATTTTTAAGAGCCAAAGGCTGAAAATTGTAACAATTTATATTTGATATAAAGGGATAACTTTTTTCTATAAGGAGAGTAGTAGACATTTGGCTCTTCTGTTACAATAAATTGCCTCTCAGTTATTTCTTTGCCTTCTCAACGATACTATTTCAGCAATAAATGTCTTAAACATTAGCAACTGGCAAGAAATACTTTGGTTCTTGCTTTGAAATATGAAGCCCTGGACTGCAGAGTGTTAATAGTCTTGGTTAATAATTCTGCAGCGTGTTTATACTTCTAACCAGGATCACTCATTAAGACAGAATCTGGTTAAAATGAAAAGTTGCTTCTCTTTTCCAAGTATTGCATTTTCTACCTTAGTATGATGCTTGAAAAAAGGCATTAAAATGTTACACTAAGTAAAGATGACATAGATCACTGAAGTGTTCAAAGGCTCTCCTATCTCTCAGTCAATCAAGAGATACTGGAAGGCAAAAGGTGGGGCCACCAGCAATAGCTGGGCCCTATTTTCTGTTCCCAGCATAGCTCAAGGGATGTTATTACACAAAGAACACTGAAGCTTAGAAAGTAAGTTTTGAAACTTACTTTCTGAGATTTCACTTATTGAATACCTCATACATGTCAGTCTGATAAAAATATAAACAAAAATATTAGATTATGGTTTACTAATTCAATTATATAAATACAGAATCATCCTTCTACTTAAACACAAACCAATATTTCAATACACACCTCAATGGGGCTGCCACTTCAAAGCTCAAGGATATCTGCATTATAATGAAAATAAACTGACAAGAAAAAAAGAAAACACTATTCCTCACATTCTTATTTGATCCAAGCAGAAGTAAAATAGAGTGTAACTGATTAAAAACAAACAAACAAAAACTAGTTAAGAGATTTATTTCTGGGGTCTCTATTCTGTTCCACTGATCTATGTATCTGTTTCTATGCCAGTACCATGCTGTTTTGATTATTATAGCTTTGTAGTATAGTTTCATATCAGTGTCAGATGGGTACTAGACTAATCGGGGAAAACACTTCGTAAATTATATAAATGTCTAATCATTATGCTGTACACCTGAAACTAGTATAAAATAACACTGAGTGTTAACTTGAAAAATAAAAAAATAAAATGTGATATTAAAAAAAGTTAAGGGAAATAATTTTAGTTTTTGGATTTTTTTTTTAAATTTCTTCAAGATCTGAATAGAAGTAGGTAGCACATCAAGTAGGGAAATGAATATAAATTATAGTAATCTTTACATCATGAAGAAAAATTCTAAGGAAGGCTGGCATAATACCTTAGCTTCTAATTACTAATTTTTCTTCATGAGATATGTACTTAGAAGTGATAAAATGGACTGAAAATAATTTATTGAAAATTCATGAATTAATCACCACTATACGTAACCTACAGCAAAGTTTTATAGGAGGATAATTTGTTTTTAGAGAGATAAAGGCAATAAAATGTCCCATTAGACTACCTAGTCAACTAATTTAGTCAAATGACTTCCTGATTCATGAACAATGTGCATCTTTTCCTTTTCTCTGAAAGTAATACAGAAAATAGTATATAGGAAGAGGAGGCTTTGAATAAGAAATGAAGAATTTTTTAAAAGCCAGGTGATTTAATTGCTTAAAAACAAATGCCACACATGACAATGCTTATGCAGATGTTAGGCGATTAAAAAGATGCCCACATTCTTACCTAAGAGGTGGTTTTACATTATGACAATGAGATGGTTGTGAATTCAGGGAAACAGGATGGGATGAAGGAATCTTGTATTCATCGTCATCTTCATCTACTGGGTCTCTTGTTTTCTCTGAAAGAGAATTCGCTAATGGACCAGTACACCTACCAGAGAGGGGAAAAAAAAAATCCAGTCTAGTTTAAGCATAATGATTTACAACAGGAAGTCTAATGTGACATATGCAAATCAAAGAAGCGACTTTGTCACTTGTGTTCATTTTTCAATTTCAGGATAACATCAGAAGGGCTGTCCTTATACTATATACAAACGAAAAGGATTTTCAACCTTTTGTTGAGACTCTATTGATGGAATAAAAGAATTCTCGTACTTATAATTCTAAATGGCACAATAAGAAAACACTAGTAACCTGTCAAATAAAATGGTCTTAGAGTTATAAGAGAAAATGCATAAAATTATTCAAACTAAAGCTATTAAAATATTAAACTTCTGTTTTATTTAAATGGGTAAATTAATATGGTAAATATCACGTATGGTAGTTTCATGTATTAATGAAGTTTTCATAGAGAGCTCAAGCTTTCTGTCTCTTATAAATATTATCTATAGTTGAAAAAAAATCCAGTTTAATTAAATGAAACAATTCTTTCTTCTGTGAAGTTATAATTCAAATTCTCATTCCCCACCCCCTCAAACCAAGAACTAAAAATGAACAGGACAATTAGAAGTTGATAATAAAATAACAAAAAGTTGTTGAGTTACAAAAATTCTTTTTATGGCTTAAATTCCCTGGCTAAATAAAAAAGAAAGAAAATGAGTAAAACAATCACCAAATATCAAAAGAAATAGTCAAGCAGTTTACTCATCTGAGAGTAAATAAAACAAAGCCAAACACACAAGAAAAAACAACCCAAACAAACAAAAAAAACCTGTTTTTCACAGTTGTTGCTACTGAAGTTTAATCTAACCTTTGCTGATGCAAGAGAAAAATACCAAAGTAGAAACACACAAATCTACCCTGACCAACTTTAGGACAACCAACCAGTTTGCAAGACCTTGGAGACACAGGCGGATCTAAAGCTGTTTCTTAGTCACCATGAACCTCATGATAAATCTTTTTCACTAAAATAAAAATAAAAAAATCTTCGTGACTGCAATTTTTAAGCACCTTCTGTAGAGGGAGCAAGAGGCCTTTGGTACATCAGCTATCAAGCCTGAAACAACTTTTTCATTTTGATTTCTTATCACTAATTAGAATGAAAACAATTTTAAGAGCTTTCTTTGTGCCCATTACAAGAAGACATTTTGAAAAACCTGAAGGTTTTTCAAGTTTCAACAATATAGCTGAGTCTCTAGGAAGTTCAGAGATCAAAGAAAAATTTCTTCAAAGATTTTTCAAAAGTGTATTTTTACCCGTTTTTAGAGATTTTTTCAATAACGATTTTTGAATTGTTTGTTTGAAGGACCTTGGAATTTAAATGACAGGTCATTATGGTGAGATGAATGCACAGTGAGTGACATAGTGACAGAAAGTCCACTGTCGGTGCCCAGAGCACAAGCTAATAACCTTATGAATAAGCTACAAGTTACACCTTTTATGGTGTAACCTTGGAAGATGTACATTCCAAGTGAAGGCCAGCAGCTGGTGAGGAGATGGATTGCAAAAGGTGATTTGGTGGGCAGCAGGGCAGGGATTTCAAACATCGCCTTCCACAAATTCTTATAAACATGAATGTAAATTTAGCTAACACAAGGACCATAATGGGTTCTATTAGCATTCTGAAAGGGGAAAAATATACACCCGTTTTATGCCCTAATATACTACTTGCATTCATAATGAAATTTTCTTTCTATGCAATTCAAAGATATACTGTATATAAGAAAAAGACCTATCAATCAAATATTCAGGAATGTTCTCCTATCTGCCTATCGCAGGTTACTTGCAAAGATCTAAGAGTTTTTAAAGAAGCACTGCATTATGGGACAAGAACAGGCCATTTCTGAAACCACGTCTGCTGTGGCTGATTCTGTATTTTCTCTTCAGTGATAAAGAATTTCATCTGGGTAATTTCCCCCTACTCTTCCGCTTTGCTGCAAATCAACAGGTGGAGTATTTTTGAAGGAAATGAAAAGCAAAGCAGGAAAGACTAGGCACACGTCGGTCGGGGTAGGAGGTGTACAGGAAATCTTTGTACCTTCTCCTCAATTTTGCTCTGAATCTAAAACTGCTCTAAAAAATAGAGACAATTTAAAAAATAACAGACGAGGAAGGTACAAATAAGATAAAAAAGTTGTACACAAAATACCAAAAGAGAAATCTCAATTCTTATAATTACAAAATAATTGTATGTGTAATTACATGTCAGATTTTTTTATTTCCATTTACAAGCTCATTCGAGATGGAGGTTCAATTTTACTTGCAACTAAATATATGGTAACAAAAATTCATTTAAGAATTTTCATTAGCTATCATATATGCTTACTTTTGGCAGTGGAAAAACAATTAACTTTGGGACATGGGAAATTTTTCGATCAAAATCTTGATTTAGCTTATGGAAAATTTGGGGGATACTAGAGGAATAAAATAGAGCAGATGTATTTGGCTGGTTCCATGTTAAAGCTGCCAAGTAACCATCCTACCATTTATACCCATTACTCCATTCTCTTCATATTATCAGCATCCATTCATGGTGTTCTACACTGTGGCTATCACTCCTGAGTTAATACACTGGTCATGCACTAGGACACACACTCTCAAAAGACGTACCGCCACCCTCACCACAACCTGCAACTCTTGTTAAATTCACTGTGTTAGTTACTTGAGCCTCCAGTGAGTAATACATCCATTTTCTGCATGTGCATGTTCAGAACAAACCAAGGATATATGATCTAATGTTCTTCTCTAGTGAGTTTTACATTCTGAAACTGAAGCCTCATGGGTACATTCTTCTAGAGCATTCTATATTCCTGGTGGGAGGCACAGAATCAGAGGGGTGACCTACTGCATATCCCATTGGCTTTACCTCAGTAACATACTTCAAACATCCCCCTACCAAGTACTTTTCTTTCCTTCATTTGAGTACTTCTTGATACCTCAATGAATCCATGAACTTGTCCAGATAAAAAGCAAAGTAGAAACCTCCATCTTTATTGTCTGTATATAAACCTCCTGTGACACAGCTCCACAAAACAATAATTTTCTTTGAACTTCAATTAATCTTTTTTCTGTTATGTGTATTTAGTGCATGTTCATTCATTGACATTGTGTTTTCTATATGCTCATCTATGTCTGTCTTCTATTTCTGTCTTGCATTGCAAAATGCTTAAGGGTAGACAAAGACCTGGCATGGTCTGTGTCAGGGTTACTCACAAGCTTTTACTCAAAAATAATGACTGCTGCTTAGAGCAATACATAACCAAGCTGTCAAGGGAAAGAGAACAATCGTTTTTAGGAGCCTTTCATAATCTAGAAAAGCATTTTAAATATGCTGTTATTTTGCTTGTTTTCTACATGTAAGTTTCGTTATTTAATAATAATATCTGAAGGTAAGGGTTTAAAAAATATCTTGTATTAAAACCAAATCTTCAGAGCCTGCCATGCACATGAGTCCACATTTATTGTAACTATCCCAATCCTAACAGGGAAAATATCTAACTCAGAAAAATCACAGCCCAGCGGAAGTGGTAACACAAAATAAAGCTGTATTTGACATGATTGCATATGTGCCACACGTAGGTCATTTCCCCAATATATCAGAGTAACTTTTATAATATACATACTAATTTTGAGGGTTCTTTCATGATATCAAGACAAGGCAGTGTGGTGTATTATTAGGTTTAATGTAAACTTTAATATATGCTTTATTTACAAGCATTTTCATTGACTTGTTAAATTGGAGAAACCAATTTTAAGTTACATTTTTAAATTATCTTTTTCAGGACCAATATTATTTGTAACACTTTTAGGGGTCTGCTTTATTCAGCAATCAAGAAGATAAATGTTGAAGAAGCTTACTTATACTTTTATTGAGAATCTAATTTTCCAATACTTGTTGAATATGAAAGATATTTAAGTGGCATTATTTGCAATCTCCAAAAAATGGAAACCACCCAAATGTTCCTCAGTAGAGGAATGGATAAACACACCATGGTGTGTTTTACAATGGAACACTTATACTCTGAGCAATAAAAAGAACAAACTATTGATACACTTGACAACATGGATGAATCTCAAATGCATTATGCTAAGTAGAAAGAAGCCAGAATCAAAAGGCTACAAACTGTATGATTCTATTTATATGACCCTCTGGTAAAAGCAAAACTATATGGACATGTTATCAGATTAGTAGTTTGAAGGGATTTGGGGTTTGGGGAGAAATTGATACAAGGCACAGGGGGATTTTGTGGAGTGATGAATTGCTCTGTATCTTGATTGTGGTGGTGATGACATGACTATGCAGTTGTGAAAACTCACAAAACTGTAATTAAACGGGGTGAATTTTACTGTATATAAATTATGCTTTAATTTTACAACTGGAACTTTCAATTTAAATTTTTCATTTTAAAATTAAAACTTAATTTTAACTCATTTAAGATGTTGCACATAAGTACCTTTCACAAACAACTATGCTTAATGCTTTTAGTGGTCCGAAGAATCACTTTATCTAATTCTATTTGAGCCTATGGAGAAATGTTAACAGAAACAGGAAATGCTTGAACATGGTGGAATACACGAAGATGCCCCTCACTTAATACGAAAATAAAATCGCTTTCTAACCCTACACATTTTCTATCAATGGATCAATATGCTCATAGATGAACGGGGAATATATGGTAGATTGTGCCTCTGGGACAAAACAGAGACGGTATAAAGAATATAGTACGAGTATAGATCACATCTTCAAATAGAATCCAGTGACTCACGTTTCTGTCTAAGGCTACCTAATTATTTGTCATCATAAATCAGTTTTATGGTAAATTACGAGTAACAGATTTGTCAGGCTACTGGGATTAATGTTAATATCAGTTCCCAACATAACTTTTAGTCAGAGAAAATGAAAGATTAGTGGAATTAGTGGCATTCCCACACCCTGATTACAACCATCCTCCAAATGTCATTTTCATATAAAAGAGGGGAATTACAATTCTATCTGAATTTAGAAATGATAATACTAAAATAAAAAAGGAGGAAAAACAATGCCCATATTTATTTTTTACCCTTTCCAAACACTATTGCTCTTTCTGTTGAGGCCTGTTTAAAATGATACACTTGCAGCCCTCAATTCTTTTTATCAATGTGTCAACAAGTAGGTTCTAGCAATTCACCACAAAACACTAGAAAACCTACAGTAGAATAGTCAAGCTGCTTTGCAGGAGATCTGGATTTTTTTCTGCATAATCTCAACAATTTATAAATTAAGTCTGAGCTTCAAATACTGAAGCATATCAGTGGGTCCAAACCAAATGCCCATACATTACTACATGACACATTAATGAAAGAAGAATGCCACAGTGATCATAAAGAACAAATTGAAAAGAAGGACTCATTCCACATATCCCCTATATATTGTGTTAATTATTATTTACAGGGACTGCTATCTTTGATAACAGTTTACTCTTCATCTACCAAAAGTAAAACAAACAAACCAAAATAGTGCATCGTCTTGGCAAGCCTTAAAAAGATTTTAAAAAATTAGAATGAAAGCTGGTTTAGAGACTAATAAAAAAAGGCAACAATGCTCATTCACAAGAGTTAAGAAAAATCAGAGTAGTTCTTAATTACAGCTTTATCTTCCCTTGCAAAATTTTTCTACCTTATATTTAAATCAGTGATACTAATTTCTTATTATTGAACACAAACTGCATTAATGTAAAACTATAGTACACACTGTGTACAAATCCTCAGGTAAACAATAACAGAACACGTTTTCCTGCTCTTTTGACATGAAGCCTAAGAAACGAAGCCTAGTATGCCACCACACACAAGATGAACATCTTCATCAAGCACGTCCCTCTTAAGTTTTTAAAAATTACACAATGTGATATTTGCCTTAATAACTCCCATGGCTTAATACTTTTTTCTTTTCTTTCTGTGTCATTCACTTTTAAAATTAAAAACAAAGCAAAATAAAACAAACTTTCCTCTCTACCATGAATTTGGCTATCATTTCAGTCAAATTGGTCTATTAATAGTTTTATAGTTTTACACTACGTATCTCTGGACTATTTTGGCCACTGTTTAAAAGCCAACCACGCTCAGCGGCACACACACACACACAGATGCTTATGTTGTTGGGAGGTGTGAGTCCCTTAATAACTCTCACTGGAAGGTGGCAGTAGGTGAGGCTGCATTCACAAATCCACATTCCTAGTTTATTTTTCCCAGCAATTTGGTGTATAAAGGGAAATTATAATAATAACCAATACTAGACAATGTTTGCTAAAATTTTACTACACAGAAATGTTCTAAGTATGCTTTCTACAACATTAGCAGGGGTTAGTTAATGGTATACTTTTACCCAAGTATATATACTCAAGGTAATACTTTAAATACATGAGCTTCTATATTGTTAAAAATCTCACTCAATTATATTCCTATGTCTAAGAATATAACCGATCTACTACTTTTGGGCACAGGCAACGTAGAAATGAATTTAGCAGCTTTATATAATTAACACCTACTGAAATACTTCCCTGCGAGTTGTTTGCCTGTCCCAGGTGTTTGGTGACGTGTGACACCACAGACCTGAGCACCTGTGGGCCAGACCCACTACACAGCAGGAGGCAATGGTACACCATTGCTGCATTTTCTTTTCTCAATCTTTATTTTTCTTTATCTGTCTATGAAAACCCTAAGATGAAACTGTTCACTCATTCACATGGTCACTAGGAGTTGAAGTTGATTCAATGGCATGTAACAACTGAAATATTTACCTGAATACAATATAAAGTTTAAAGTCTAGATGGTGCAACCAACTATCCTCTCAACATTCCTACGTGGACATTGTGTGTAGCAGGCATCCCAATCTCAACAGATTCGTACGGCTTCATTTTACCACCAATGCTCCCTTCCCACACGTGCTCCTCTGATCTCCCTCACTTTGGTAAATGGCGCCAACCATTCACCCAGTTTCCTCAGCCAAAACCTCTGTAAGTATCATTCATCCCTGGCTGTCATACCTCACAGACATCCAATTTGTTAACAGGTGCTGCTGGATCAAAATGCCACCCAAAGCTGGCCGTGTAACTGCATCCCCATCACTCTCATCAAACTCTGACCGTCTCTTACTGGTCTACCGCATCAGATGACTACCCTCTCCACTGGTCTCCCACTTCCGCTTCTGCTTTCCAATCTCCACATAGCAGCCAGCGAAACTCTTTAAAAACACAAACTAGTATCACATCATGGCGCTGATCAAAACCTTTCAATGGCTCCCTAAAACTAACAAAACCAAAGTTATTATGGCCAAAAGGCAGCATATGATTTAGTTCTTGCATACCTTACTCAACTCCAGCCCCTCTGCCCTTTTTGCTGTTCTTCAAATATGCCAAAGAGACTTGCTGCGTCCCTGTTTTGCACTTGAGTTCTTTCTGTTCATCCTCTTTACCCAAATAACCTCATGGCTTGCTTGCTTCCTAACTTCTTTTCAGATTTCTGTCAAATATTACCTTTCCTGATGACTTTACGGTATAAACCTCCCTATCACCATTTATCCCCTACCTGCTTTATTTTTCCTCCTAGCACTGATCACTACCTGACAATATGCAAACTGTTTTCCTTTCTGTTCTCCCTAACTAAAGATAAATTCTGAGGAAGATAAGTTTTTTCTTGTTCACACTGGCTCTCCAGTCAGTACACGCAACTGAATGAAAATAGGATAGTTAGGTAAAATTGATTCTCTATTCATTGAACCAAAATATTAGCAACCAAAATATTAGCAATCTGTTTAGAAAATATATAATGATAATCAACACCACCACTTCCAACAACAAAGACTTCTTACAAAAATATAAACTAAGTAAAACTGGTTCATGTGTATCTGAAAGCTTAGTATGTCAAAAATAAAAAAGGTCCATTTCTAAAAGACATGGCACAAGAAAAATATTCTTCTAAAAAAATGACATTCCTCAGCATTCCAGAACATTATCTTATCTGGAAGTAATTATTCCATTATTACTTGCAATAATTCCTTGCTTATTTGCCAATATCTTATGTCAAGTAAAATAAATATTTTACCTGTTTCAGGTTTCATTTAGTTTAATTTTGAAAAACCAAATTATTTCAAGATTAAACATAATTTAGTAAAAATTTACACTACAAAGTAAAAATAATCCACATAGGACTTTTTTAATTCCTCAAAATAATAATTACCCATATTTCAAGCTTTTATTTAAAGATTTATATTTATAGTCAAATGTCAATGATGTTAATTAAATAGAAATCCTTTCAAAAAATCATTTAAGAAAAAAATAAGTAAATCTATACACACTGATACAGTTTTAGCTTACTTTTACAATATTTTTAAAAAATAAATTCTATATTCTTTTAGGTCTAAAGATAAGTTACACACTAGGAGTCACATAATTGTAAACATACAGTTTTATAAGAAAGTAAACACTATCACAGGGTGGTTTCTTATATCAAGTAGATTCTTATATCAAGTAAACGGGAATCACAGTAACATCAAATAATATAACAATTATACTTCAGTAAATAGCTACAAGAACACGTGTAGATTTAAAGGTAAATTCTAGCTTAGCTTTGACATTACTGAATTCAACATTGGGGCTTTCAACATTTGTGAGAACTGCAAAAGTCTGTTAGATAGTAGTTTGTAATTTGGCTTTGGCCTGATTTTGAAACGTGCACGAAGAGTCTAACATGGAAATAGGTACTTGAACATCATCCAACATCCCTATTTCAGTGAGTTAAATATTTCAAGACCTCTGTTCTATGCCCCTCCAGAGCTGAGGGTCTATACTCATTGCACTCTGTTATAAACTCTAGTGAGGCCATAGTTGACAAAACATAAAAAACAAATAAAAAAAAAAAACCAGGGCAGTAATCCAACACATACTAGCCTCAGCAATGGGACACAACCAACCAACTATACATGAACATTGAAGTTGCCAAATATTTCATATTCAAGTGACATTACAGATGAGGACCCCTTAAAATAACATATTGCATAGAACCTAAAAAGTTGAAGCTCAAAATGATTTTGGAGATGATTTAAATAAATGGATCCCTTCATTTAGCGGATGGACAAAGTAAGGCCCAGAGAAGTCACCTTGCTCAAAGACAAATATTGGGTCTTCGGAAAAGTCATCACGTATTTTGTCTGTTTTTCAAAGGTCATTTATTTATATAAAGAACTAAAATCAATCAGTGACATATTGCCCGTTTTGTTCAATAACCTTTTGCCATCTTTCAATGAGCTTCATAATTCCTCGTTCATAGAAGGACCTGTCTTTATTTGCGAAAAACTGAACAAGGTGCTGATTTACAGCCTCATCTGAACTGAATGTTATGCCATGCAAAGAGTTTTGAAGAGAGCAAAACAAATGAAAGTCTGACGGCACAAGGTCAAGCGAGTATGGTGGGCATGGCAACGCATCCCATCCAAGCTCCAATAATTTTTGACGGGTGAGCAAACTTGTGTGTGGTCTCGCGTTGCTGCGATGGAACGCAACTCTTTACAATTAACAAGCTCTGGACATTTCTGGACGATGGATTCGTTTAAACTGTCCAACTGCTGACAGTACGCATTCGAATTGATTGTTTGGTTCCTTGGTAGGAGCTCGAAAAACACGACACCTTTAAAATTCCACCACACTGAGAGCATAACCTTCCTCTCACAAATGTGTGCTTTCAATGTTGTTTGAGGCGAAGCATCATGTGGGGACCAAGGCTGTTTGCACACCACATCGTTGTAAACAATCCACTTCTCATCACCAGTTATCAGTCGCTTCAAAAAAGGATCATTTTCCTCACATTTAATGAGCATATTGCAGATGTTTATATGCGCGGTCAAATAAACTTTTTTGAGTTCGTGCGGAACCCAAATATCGAACTTGCTTACATATCCCAGCTTCTTTAGGTGGTCATGAACGCTTGAATGATGGATGTTCAATGTTTCTGCAATCTCTAGTGTCATGTAATGTGGGTTTGACTCGATTAATGCCTTTGTTTTGTTGTCATCAACCTCTGTGGGCCTCCCTGACCAAGGAACATTGTTGAGATCAAAATCAACAGCACGGAATGTCGTGAACCATCGTTGACACTGACATTCTTGTGGAGCACTGTCACCATCAACTTTATGCAACTTTTTAGAAGCTTGACATGCGTTCTTCACTTTATGGAAGTAAAACAGTAAAATATGGCGAAAATGCACTGTTTGGTCTTCCAGCTTCAACTTGTTGTCAAGTCTCCAAAACTCAACCAAATCGCTCAATTTTTTTTTTAGAATGAAGCTAGAACTGTCAGCTGTCAAATGACATAGCAGTAACATAGATGTGAATGACTCTACTACTTCCAAAAATAAACTAGTGCCATCTGTCACAAACATGCATCATGACTTTTCCGAAGACCCAATACTTAACGTTGGCGTCAGGTCTGGGACCAAGTCTGACTTTAATGTTCACTTCAGAATTGCATGCTAGTTTTATAATAAATACAGTGCATAAAGATGAAGAAAAATGCTTATTCAAGTATTAAGTGACAAAGGACGGCATGAAATTATCTCTACAATATAATCTAAATCATGTAAAACAAGTGTTAGAAAACAGAAATATTAGAACTCTGAGCACTGATATTTGAGATACGTAGATATTTGTATTTATGTATGTTTAATTTTTTTCTTTCTTTTATATACTTTCCATATTTTCTACAATGAACAACTGTTACCTATACAGTCAGAATAAAAAATAAACTGGAGCAGTAAATGTGCCATTAAAAGCCAGCACTTGTATTATTAATATTAACTATGGTTAATTTGCAGCATGCACAATAGAAAACTAAACTGCTGTTAAGCATGCATTGTTGAAATATTTCTCTCATTAAGTAAAGCAACTGCACTGTTTCTGAGGGAAAAATCAAGACTAAACAGGGAGAAAGTATATCCACATGTACATACAAACTGAAAGTATTAGAAAAATATCAATAAAATATATTTTATTATGAATTTGTTATTCTTACTCTATTTTTAAAAGAGACAGGTACTTAATGTTAAATACAAATGAAGCAAACTGCAACTTCTGTCTCTTATCCCACTTGTCAATATGAATTTAATAAACAGGATGTGAAAATTTAATCTCTAATTAGCCAGTTTCATTTACTTAATTTTCTGATGTTTTCTGAAGTTATCAAAGGTTAATTGAACTTGGACGTTTTATTATGTATACACATATCCAGAGTTCACTGATGCTAGAATATCATATGTCCTTACTGATTTAGAGCCTACTGTGTAAAATATGTGTATTTGCTTCCAACTTCTATGTCTGCAAGATACATGGCAGTTCCAACAAATGCTGCCACTGGAGAATGGTCCAATCAGTTTTGTTTCCTACTGTTCCCTGAGTGATGTAAAATTTCACACTCTTGCTTTTTCTCAGTCACTCCCGCTTTTCCAATTGTGCGACCCTCCACGACTCAGCAAATTTCCATCCTCTCTATAAAACGTCCTTGACTGCAAAATCTATAACAGTGTCTCCTCCGAGATTATATAAAAATTAACAAATTAGACTTGCACAATTTAGTGCATGATGTTCTCTAGTGATTTCATGTATGTTAACTTCATTTTAAAGTAGATTGTAAATTCTTGGGAGTTGGTGGCTAGCTTATCCTTCTTTTGCATTCATATGAATAGTAGGAGTTCAGTGACCAGCAGAGGAAGGAGTGAAGACGCTCTAAGACTTACAATTAGAAATGAGGGTCTTAGAGACAATCAAGTCAATCAACCAAGCAATCGGGTATTTTCAGTACTCACTATACAGCAAAAGCAGTGAGCTGTTATGGGAGAATCAGAGAATACAAGAATAGGTTTTGGGCCTCCAAACCTTATAATCTTCTTAAGGTGGAAAGACACTTTAAAATTAGAAAACAGCAGAGCAGAGTTTAATTAAATGTGTAGACATGAAACTCTAGGTAGAGGAATGAGAATCAGTCTTACTACCAGCATTATGACTGAAAAAGTCACAGACGTTTTCATAAAGAAATGGAGCTGGAATTATGGAATATTAGAATAAAGATTCTGAAAAGGTGGTTCATAGGAGGGAACAGTAGGAACAACTGACACAGCCAGAAAAAAAGCAAGCCGAGATGAGAAGGCAAGCATTAGGAATTACTGAACAACATTTCAGTTGGGTAAAATTCGGTGGCTCTTACTGCTAGCAGAAGAGCGTAGAATAATTTAGAAGGAAAGAAAGAACATGCTGGGTTCTGAATAGGAAAGTGATCTGGGGAAAGCAGAATTTAAATTAAATCAGCTGTGTGAACAAAACATACTGGAGGGAAGGCAGGCAGCCTAATTTAATATAAAGGGTAGGAAAATGGGAATCAGGACACTTGGTTTTATCCTGCTCTGACTTGGGTAGATACATATGACTGTCCATTGTGCCTCCTGTGTTCCCATTTTCAAATGAGACACCCGGGTTAACTCATTTTTCCAGCTTTAAAATCCACTGATGTTAATTCTGCGATAATGTCATAAGATCAGGTACAAGGCTTGTTCAGATGTCTAGCTACGAGGTGAAGCTAGGGCAATGGGGAAGATTAGATGAATGTGAAAAACGTCAAAAGAACAATGAACAGGTCTTCCTGGCAAAACAGATTTGAGAAATGAGAAAATTGGAGGAACCAAAGATTATCTTATAATGTCAAACTGGGTAGCTGGGGAAAATGTGACATCTCTAACCAAGAGAGCTAAACTGGAAGGGAGAACTTCGGGGCCATGTGCTACTCCATCCTCTTCTTGGATGCAGGACTAAGCTTTCTCGCCCGTTGCTCTACCCGCCATCTCAGAGTTTAGGTAAGTCTTGTAAACGCTGTGGTTACCAGTCAAGAAGCAAGACATCTTGAATTCTGGTACTTCACTTTATATATCTGGCTGGATCATTCTTATTGATGTGTTTCCTTCCATTCACCCTGTCCTTTTTGTGCTGAGAGCCTCCAAGCTACTATTTACGCTATCTTTATGCATGGACAAATGATCTCCAAATTCAATATAACTCACTTGATGCTCGGAAGGAGGGCGGCAGCTGGAGGAGGAGGGGACAGCCGGGGAGGAACATCATATTCTTCACTTCCCAGGTGACCATTGGAAAAGACCTGAAAAGCAGTCCAAGGGTTAGTTTCCAATTTAACTTCTGGAGGATCTGAACACAAACGCAGCTTTTAAAACATCTATAAATTTTGAAAATAATATTTAATATCAGTTTTTTTTAATTAAAGTTTATTGGGGTGACAATGGTTAGTAAGGTTACATAGGTTTCAGGTGTATAATTCTGTAATACATCTATATGTCACATTGTGTGTTCACCACCCAGTCAGTTCTCCTTTCATCATCATATATTTGATCCCCTTTACTCTCATCTACCAACCCCTTCTGTTAAATATCATTTGATTTACTTAAGAATTAGTAGTACCATATGTTTATTCGCAACTACCGAAAGTAGTACCCAGGTATATGAAAGAAATACAAGGTGATTCTTATAAACTTACTGAGAGGGAATGCTAAATTTATATAATCAGTTATAGATAGGTAGACAAGTAAATACTAAAACGCCCCAAACAGAATCAGTTTTTACTGAAAAGTTAAGAGTTCTCTGTAAGGATTCAGTGAAGAAAAACGCTGCACTAATGGGATTCTTATCTCAGTTCCTCTCAAATAAAAGTGTCCTAAATTATGTCTCTTTGGGGTTAACCCAACATTTTTAAACTTCTCAATAAAACAGTACATGAATAATCAGAAATGTCTTGATTCTTTCAAGCTTCAGCACTATTGGTAACCAGACAAGTTCTGGCTTTCAAAGTGAGGTAATCTTATACATAGTTCTCAGTGTGTAAACAACACAAACCAAAACTGTCACCTTGCTCAAAAGGGACCATAGAGACCCAGGGTTTAATTACTCAGAATTCGGAACTCCCGATCTCCAGGATGCTCAGTTACATGACAGGAACTGCCTGAAAGACTGCTCTTTACTAATCCAACAACTTTAAATTAAAGCAACTTACAAAAAAGAGAGAGAATAACTTTGCAAAGACCTAGTCACAAGAAAAGATTAAATATATTTTAAGACCTCTCAGGAACCTTTCAAGTTTTATCATTGGCCTCTTTCCCAAACTCTTACTAATTAATATTTAAAAGGCGCAGACTGATGTGGGGGCAAACGGGATGTAAGGTAACGAATAGTCCTAGATAACCCAATCAATGACCTACAAATTTCTTGTTTTTCCCCCTTCATATTTTTTACATGGTGCTGAAGCTTTAGAATGCAAAATTGAAAAGGCCATATCCTTTTCTATCACCTTAAAATAAGAAAAGGAACATGTTTAAAAGATAACACTTGAAGTACATCAGTGCTTGAATTTCAAAGCTACAGAATTTCAATTTTATAGCACTGAAGTTTCACTCCAAAAACAAATTCCTGTACTATAGTTCAAATTTATCTTTTTCATATCTCCCCTTAGATTCAATCTGCTATAGTCACACTATGACAAAATACATCTTTAAATGAAATAATTTTATCAGAGGCTTCTGACTACGAACCAAATAACAGAACAAGGCAGAGTTTTTTGAACTTTACTACAGAGAAAATTTCTAAGCAGATATATCACTGCTAAGTTCAATAAAAACCTTTAAGATAAAAAATTCCTTTCAAATAACAAATACATGTATCAAACCACAAATGCTCATTGTGATAATGAGTATTTAAAATCACCCTTAACTGGAGTCCTGTGAATGTTGCCAGAAGGGGTACAATGTAAGATTTTTTGGCAATCAAATCTTGATGTTTCAGTCACAGATACGAGTATGTTTAAAATTCATCCTGGAAAATGTAATATGGATTTTATATGCAATCATTTGTTTTATTAGGAGAAAGTACCCATTATTATGTTGATACCCTAATAAAATTTCAGCAGTTACAAAAGGGAGATATGGAAATAATAGTTTCTGTTATACTGCTCTAATGTAACAATAAGCCAACCACAATTTTATACTCAGAACACTGTGAACTTATACGAAAAGGAATATGAATATATTCAAACATTAATATTAAAAATGCTTTCATCTTGCACATTAGGTAAATGAAAGAATAAAGATATTAATAGCAGCATTTTTGTGTACCACCATTAAATTTCAGCAAGTCACACAGGCAATGGTGTCTATCATCATTAAAACCATGCAGCACAGTTAATGATGCAGTTTATTTATTCTCCAGGAGAGCAATAACCCCAAGAAAGTTAAGTGACTTGTCCTAATTATTAATATGCTTTCAAATGCAAACAGCACTTCCTCTGCTTTAGACAGGCTGTTAACACACAGAACTTCTAGGATTTCTCCCGCCTCTGAAATGCCAGTGTGTCTTTCCTGAAACATGCACTTGGTGCTTGGCATGAGCTGATACTTTATGTTCTGTGTAGGTATGTTCTGTGGGAGAGCAGTCATGCCACAGTGAGTCCCTTTCAGCACAAGGACTCTCTGATGTCCTCATTTTATTGGACATTCACACACAGTAGGGGTGAAATGGAAACTGACTGCTTGGATGACCTTATTAATGGAGGTATTAACCAATGAAATGACTTTCCTTGGGCAGCTAGAAGAAACTCATTAGCTTACTCAAATTCTCTCAGCAAATATGCACTTTGTTTAATGGTTGATCTTGTATACTGTTCTCAAATATGTACTGAGGGTGAACAACATGCCTAATACCAAGCAAGTCATTCTTCATAATTTTTCCTAATAGACTGAGATCACACATATGTGAAAACAATTAAAGACCTAAATATACAAGTACTAGGCAATGTTCATATTTCTGTTCATCTAAAGTGCTCATTTGTATTGCCTAATAGTGGCTGGTTGGCAAGATTTAACATAATTTCATCTTAATTCCATGTTCTCATCTGCGCCCATTTCATTCAACTTACATCATTTTAGCTGCCACTACCCGAGGGAGTGTAATAATTCCCAATTTTTTGAGCCAAAAATAAATATCTTATTTTCTCTGAAAACCTGAAGAGCTTGTTTGCAAATAGGAGAAAAGTGTAGTTGCCCAGTGTGTATCACTTGAAGCGGGTCACACTGAAATCTCACTAATTCATGCCTTCTTTAATGCTCAACTAAGGAAACACCTTTTCCTTCTGCCTTCCTGGCTCACTGCCCCAAATCCACCCCAGTTCCACCGAACATGCTATCAACTTACATATTCTGATCCTATCACTCTTCTGCCATAACAAACTTTAAAAGCTCTTTCCTGCCTACCAAATCCAAGATAACTTCGTGTAGAATATGACAGTCCATTATTGGTTTCAATCTACATTGCCATAGTTTCATCTATCCTGCTTATTATTTCTATATAGGTTAATTCTGTACAAAATTGACTTCCTACACTACACATGTTTTCCCACCTCCACACCACTCCTTCCTGTCACGGCTGAAAAACAAAA
This sequence comes from Hipposideros armiger, assembly GCF_001890085.2. Taxonomy (NCBI): domain Eukaryota; kingdom Metazoa; phylum Chordata; class Mammalia; order Chiroptera; family Hipposideridae; genus Hipposideros; species Hipposideros armiger. The sequence continues at coordinate 873,100 of NW_017731798.1, forward strand.
CAAAACACCACCACCACCACCTACACCAACCTCTAATGTCTACAGCCAGTGACACTCTTACATGAAGCTTTCTTTTATTCTTTCTTTTACCCTGCATCTCAATTAGAATGTTTTTTTTTCCTTCTTGGGGATCCCACAGTTTATTTTCTGGACGCTAGTCTTGTGTCCTATCTCTTAGTTAACGGTATACCTGTCTCACCCTCACTACACCGTACTTTATTCCTTTGGTATTCCCCACAGTATCTTGAACATCCTAAGTACTCATATAGCTAAAATAGGTTGAAGGAGTAAGAATACATTAGGGGAAGTTCAGAGACTTGTGGAAGCAGTATAATCTGAGTTTTCACATAATTTATTTTAAATTCTAGGTTATCCTGGATTAATATTTTTCTACATGCCTCAAGATAGCATTTAATCCTAATCTTGAAGTTTGAAATATTTTATGATTCAGATAGTATCTAAAAAGTAAGGTTAAAGCATTTGAGACCCTTGAGATATAGGGGAAAAAATACTTCTGTGCTAAACTTGGCACAATTAAGAAAAACCTTTTTATTTAGACAAAACCCCTACGGCATCTAATTTTCCCCATCCATGTACTTGCACATATACACTACTTCAAAATGTTGCTATAATTTGTCCTTCCACAACATCAGATTGGAAATGAAACCAGTGTACACAGAGGACTTAATTTTCTAAAAGATAGCCCTTAAGATTTATAGATAAGTTTAAGGTCATTCATGTAAACACGAGCCTTACCACCAGAAGAGCAAAAGCCACAATCTCAAAAAGTGGAATCACTCGATGTATTTATCTAGCAACATCTTTATCAGATTGTCCACAGGGTCATTTTAGAATAATGTCACATGAAGTAGCATGACAAGTCAGAGATACATTTTATCACCTAAGAAACAGCAGTATTCTTAATCTTTCAAGAGGAATGAATAAAGATAGCTGGATACAATGTCAGTATCTAGAAATAGGGAGATAAATTTCAAGTTTCCAATGGCATTTTAAAACATTTTAGTGCAATATTTTCATCTCGGATAATTAAAACCAATCAACAACAATAAGAAAAAAATCTAGCCAACAAAATATTTAAGGAACAGGTTTATAATGTAGCTAGAACCTGAGAATTTCACAGAATGAAAACAATGCTATAGGAAAGACATTTCCTAGCAAGAAAATACAACAAGATAAATAATCTCAATAAACTCTTAGCTTGCAGATTCATGTTATAAGGAAAGTATAACATTAACTATTTGATTATGGTAAGTAGGAGGGGAAGAGAAAAGGGAGTAAATGAAAGTCACAGAAAATTCTTACACTTCATTTTAACTGTGAATTAGGGGGCTTTTTTCCTCAGAGCTCCCTACAACCAGCAAACAGAGTAATTAGAATTTAATTTATTCTTGCTTCCCCTACCATTTATCTACTGAAGATGCAAATAAAAAGGGCAAATGGTTCTGATGGATGATGGGAACAGGCACACTGAGGGAAGACACATGATGACAGGGAGTGAGTTGTCACTCCATTTATAGAGTGTTTAGTTTCATGAATTCCCCTTATGGTATTCCATATGTACATTCAATTTTAATTTCAACTTTTAGTACTTATCCAAGTTTTCTTATCTTTAAAATGGGAAGGTAATATTTAATTTGAAGTATGACTTTTAATGAAAGTAAGTCTAAATAATAGTTGTTATATTCAACACAAAAATGTATTTGTTTACATTTGGAGAGACTGATGAGTTATGTGCGAAGAAAATACTTCAACCTCCAAATATTTCAGTCCCCATACCCTTTAGTTTCATGATGAATTTTTTTAAACTGCATACTGGGTATGGAAGGTGAGAATACACTGTAACATCTAGCATTTCCATTAAAAATGAGTATTTTTTGAATCAAAATAATTTCCCCTTCCTTTTCATCCCCTGTCCTTTGTCATACCCTCTTACTGTATGTCATCTACCTATAGAAACTATTACTCTTCTAAAGAGAAAAAAAATCCTATTTTAAACAGAAAAATTACATTCTACCTTGGGCTGAAGGCCAGTGTTGGAAATATACACAAAAACATCTGTACTCGTGTATTGTGGGTGTCCTCTCCCTCCAAGCCCTTTCCTGCCCAACCCTTGCCCACCCCGGACCCCAGCATGCAAACACTCTTTCATCTCTATAGTCAGATTTAGTATTGTAAAAATAACAAGCAAGTTATTGAGTGCTTACCAAGTATTCACTAGGAACTATGCTAAATAAGGGAAGAGACAGGAAGGAGAAAAAGAGAAGATGAGTTTGGTTTAAGAGGGAAAAAAAAGGGCAACTATTTTGAATGAAAATGTCAGCTGTTACAATTTCTTGTGAAACTCCATGTCTAGCTGTTATTTCTGTGTTTTATTCCAAGATGAAACCAGGATGGAGGGGTAGGGGATTTGGATATGTGGACAGTAACTATTCTCCTAGATGCTAGGTCCTATTATTATTCCATTTCATAAAGTAAGGAGCTGGGGCAAAAAAATAGCAAGTTGCTGGCATCCACAGAGCTGGCCAATTCTAGAGCAGGAAGTAACATTGAGGTCTGATTCCAGAGCCTAGCTGATATATGTTGATAAGATTTTTAATTCTGTTAAAATGCAGGTTATCAAATTTGCCTTATTTCAACTTCTGCCTGAAGGATTTCAACGGTTCCTTTTCTACAAATACATGTTATTAAATCTGAAAGGGAAGAGGACATTGGGATTCTGGTTATCCTGAACACCAGAAGAGTCTTGCATATAGAAAGTGCTTAAAAATATGTGGTTAAATCAAATTGGGTTGAACACGTACAATGAAGTAAGGTGAGAAGCCAACTCCAACCCAGCATCACAGAAGCTGAGAACTGCAGGATCCTAGATGGACTCAGTCTTCTGGTGGTTGTCGGCTGAAGCCAGCCTCTTAATAAGTCTCCCAACAGCGAAATACAAACAGGATTTAGGCTTTCTCTACTTTATGTAAGTTGTGATACGCCCTGTGGTTTACTGAAGTGGAGCCATTTTTACTTCACAAAGATAATACAAGAGGAGGAAATGTGGTTTGTTTTACAGTTTCACGGCATTTAATACATTAATTATATATAAACCCTTCCTTAAAATCCATCTTAGAAGTCAAATTAGAGATTGAAATTAGAAATCTTAGAAGTCTAATTTTGTTTGAGATGCTCAATCTAGTTGTCACATGAAATTCACTTTGAGAATATAATCACTGCAATAATAATACACACAGCATATGAGATTAGACCTTAAAGAATCTTATAATGAGAATTATTTAGATAGAACTAAATAAGATTAAAATCCAGCTTTAAGTAAGAGATAAATTTTATAATTATCTCAATGTTCTCCGGGATACTGGTATGTATCAAGGATTAGAACATAGAAATTCACATGGAAAACATTTAAAGCAATCTTCATAACTGAAGTCAATATTAATATTTCATACCTATAAAATATCATACCTACAACCTAAGAAATTATAACCTCGATTTTTGAAACTGTAGCCTTCCATACAAAAAAAGCAGTCAGCATTCTAGGGTTTAGAAGAGCAAGTTTATATCAGTGCTAATACTGTATAACATAGTATCTAAAAGCAGCTTGAAACAAGAGGTCTTCAATGAATTCGCTGAGGTAATTATTATATTTTAAGTATTTCTGAAGTCAATTCAGGACATAAACTGCAACATGCTGCTAAGATACAGTTAGTCAATCCATGTTAGAGATCATTCCAACACTCTCTCAAGATAAGTCTGATCATGTAGGAATGAAAAGTAATAGATACAAACGAAAAAATAATCACTGAAAAAAAGAAATGACTGGTAGGCTCCTCCAATCAGGCTGTGGAAACATTCTTTTCAGGATAAGCTCTCCATTTTCAGAAAGCTTCACAGAGATGCCTTTATAAGTGCTTTCTCTTCCATTTACATCATATTTAGATGACCTTGGAAGAAACCTTTAGAGATGTTCATATTTATAATAGATGAGAGACTGAAGGTACGAAGGGCAGTCGTGGGCAGAGGGTCACGGCAAACCACCAGCACTCATGCCCTTTGTGTTGAATGCCGTGCCACACAGTTGTGACATTTCCTATGCTGGCTACCCCAGAGCACTGAGGTCAAATATCATCGCACAAAGTTTTCATCATCACTTGACCTTCACACACACGCACACATACATACACACCTAGGAGCTGAAAACATGCCCCATTTCACACTTCTTTTTTTCTTTAATGTATTATGGGATGAATTCACCAACTGCAAGCCATTAGTTTGAAGGAAGAAACTACTTCCTTAAAATGTCAATTTAAGATCAATAGGGATGGGTTCACTTTAATATTAAAGTCTTCAAAAGAGACAAGCCTCCTTTAGCTGAGGGGAGATAGCAATTTATCTGATCACAGAGCCAAAAATATCCTGGATGTGAGTACCAGAATATAAGCAATTTTGCCAAGGGCTTACTAAGAAGAGTTCTAAACCCAGTGATTTCTATTGCTGCCTCTTTGGACCTATAAGCTTATTTTCTGGACAGATGAATGATAGTGCTGACATCCTTTAAGAGCTCAACATGTGTGAGAGTACCTTTCAGTTTTATGGGGAAATGGCTTGCTTTGTAAGAACTGAACTGGACTTAAGTGTTTTTACTTATGTGAGTTCATTTTACCTGGTTGCATAAGGTATACATACTGTCCTAGACAACAATACCAACACTGATATGCTACAATTAAAAAACTTTTTTTTTCAAATTAGATAGAACTAGGATAGCTAAAAAAAAAAAAGTGCTAATTCTCCCATCATTTATTAATAGGAAAAAACTTTGGCAGATGAAATAAGGGAAGGTGAACTAAATCGCTGACAAATTGTCTAGTGTCTTCACATTAAAATTAAATCATTACTTAGAACCTTTTTTTTTTTTTACTTCCTTTAAATTCAAGTTTTAATGAGCTTCTGATTATTTATAACTTCGAGATAATTAAAGTCCTTCAGGGAAGTACCACAGTAGGCAAAAAAAAAACCAAAAAAAAAAAAAAAACACTGCCCAACCTTTTACACTATGTCCTATCCAAAGAGTTGAAGCTAATTGTTTAGCTTCTGCTTTGCATATTTCTTACCTTGGCTCCTTCTAAAGGCAAATCATGGCGTCTGTGTTTCCGCATTAGCACTGGGTCAGAGCTCATTCTACTGTGCCTTCCATTGACATTTGAACTTGCTGTGATTCCAGGCTTCGGAGAGCCATCCCCTAAGAGTCGACATCCCACTGACTGATTAGTCCCCAAAATATCCCGAGGGCACCAGGCTTCAAGAGGCATTGGCTGGTCTCTGGAAGGCACACTCTCCACAGGATGGAAGTGACGACTCAGTCTATTGTCAGGTGGGATTGGGGGAGGTCTCTCAGGTGGAGGGGGAGGGGGATCTCTTAAGGGAGGAGGTGGGGCTGGGAGTGGTTTATCTTGTTTTCTCGCCATGCAAGGAGAAGACTAAGGAGACAAGAGGGGGAAAAGAAATCAAAAGTTGCATCACGCACTGAAATGACTTCCGGACTAGTGTATTATTGCTTTTGTTTTCTAAGCAATAATGGAGCTTTATTAGATTCCTATGCCATCTTTTCATAAGTTCCTTTTTATCACCAGTTAATGAAATTTTTAAAAGTTAATGGAATATTTCATTAGGGGTTGTTTGCAGAAGTGAGTATATAAATTCAAATGTTAGAATTATAAGGACGACACAGGAAACAACAGAATACCAAAATTATATGAAGATTTTGACTGGTTTATATGAAAATAATATTGAGTCATTAATCTATTTGCATGTTTCTATGATTTAGGACAGACAGAAGAAACCATCAAAGTTGTTGTTCTACTTTTTAAAGAGCAACTTGATTTGTAATATCTCTGGAAGAATGAGTGTTGGTTTTGCTACTTTTGCATTCGCTGCTGCAACATGCAGCAACTGGTAAGGTGATAAGGGGCGTGCTAGCTCTGGTTCTTTGTTTGATCAGTTACTACCAGAATAGTGAAAAATCACAAGTAATAGAGCAGCATTATTTACAGACCTTACTTGAATTTTGTGAATCTTTAAAATGAAAACAAAAAACAGTCTGATTCTTACATGTAGAAATGAGGGTATATGCTCCTGAATTGAATCTATGTGACTTGCACAGCTTTTATTTTTATATACCTGGTTAATCTGATGAATGATTTGTGCTTTTGTTAGAAAATATTAGAAAAGGAATGTGTTGTGTGTTTACATAATTCTGCCTAAATAACATCCTAAAAAGTCTTAATATGATCTTAAAGCCGAGTTAACTGTAATGTAGAAAAATAAAATACTACTAAACTATTGTGCTTCCAACTATAATATTAGAGTGTAAAGCATATTACCAAATGGAATTAATTTTTCAAATCTTGTACTTAATAAAGCAAAATATCCCCTTATCCAATTTGGGAAAAAAATCTGCACTGAACTAAAATAATCTGTGGGCTTAGGTTTACAGAGCTAAAATTATGTCTTTAATATTAAATAGTAATGTAATTACTCTGCAAATATTGTAATTCTCTGTAGTTAACTGCTTCAGGTATAAAAAAGCATATCTACGTCTCCTTTCTGAGTTACCTTGAAACATGGGTGATAATTTATCACACCTTAAGCCTTTATACAAATAAACTCCCATCACATTTTTCTTGTCATGACCCTATGAAAACGACTGTAAAACATCATTTGATGAGTATTTTAATACATATAATGACCTTTTAAATCCATTTTAAAGAATAACTGTACCTACTCTGCTATTTGTTTTAGCAAATCAGGGTGCTGTAACGGACATGAGCGCTCTCTGAATAATTATGTAATTTTTAATAGTAATACAGCAAGGAACACGATAGTGGGCCCACCGGAAATGAAACGAGAAGCCCATCAAAGTTGTTCAGAAACAATTAAGAGCCCAAGAAATATGAGAAAATAAATGTAAAAGAACCTGAGCGATCACTAATTGTCATATAAAATTATGACCTGTGTTTCTAATAAAACCGATTTACCTTTGGTGAGCCCGTTGGGCTGCCACAGGGAGACCGAACTATGCCTTTCTGAATGAGATCCAGGCGGGGAGGCACAGGCGGCAGGCTCAGATGTGGGATCTGGAGGGGGTCTTGCTGCGGCTTTCTCCTCTGTGCGAGGGGAGAGGACCCTGGAGAAGTGACTGGTGAATTCTGCCTGTCGGCGCACTGGAACAGAAAAAGATAACGACGCTGTTTATTGGCTGTGTAAAGCGTACGCCTTTCAGTTTGTAAGGAAGGCAACTGGTTTTGAGAAGGTGTCTGCCATTGAATATCTATTGAAATAAACTCACTTAGTGATTAATAGATGGCAAGAGCTCACACCATCCCTCAAGAGCAGTATTATGTAAAGAATAAATGGATAAGTTTCTCCTACATATTGCAGAAAGGGCCTAGGAAAAAACAACAGCAAAAGCACAGTTTAAAAACAATCGAAGCAGAAACCCATCTACATTTTATGTGGAAGCCAGAAACACACAGTGCAGTAATGCACATTGCTCTTGGTTATCTGTAGTGTGGTATTTTCTTCAATGTTTGATTTATAGTACATTCTAGAACTTAGAAATTATTTTGTTCCATATAAAGTATGTATCCAGTGTATAGTCTACTTTCCTACAAACCAATAAAATCAGGCAGTGTTAAAAAAAATTGTGTATTTAAAATAAACAGGTTTGCTCCCAAATACTTTTTCCAAGCCTTCACATAGAAAATAAATTCTCAAACAAAATGTTTTTCTTTAAAAACAATTAACTAAATCTAGAAGAGTCTGTACTTCTGCTAAGAACTAATGTATTTCTATGCTACTACAGGTTTTTGGCTGTTCAGCAGATAACATCAAAAAACCAATAACAAGTACTTCGATTTCTACGTATATAACCCTTTCTACTTTGGAAGTTTTTGGTTTTTTTTTTAAATGTGAAATAACCTGATTGTTATTTGGTATAAAAGCCATACTAATTAGTCAAACAGCCTCACTGGGATCAACAACCTTCTGTTCTAAAATACCATGCAGTTTCTTTCTCAGGACTATTGCTAGCTCTTTGGAGATCCAGGCTTAATTTTTACATCCACTGCATTCTTCTAGCACACTTTGATATTCATGTTTCCTAATATTAGTATTTATAAAGCATTTTAAGCTTGTTGTTAAGCCATTTGTCCCCTAACATTACTCACCTTTTTTATTAAGAGTGGTCAATTCAATGCCAACAATTGACAATTTAATTGAACTCTAGTAACAATGAGAAAGACTTAAGTCATTTTATCTTTGAGATGGGATAGATTTGTTTTCACATCCATGCTTAGTTACATTGTGTAAGACATTTTTTCCTAATTCACTATAGTTGGAGTTTATCCTATGTTTTTCTCATAATGGGACTGGGGTTGTTGGTTTTTGGAAGAAAGAGCACAGAGGGGAAGTCCACTTCATATCATAGGGTCCACACTATCAATGATTCCTCACTGTTGATACTGACCTTGGTTACCTGGCTGAGGTATTAACTGTCAAGGTTTCTTCACGGTCAAGTTACTGTCATTTCTCCCACTTGCCCTACTGTATTCTCTGCAAGGAGGTCACCATGCACAGCCCACACTTAAAGGAGTGAGGAGTTATGCTCCCCCATGTAAAGGTTTTTAAAATAAATGTGAGCGGCTGAACAGAAGCTTCTAGACCATACCTCAAATATGCCTGAATGTTGCCATATTACTAAACTCCCAAGACTGTATCTCTCCCAATTTGAAGCCAAATAAATTTAAAATACGACAATATATTTAGAGATCATTTTAGGACACTTTTAGGAACCTTTTCTTTTTAGTAATTTCATGATTTTTTTTCTATCTCTTACCTATGATAAGGCATTTTTTCAATTGTTACTAAATTGAAGAAGGAAAAAGGGGAAACTCTATATCATAAAGTGATTTTAATGCAGCCAGTGATTCTTTACAAAATAACAATTCGACCCAAAAAGTGATAAGGCCTCACATGGTCATGAATTTGAACCTCATGGAGTTAAACTGACTCAAAAATGGTCACAGACCAGGAAGAATTCCTGACATGAAGCTATTGCATCACAGTCTCACAGCATTTCAAATTGGGAGGTGTCACTGGATACCTAATTCTCTACAGTTCCCATTAGGATACATTGCGTTCTTTGAGAACTAGAAAAACATACCTGATAAAAATACTTGGTTGACCTGGTTATTATTCTTTACAAAAAACACACATGAAGCAAAGCTATCCACACAATTCCTACCCTGAACACAGTTTTTGTATATATACAGAGACTAGATAGCAGTTCACTAACTTAATGACTTACAGTGAAACTTTTCAGTGCTCAGAGCACACACTCTGAAGACTGCTTGCTGAACAAGATCTGCATTTCTCTAATCACTTTTTTTGCACTACTATCTTCCTGCTTTCCTCACTACCTGAAACAGGAAGGAGAATTCCGACAGAGCCAACTGCGCACCATCACCAACATCAGAACTTGACTTCCAATTTCATTGCTATTATTTAAGCAGCTACCAAATGCCTAGTATATTTAGACAACAGAATTGATTTTATTTGAAATTGGTGAGATGTTAGATATTGAAAGGGTATGATGAAAATCCTCAGGACAGACATCGAAACCAATGTTTCTAGATGCTTCCAGACAAGCACACTGTCATACAGCTTTGTGAATGTAACTGGAAGTAGGTCTTGCTTAGCATGATTCATACTGTATTCTCAAGGTGATTACAGACTGTCCTGAAGAGTTAATTCATTTTGAAGCATGACAGCATCTGTAAATTGGCTCAGGTAGAAGGATTGTATGGAGGATACATTTGTATGTGAAGGAACAAATGTCGTTTTATCTTTATTGATTGTATGGACTAAATTTACCATAACTTATTCATTTTCTTGAGTTCTCCTAAATTATAGTAAAATTCCCATGTAAGAGTAGATAACAATGCCCTTTCCATAGTAATGCATTTACTCTTGGCTGAACCCTTTGCCATCTCTATGAACAATTCTGCAATTAGAGTATTGCAACTTTGCATTAACTTTTATTGCTGGTAAAATTCAATGCTAACTATGAACATCTGTAAACATTTTTAGTAGATGGTTTTCATAGATGGTCACATACAACATCACTTTTAATTTATTTGAAGAATTACCATTTTTCTTTCCTTCCTATTTGAAAGTCTAAGGAGAAAAGAAGCCTAACACAATGCTTCACATCCCAGCTCATAATTAAATTTTTGGATGAGACATGAAAAATTCATGGCATCAAAATTTATCAGCTCAACTTACAGAAAAAAATAGACAGTCTGCCATTTTTTTCTCTGAAAATAAAGAGAAGCAAAATAGATTAATTTAGAATAGATCTAAATTATTTCTTCTTTAAACTACACCTCTGTCTCTATGTAATATTTGAATATTGAACAGGTTTTTAAAAAACTTTAATTTCTAGAGTATCAGAAGTTTCCTGTTACAGGTAGTCATCAGGTGCAACAAATGTCCCTAAAGCAGAGATGTGACAAAGTGAAGTGGCCAGGCATCTTTAGTCTACTGATTTATAGTATTCCCTACATATAGTCCACAAACATCTCCCTCAGCCCTTCTCTCTGCCTTCCTCTTCCACAGATCTAATCCTTCTCCCAAGACCACTCATGCCATTTGTCTTTCTCTACTTCTGATAGGTGATAAAGGGGGTTACTGGGGAAAAACAACAGCAAACAACAGACCTGGAACAATCCTCAGGTTTAAATTCTAAGGCTGTATGTAAACTATAGAAACTTAATCACCTCTTACTGATGTGTCCAGTAAGCCTCATAATGGCTACCATTTCTATTCTGTATTAAAATGATTTAAGACACATACACAAAACATCTTGAGTAGAAAGGTAGGAAAGCATTTATGTAAATCTCGACTAATAACAGGTGTTTTGTTGATAGAAATACACCTGATTGAAATATGTGAATTTCAAGTGTGGCTGTCAAACTAAAGTTCTAATGCCAACTGATTATAAAGAATGTGGGTTTAAAAAATAACCACATAATTAAATGCATAATCTAATTGTATATGCATGTATTTCCTATGTACTATTTAAATTTCAGCTAGAGCTTTAAAATGCCATAAAGTCTTTCACAAATCACCACCTATCGCTGTTGTTTCCTGTAGATTATAGAAAAAGGTTAATCCATTTCATAGAAACTTTATGGGTTAATAAAATTAAATGAAGTATATGATAAAAGCTGATATAAAACATTTAATTTTTATTCTGATGATATAGCTAGGAATATTGAGTATTTTGACATGGAAGCGACAGATGCAAACTATTACATCTCTAGTCAAAGCCTGCGCATCTTCACTACCAGAAGATAACCCTGTTAGAGATATTTTTAAACAAAATGTTCCCACCCTTTTATTTCTTTTTTTGTTTTCCACAACTCTTCTCACTATCAGGCCTAAACAAAGCAACAGTAACAAAATCAAATTTCTAAACAAATATATATTTGTAGGCTAAATTCTTAACAATGTGTTAAAAAGTCAAATAGAAACGCCGCTTGGATTACTAGCTGTTATTAACACTGACCATTAGCACAACAATCTAGAATTGAATTTAATATTTCTATTTTTTCATATTGGTCTAAAGAGTGTCTTAAATATAGAAATAACACATAATAAGAGGATAAGTAGTTGAAGAGTAACAGTAGGTTCATGAGTTTAGGGGTATGCACGTTAGCAAATTGTTTACCATAATAAATGAGTTTTAGTGGGTTTGGCTCTCCTCTCCTTCTGTCTTCAATTGTGTTTTCCTTTCAAGTTTTTCTCCTCATTATTAAGAACATAATTCCACAATTTTGGAATTGTAGGAAAATATAAACATGTTTTGAAAACATCTACACACAGCCATTGGTGATGGTTCCCAATCACATAAACAATTTTTAATCTATTTTACATTGGTTAATATTATATCAAAAGAATCTAGACATTCTTCATAAATATAATTTTAAAGGGTGAATTATATGGATATACTAACATTTACATAACTATTGCCAAGCTATGAACATTTGTGTTGTTCTCAAGTTTTCTTGATTATACAGTGGTGACATAAAGAAGTCTCCGGCCATATACATTTTAATTTTTAAGGGCAGAATCCTAGAATGTTTTGAGCATAGGATAATAAACTCATAACTAGGTAAAAGTTGAGGAATATTCACAAAATCCTTTTGATGTCTGGATGGAAAAACCAATTTATTCTTCTACTAGCCATGTGTGATGGTTACCACTGCACAAACCTCAAAAGCACAGAGTATATTTAGTTTTCAATTTTTGTTTACTTTGATACTTGACTGACATTTTAATGGCCTAAACTGATGTCAAATTTGAATTTCCTTAACAAATAATTAGAAAAAAATTAGTTTTTGTTTGCCATGTATATGTCTTCTCTTGTTACTGGCTTATGTTCTTTGTCCCACTATCTATCATATTCTTTTATTCACCCCCTCACTGATTTATATATTAGGATAGCGAACCTCTATATGTTACAATTGTTATAAACACTTTTTCCCCCCAGTTTATTTTCTTTTTTAAATTATTTTATGGTAGAGATTTTACTGCTGCTTTTTTGGTTTTAATCTCCTTATGAATAAATAAAATTTAATTAGTGTAATAAAAAGACATTCATCAACGGATTTTTAAAAGGATCATGTCCTTTCCGTCAATGTCTTAAATGAACTCCTTTCTTTGTTACTCCTTTGTCTGTATCTGTCCGCTCTATTAAGTTAGGATAAAAAAAATGGAAGGCTATGGAAAAGTTAACTAGTAAAGTATAGGAAGTAGGATGTGGGCAAAGAATGAACTATACAGAATTTAATACACAATACAAAAAAAATCATTTAAAAAGAGGTAACTGCAAGGGTTGGGAAGAACGGGGCCATCCTTTCAAGTTACAGGATAACTGATTTGTATAATTCTATTCTTTTATCTTGATTTTATGTAACATTCACTTTTTTCTAGGATTACACTTGCTTTCTGAACTTTCAAATAATACATTGTCTTTTTTCATTTCCACTCTTTTCAAAATACAAAAGCTGGGCACCTTGATTCCTGCCTGTATTATCATCATACCAGCATATTTGTCTAACTAACAATTTCGCTTCAGTTCTTTAATACTAGTAGCTGATGAGCACATCTTTAACAAATTGGTGCTCTAGAAATTTGAAGACCATCATTTGATTCTTTTATGTCTACATAGTCACCAATTTTTCCCAGCCCTTTGCTTCCTGAAATGAGTAAGTGCTATTCTTTATTTCTCAACAAAATTTACAGAACTCTTTAGCACTTAGAATAGGATTCTAATGACTACCATAACGAACAGAGAAATCCAAATTTGCAATTTTCACAGGAAATCCTGAGAGAAAAGGCCCAAAAAGTAAAGTAGTCAAAAGCCTGTCTCAACATGCTCAGCAATTACCAATACTAATCAGGAACTCATTCTATTTTAGTCACTCTTCATTTTACCCACACCTTTTTAAGAGTGATTTTATAAAAGCTTTAATAAAACCTATTATTATGGAAATGGCAAAACATTTGGTAAGAAACTTCAAACCCAGCCAGACTATTATTAAAAACAGGACAAGGGAAAACCTCTCCAATTACTAATATGACGAGAGTTCTGACAATCCCATAGATAATTTTATAATATTTCTAATAAGATTTTTACTTAATGAATTTTCATATATGAACAAGATAGATACATGTATCATAAGGATGATGAAGGACTCTAAGAGGGTCAACATTTTTCTCCAAATGCATGAAAATTAATGAAGGGCACTGATAAAACTTTTATCACATAAAACATGATATTCTAAGTGTATTTTCCTTGCTACTATTGTCTTTGTTCTTATATTAATTTATGAAAATAACAAAATATAAAACCTTTAAAATGCCCTATATAGATTATTCTGAAAGTATCCATTACAGAAACATTTACACACACACACACACACACACACACACACACACACACACACACACACCCATATGTAATTGATAAGTATAAATGATTTATGTTATCTATTTTGGAGTATGTGTACCATTGTTCCCTTTTAGATAATAAATGAAAGCTTATGAGGACTGTGGTATAAGAGCAATACAATCATTTCCTGCTTATACACATTTCCAAAGGCCTTAATCTGTAGGAATTTAGGGAGAAATTGAAAATGTGAAAAACAAAAGTTCTCCCAACTTGATCTATAGATTAAATGCAATCCCAACAGAAATCCCAGCAAGTTACTCTGTAGATATCCTCAAACCGATTTTAAAGTTTATAAAGAGACAAAAGACCCAGAACAGCCAACATGATTGAAGGAGAACAAAATTGGGGGACTGACGACACTACCTGACTTCAAACCTACTATAAATCTACAGTAATCAGCCCATGGGTTACTGGCAAAGAATGGCCAAATACATCAATGCAACCAAAACAAAGAGCCTAGAAATAGACCCACATAAAAGTTGTCAACTGATCTTTGACAAAGGAGCAAAGGTAATACAATGCAGCAAAGATGGTCTTTTCAACAAATGGTACTGAAATAATTGGACATCCACATGCAAAAGAAGGAATCTAGACACAGACTTTTACACCCTTCACACCCTTGACTCAAAATGGATCACATCCTTAAATGTAAAACACAAAATTATCAAACTCCTAGAAGATAACACAGGAGAAATTTAGATGACCTTGGATTTGGTGATTACTTATTAAATACAACATCAAGGACATGATCCATGAGAGAAATAATTAATAATCTGGACAATATTAAAATTATAAATGTCTGCTCTGTGAAAGAACTATCAAGAGAATAAAAGGACAAGCCCCAGATTAGGGGAAAATATATACAAAAGACACATCTGATAAAGGACTGTTATCCAATATATACAAAGAACTCGTAAAACTCAACAATAAGAAAACTAACAATCGGATTTAAAAGTGGGCCAAAGACCTTAACAGAAACCTTACCGAAGTCATACAGATGGCAAATAAGCATATCAAAAGATGCTGCACATCTATTCAGGGAAATGTAAATTAAAACAAAAACGAGACACCACTGTACACCTTTCTGAATGGCCAAAACCTAGAACACAGATGACATCAAATGCTGACAAGGATGTGGAGCAACAGGAAATTTCATTCATTACTGGTGGAAATGCAAACCGGTAGATACTTTGGAACACAGTTTGGTGGTTTCTTACAACCTAAACATAATCTTACCATACAATACAGCAATCATACTCCTGGTATTTACCCAAAGCAGTTGAAAACTTTGGCCACACAAAAACCTGCAAACACATGTTTATAACTACTTTATTCTTAATTGCCAAAACGTGGCAGTGACCAAAATGTCTTTCAGTAGGTGAGTAGATAAATAAAATGTGGTACATCCAAACAATGGAATATTATTCAGTACTAAGAAGAAATGAGCCCCATCCAGCCATGAAAAGATATGGAGGAATCTTAAATGTATATTACCAGGTGAAAGCGGCTAATCTGAGGCGACCTATTGTATGATTTCAACTCTAGACACTCTGGAAAGGGCAAAACTAGGAAGACAGTAAAAAGATCAATGGTTGCTAGGGATTGGGACGGGGAAGATGAATAGGCAGAACACAGAAGACTTTTAAAGCAGTGAAAATACTCGGCATGATACATTAATATACGTGGCACTAAACATTTGTCCAAACCCATAAAATGTACACCACCAAAAGTGAACCCTAATGTAAACTACGGACTTTGGATGGTATTGACTTGTCAATGTAGGCTAATCAATTATAAGAAATGTACCACTCTGGTGGGATGTTGACAATAGGCAGGCTACATGAGGACGGGGGTGGGGGAGGAGGAGTGTGGGGGGGTGGTAGTCATGAGAAATCTCTGCACGCGTATGTTCCCCTCAATTTTATTGTCCTAAAAGCTCTAAAACTGCTCTAAAAGTCTTAAAATACTAAAACAACACAAAACAAAACCACCAACAACAAAAGTCCTAGAAATAGAGGGGAAATTTTCTGCTGCATTTGTCCCTGTAGAAGGGAACGTAGGCACCTTGTTACTTTACTAAGAACATGGATATTTGTTTGTGTATTACAGCGAGGTTCACTATTTTAAATTATTATTATTATTATTATTATTATTTGTTTAAGTTCCACTAATACCTTCTGGAAATTTTTAGATACTACAAATTAGAAGCAATGAAGAATAGGAGGATGGTCAGAAACATACCTAGAGAAATACTGACTAGGTTAGGAGCTGACTTTTCTTTGAGGTTTAACAGGAAGAGGGTCAATAAAAGTGCCAAAAGGGTCCACTTTAAAAAAGCACAAACAGCCTCACAAGCAGAATAACCCCCAGGGCACAGCTCTATTAACATGTTAAACACTGTTAACTACACAGAGCTATATTGCTTCTTCTAGAAGCACCTTTTATGAGAAGGCTTAATCTCCTGGTTTCTCACCAGCCTCCACATAACCCTGAGATTTCTTTGAAGTTTCATATTTTAAACATTTCTATGAATTTTGCATCCTGATCACATAAAATATATGTGATTTTAATTTAAATTTGTGGTTTCCCCTCGCTTTGTGCCACCTCCCTTTAAATCTTACAGCAAAATTTAGGCTTCCAGAAGTCTGTCATGTTGATTGTAGTGTATTCTTACGCCCTGTGGCTCACTCAGCTGCATAGCCAATTTTGAGAAGTCAGGGAAGGGTGACATATAATTCAGAAATATTTCCATAAAAATGGCTGAGAAACGAGAACATTGTGAGAATTAAAGGAATAAACTTTAGTCACTGAAAATGCCCTCATGTGAATCCGCTATTGCTCCAAAATACCAAAGTACAGCTGGTTTGAATGCAATTATTATTAAGTGACTGCAGTTTTTCACCTTACTTTAGAGAATACTTAATCATTTCAATTTATGTTTGTAAAAAGTAAGACTATTGTGAGATCATCTAAATTATTTAATCCTTAAAACAGAACTTCAGCTGAAATGTTGGCAACTTCGCATTTTCTCTGACTTTTAAACATAAAAGATGGCTATTATTTTAATGTGGCCATGCAATGAAATCATAACTATGTACAGATTACATTAAAAATATAACCTTTTGAAACCAATATTGCTTCAGTGTACAATTCTTTTTAAACAATGATAGGTAACAGTATCTAAAAAAAAAAAAAACTTCCACAAACATCTCAAAAATACTGATGATATTTCTCAGAAGTATAGCAATAGTTCAGGGGTCTTAACTAACACATATATAAAACAATATTAATAACTAATAACATTTACTATATACCAGTACTGTTCCAATGGCTTTACATATATTCACTCATTTAATCTCAATCTTCAGAGGTAGGGCTTCACAGACAAGGTCACTGAAGCACAGGGGATGGAATAACCAATGAACGGCACACACAAACTATTATAAATAGCAAAACCAGAACATCAACTCAGGTTACTAGACTCCAGGTCACATAGCTTTTTTAAGAAAAGTACAGTTAGGAATAGTGTCACCATTTATCATATGGTAAAAAACAAAACAGAACAAAACAAAAGCGCCTTTCTCAATGGCATGCTGTACCTCAGGCACTATGCAAGCCTCTGACAATGAAAAGAGCAGGCAGCACCTCTGCCCTCCAGGAGCGCCCAGTCTTACCACAGGCGGCCAACCCCAAGGTACAGACAAGAGTTCAAGCGCTTGCTTCTCCTACACTATTACATATACAAACATGTTTGAGGAATATGTAACAATGTCTTCAAGTTCCCCTATAACATCACATGGCAGTTGAACAAGGCAGTTTTTTGCTTTGTTAATCACACACGAATAGAGAAAATGCTACTTTGCATGGAGACCTTTAAGAAAATTAATAAATAGGTCCAGCCGAGTGGCGCGTTGGTTAAGAACCGGCTTGGGATGCCAGAGAGCCCCGGTTCGGATCCCACATATGAGGGCCAGTGACACTGCCCTCCACAGCTAAGATGCTGAACAACAGCTCAACCTGGAGCTGG
>NW_017731798.1:892356-903770 GCF_001890085.2 Hipposideros armiger
CAACTTGTCTGTTACCCTTCCCCAACTCCCCAGCACTGTTCCCATCCCCCCAATTCCCCAATAAAAAAATCTTAAAAAAATAAAAGGGCAACTCTTTTAAAAACACTGCAAAGACACTGCTCTACACACATAAATTCTTTCCTTAGGATAAGGAACATTATGGATCCTCTCTTCACACTTACGATCGGGAAAAGCAAGAATTAGATGATATGGAAAGTTTTTAATTAGTGATATGTTTTTTTTAATTAAATTTATTGCAGTAACACTGGTTAATAAAATTAAATAGGTTTTGAGTTTACAATACTATAATACATCATCTGTATACTACATTGTGTTTATCACGCAAAGTCAAATCTTCTTCCATCTTCATATATTCAATCCCATTTTACCCTTTTCCACATCCCCCTCCCCCTTTCTGGTGACCATTAAACTGTTGTCTGTGTCTATGAGCTTTTGTGTGTTTGTCTTGTTTATTTGTTGCTTTCAGCTTTATATCTCAAATATGAGTGAAATCATATAGTTTTCAACTTTTTCTGTCTCACCTATTTCACTTAGCATGAAAATCTCAACATCCATCTATGTTGTTGCAAATGGCAGTATTTCATGTTTTCTTATGGTTGAGTAATACTCCATTGTGAGATATATATCTCTATATATCTATATATCACACACACACGTGTGTGTGTGTGTGTGTGTGTGTGTGTGTGTGTGTGTGTGTATAAAACATCTCTTTCATCTAATCATTCATTGACACTTCGGTTGTTTCCATGTCTTGGCCACCATGAATAATGCTGCAATAAACACAGGAGTACATATATGTATATGGGTAAATGTTCTCAGATTTTGGGGGTAGATACCCAAAAGAGGGATTGCTGAGTCCTATGATAATTCTATTCTTAATTTTTTAAGGACCCTCCATACTGCTTTCCATAGTGGCTGTGCCAATGTATATTCCCACCAGCTGTGTATGAGGGTTCCTTTTTCTCCACAGCCTAACACTTGTTATTCCTTGTCTTGTTGATAATAGCCATTCTAACAGCTGTGAGGTGGTATCTCACTGTGGTTTTGATTTGTACAATATTTCCCTAAAAGCTAGTGAAGTTCAGTGTCTTTTCACATATATGTTGGTCATTTATATGTCTTCTTGAAAGAAGTGTCTGTTCAAGACTTCTGCCCATTTTTCCATTGGATTGTTTGTTTTTCTGTTGTTGAGCTGTTATGAATTGTTTATATATTTTGAATATTAGTCACTGATCAGAGGTGTTGTTTGCAAATGTCTTCTCCCATTTGGTTGGTTGCTTCATTTTGTTGATGGTTTCTTTTGCTGTGCAGAAGCTTTTTAGTTTGTTATAGTCCCATTCATTTATTTTTGCTTTTACTTCCCTTGCCCTTGAGGTCAATTCATAAAATCCTCTCTAAACCCAAGGTCCTTAAGTTCAGTACATATCCTTTCCTGTATGCAATTTATGTTTCATGTCTTATGTTTAGATCTTTGATCCATTTTTAGTTAATTTTGGTAAATGATGACATATAGCAGTCTAGTTTCACTCTTTTGCATGTTGCTTTCCAATTTTTCCAGCACAATTTATTGAAGAGACTTTCTTTTCTCCATTGTATGTTTTTTGGCTCCCTAGTTGCAAATTATCTGTCCTTATGTAGATGGGTTTATTTCTGGGTTTGCAATTCTATTCCATTGGTCTGTGTGTCTGTTTTTTTGCCAATACCCTGCTGTTTTGATTATTGTTGCTTTATAGTCTAAATTGAAGTCAAGGAGTGTGACAACTCTGGCCTTGTTCTTTATTCTCAGAAATACTTTGGCTATACAGGGGTCTTTTGTAATTCCATACAAATTTAAAGATCTCTTTGTTCTATTTCTTGAAAAAATGCCATTGGGATTTTGTTGGGGAATTGCATTAAATCAGTATATTGCTTTGGATGATTTTAACTCTGTTGATTCTTCCAATCAATTAATACGGACCATCTTTCCATTTCTTTGTTGTCTTCCTCAATTTCTTTTAATAATGTCTTGTAGCTTTCAGCATAAAGATCCTTCACATCCTCTAAGTTTATTCCTAGGTATTTTATTCTTTTTGTTGCAACTGCAAAAGGAATTGTTTTTCTCATTTCCTTTAATGAAATTTCATTGTTAGTATATAGGAAGGCAATAGATTTTTGTATATTGATTTTGTATTCTGCAACTTTATTGTTTCTAATAGTTTTTTTGGTGAAGTCTTTAGGGTTTTCTATATAAAGAATCATGTCATCTGCAAAAAGTGACCATTTGACTTCTTCATTGACAGTTTGGATACTTTTTATTTCTTTCTCTTGCCAGATTGCTCTGGCTAGGACTTCCAGTACTATTGGGTTATCGGAAAAGTCATGACGCATTTTTGCAACGAAAAACATAGAAAAAAATACGTCATGACTTTTCCGACAAACCAATATGTTCAATAATAGTGATGAGCGAGGGCATCCTTGTCTTGTTCCAGATCTTAAAGGAAAAGCTTTCAGATTTTCAACCTTAAATATGACATTAGCTGAGCATCTGTCATATATGGCCTTTATTATGTTGAGGTACTTTCCTTGTACACCCATTTTAACTGTTTTGATCATAAATGGATGCTGTATGTTCTCAAATGCTTTTTCTGCATCTATTGGGTTGTCGGAAAAGTCATGACATTTTTTTCTGTTTTTCGTTGCAAAAATGCATCATGACTTTTCCCACAACCCTATATTTATATGATCATCTGATTTTTATCATTTTGTTTATGTTTGGTTTGCATATGTTGAACCATCCTTGCACCCCTGGAATGAACCTCACTTGATTGTGACGTATCATCTTTTTAATTTACTGGTGTATTCAATATGCTAATATTTTGTTTAGGATTTTTGCATCTGTATTCCTCAGAGATACTGGTGTGTAGTTTTCTTTTTCTTTGTTATCCCTACCAGGTTTTTGTATTAGGATAATGGTGGTCTCTTTAAATGAGTTAGGAAGTATTGCTTCTTCTTCAATTTTTTGGAAGAGTTTGAGTAGGACAGGTATTAGATCTTAGAATGTTTGGTAGGATTCACTAGTGAGGCCAACTGATCTTGGATTTGTGCTTTTGGGGAGGTTTGTGTTGATTGTTTCAATTTCCTTACTTTTGATCGGTCTATTTAGATTTTTCCAGTTCTTTGTGATTCAGTCTAGGAAAGTTATACATTTCTAAGAACTTGTCTATTTCTTCTAAGATATTGAATTTGGGGGCATATAGTCTTTCACAGTATTCTTGTATGATCCTTTGGATTTCTGTGATATCCGTGGTAACTTCTCTTTCATTTGTGCTTTTGTTTGAGTCTTTTCATTCCTTAGTGATTCTACACAGGGGTTTGTCAATTTTATTAATCTTTTCAAAGAACCAGTTCTTTGTTGCATTAATTTTTTTCTACTATCTTTTTGTTTTCTATTTCATTTAATTCTGCTCTAATTTTTATTATTTCCTTCCTTCTGCTGACTTTTGTCTTCATTTGTTCTTTTCTAGCTCCTTAATATTTTATGTCAGGTTGTTTATTGGGATTTTTCTTGTTTCCTAAGATAGGCCTGTAATGAAATAAACTTCCCTCTTAGTACCGCTTTTGGTGTATACCGAAAGTTTCAATAAGTTGTACTGTCATTTACATTTGTTTTTTATATGATCTTTTGATCTCTCCTTTATTTCTTTTTTGACCTAGTCATTCTTTAATATTATAGCATGCTGTTTAATCTCCACATATTTGTGTTTCTTCCTGCTTTCTTTTTGCAGTTAATTTCCAATTTTAAAGCACTGTGGTAGAAGAGTATGGTTGGTATGACTTCGGTCTCCTTAAATTTGTTGAGGCTAGTTTTGTGTCCCAACATATGGTCTATCCTTGAGAATGTTCCTAGAAAAAAATGTATAATCTGGTGTTCTGGGATGAAGGGCTCTGTAAATTTCAATTATGTCCATTTGGTCTAATGTGTCATTTAAGGCCAATATTTCCTTATCAATTTTCTGTTTGCATGATCTGTCCATATCAGTCAATGGCCTATTTAATTCCCCCACTATAATTGTGTTTTTGTCAGTTTCTTCCTTTAGACCTATCTATTAGTAGTTGCTTTATATACTGGGGGTGCCAAAAATATATATACAAGTGGACACTTTGGTCAACATAGTTCGCTGTAAGAAGTGTCTAGACGCTGATGGTAACCACTTTGAGTGCCTCTCATAATTGCAGAAGTCAAACGTGACTTGTGTTCATCTTTTGTTATTGTATATTGAGTAGTGCAATTTTAATACTGTTTTCCTTTCTTAAAACGCATATACATTTTTTTCGCACCCTCTGTATTTTGGTGCTCCCTGACTGGCAGCGTGTATATTGACAAGTGTTATGTCTTCTTGATGTATTATATCCTTTATCATTATGAAATGTCCATCTTTGTCTCTTGTTTCCTTTTTTATCTTGAAATCTATTTTGTCAGATGTAAGAATGGATATACCCGCTTTTCTCTGAATGCCACTGCTTGGAGTATCATTTCCCACCCTTTCACTTTGAGTCTATATTTGTCCTTGCAGCTGAGATGTGTCTCCTGTAGGCAGCATATGGTTGGGTTATTTTATGATCCAATCTGCTGCTCTATGCCTTTTGATTTATGAGTTCAGTCCATTTATATTTAAGGTGATTATTGATATATGCAGATTTCCAACAGCCATTTTATCTTTTGTTTTCTGGTAGCTTAGTGTCTCCATTGTTTCTTTGCCCTTGTGTTTCTGTTATTTAAGTTTGGTGGAATTCTATGAGTTTTTCCCTCTTTTCCCTCCTTTTTTATGTTATGTGTCTCAGTTCTGATTTTTTTTTTGAGTGGTTATTATTAAGCTTATGCAAAAGAAAGTTTCACATATACAGTTGGATCTCTCACACGTGATTATGTGTTGAGCAGGGAATCCTGTTTTGAATTATTGCCTTTCAACTTATAACTTCAAGGGGAGAGATCAGGGGGGCCTCTCACACTGCATGCTTCTGAAGTCATTCAGCAATAGATATTTTAACTGATGATGGCAACATTAGGAGAATATATAATAAAAGATAAAAGAAGAATAATTCCCTTGACCTATGGTAACACCTGTTTTTGTTCTGCTATAGCAATTCATTAAGATTTTAAATACTGTTTTAAGAAAATATAATGATTAAGACCAAAGGATTCATACACTAGGTTAGTCTGTGAACACTTTTATTTTGTATTCAAATTTTTATTTATTTGGTTTATGGCTTTATGCATTTGGTGAATAATACATTCTATCAACATAATTGCTAAGGAACTGCTTTGGCAAAATGAAGCAAAATACTGACTAGCAACAGATACGTTTTCTAAGTTCTGATCTAACTGAAGTCAGATAGAAGGATGTTATCTTACCAATCATACCCTGGAATTCCTCTGAGCGCTCATAGCAGATTCCTAGAAATTCTGATCAAGACACACGCAATGGTAAAATTTTAAGTAAAATCCAAAAATCTACTCTTTAAAATCATAAAATAGCTAATATCAAGGAAGGCGACCAATACACCAATACACTTATAGATTTATAGGTTCTATTTGCTTCTGAAAGATTAGCATTATTAAAAATACAGTAAAACCTTGGATTGCGAGTAACGTGGTTTGCGAGAGTTCCGCAAGACGAGCAAACACTTTTAATGCATTTTAACTTGTAAATGAGTGATGTCTTGCAATACGAATAGTTTGTTTCTCTACGAATTATGCTCGCAAACCAAGGTATTACTGTACTTAACTTATAAAAATATAATCTATATGTTTAGTATGCTATTTATAAACTCCAGCTGTGGGATATCACCATGGTAACAGGAATATACAAATAACTCAGTCCTCTATGATATGATGGAAGCATTACTAATTTAAAAATACAATATGCTTAAGCCAGGTAGAAACAATTCCACAATATAGTCATCAAACTGTTTATGAAAGACGAGAAAGATAAGATGAATATTTGAAATGGCACATTCAAAAAATTGAATCGTTCTGCTGGAAAATGACTGATAATCACTCTCAGAGTTGAGAAAATGAAATGGTTTTAAAATGAATGATTAAATGAATAAGGCAAAAGAATGAGTGAAAAAACAAAAACGTGGAAGAAGAAAATTCAGGTAGAAGAGCTAATATGTCAAAATAACCATGTGATATTTGTTTATAATTTCAGTTGTAAGACAGAACTGGATAAAACCTATAATTTGATTTTCTGTGCATATTCAGTCTTCAGATTGGATAAAAGATAAAAAGATGCATAAGATCAGGTCACTGCCCTCAAAAAAACATGTTTGCATGCACATACATTTATTATTTCATTTAGCAAATATTCACTGCATTTAGGTACCAGTGAACACAAATATAAATAACACATTGGCCTGCCCTGAAGAATTAATAGTCTAATAGAAAAGACAGTCCTCAAAACATTAACAATTTAGTGTAACTCCTGAAATAGAAGCACATATAAAGCTCTATGGGAACATAATATCATAGCAATATTTTTTCCCAGTTATTCAGAAAGAACTGATGCTTATATCTATACTAAAACTTATGTATCACTGAAAGTTAAGTGGCAGCGATTTATGAAATATTATAAAATTCACCATCTGTTTAATTGACTAGAGGCAGATCAGCGCACATAGACATTTAACTGAAATACGATTCCTCAACTTAAAAACAAATAATTACCAGATCTTTAAATTTCTCCAATATCTAACTGCCACAGGAACATATGGAAATAACACTGTACTGAAAGCTTTATTAAATGACACTGTTGACTGCCTAACAAGCCATTGAAGTGGGGTTTCTGGTACAATAATGTCTGAGAATACCATTCTCTTTTTCGCATAACCTAAAGACAAGATTAATGCAAAAATCTCTCAGCTTCCTTGACAGAAAGCTTACCCATGTGCCCGGGAGAACAAAACATACCTGAAGACGTCTTGAGAGTGGTGAAAATCTCAGGGGAAACCACTAGTGTCATCTCTGAGCAGTCTGCTCATTTTACATGACCAGTGATTCCTGTCACTTGTCAGTGCCACTACTGAAGCAAGGCTCTAGCTTCAACTTAATTCAATGGAAAACAAGCCAAGACTGCAACTTTTTCCAAATTCACAGGGCAAATACTGTTGTCCCCCAATGGGTGAAGTATACAAACTTTTTGAAAGAATGACTCCCCTCCCCTGATATAAATCAATCAATGAGGAGAAAATCCATTTAGTAAAGAAAATTGAAATGCCTTTTTCCTAGCCAGAAAACATTACCATCTAGGTCACTTGAACTACTTGAGCTATTGTATGCTTCTCAAGTACTTTTCTATCATCCCTTATCTATACATCCATTTAACATTTTTTAAATGCTTATGGCGCCCTACACCTGGGGACTGAAATCTTCTTCTTAAGGGCCAGAGAGTAAATATTTTAAGCTTTGCAAGCCAAGATGTAAAAATCACGGAAATTATGTAGGTACTTACAATCATTTAAATATATAACCATTTAAAATGTAAAATGGTTACTCCCACAGAAACACAAACAAAAACAAGTGATAGTTTGCTGATTCCAGTGCTAGATCATAGTCAAATATTCAGACGAAGCTAAGACCATTAGGTAAATAAAAACAAAAGGTCTTTTGTACCACGACCTAGATTCTTCCAATAAGAGCCAGCAAGAATGATCTAATAAAGCTGTCCATAATAGTATCTATTGGATAACAGATATTTCTATCTATATTATATATTTCAATACCTACAGAAAACGTTCAGTAGCTGTACGGTTCAATATGGTAGCCACGACACAAGTGGCTACTGTGCATTTAAAATATGTCAAGTGTGTCTGAGGAAGAACATTTTAAAATTTTAATTACTTTAATTTACATTTCAATAGTCACATATGGCTAGTATACTGAAAAACAGATTTAATAGTCACTTACATATCAATTAGCAGGGCCTAATTGAATTTGCTTGGGGTTTTGGGACCCATTAGATAGGTGTAGGGCATAAATATTTTTATGTTAATACCAACAGATCACAGTTTAAATTATTTTTATCTTCTGGTTAAAATTTCATTGGGCGTTAGAAATTACTCATGATGTACAGACAGACCTCTTTTATTGAGCTTTGCAGATACTGCATTTTTTACAAATTGAAGGTTTATGGAAACCTTGCATCGAGCAACTGTATCAGCACCATTTTTCTAACAGCACTTGCTCACTTTGTGTCTCTGTGCCACATTCTGGCAATTGTCGCAATATTTTAAACTTTATGTCATTATTATATTCCTTATGGTGATCTGTGATCTTTGATGTTACTACTGTAATTGTTTTGAGGCACCACAAACCATGCTCATACAAGACAGGAAATTTAATCAATACGTGTTATGTTTGTTCTGACTGCTTCACCAACTGGTCATTCCCCCATCTCTTTCCCTCTCCTTGGGCCTCCCTATTCTCAGAGACACAATAATATTGAAATTAGGCTAATTAATAACCCTACAATGGCCTGTAAGTATTCAAGTAAAAGGAGGAGTCACACATCTCACTTTAAATCGAAAGTTAGAAATGATAAGGACTAGTGAGGAAGGCATGTGGAAAGCTGAGGTAGGCCAAAAGCTAGGCCTCTCGCTCCAAACAATAAGCCAAGTTGTGAATGCAAAGCAAAAATCTTGAAGGAAATTTAAAGTGCTACTCCAGTGAACACACAAATGATAAGAAAGAGAAGCAGCCTATGGCTGATATGAAGAATGTTTCTCTTACCTGGATAGAAGATCAAACCAGTCACAACATTTCCTTAAGCCAAAGCCTAGCAAGGCCCTAACTCTCTAAAACTCTATGAAGGCTGAGAGAGGCGAGGAAGCTGCAGAAGAGAAGTTTGAAGTCAGCAGAGGTTGGTTCATGCGGTTTAAGGAAAGACGCTGTCTCCATAACACAAAATGCAGGTGAAGCAGCAAGTGCTGGTGTAGGAGCTGCAACAAGTTATCCAGAAGATCCAGCCAAGATAATTCATGAAGGTGGCTACACTAAACAACAGATTTCCAGTGTAGATGAAATAGCCTTCTACTAGAAGAAGATGCCATCTAGGCCTTTCATAACTACAGAAGATAAGTCAATGCCTGGCTTCCAAGCCTCAATGGACAGGCTGACACTCTTGATAGGGACTAATATAGCTGGTGACTTTCAGTTGAAGCCAGTGCTCATTTCACATTATGAAAATCGTACGGCTCTTAATGATCATGCTAAATTTATTCTACCTGGGCTCTTTGAATAGAACAACAAAGCCTGGATGACAGCACATCTGTTTACAACATGGTTGCCTGAATATTTTAATCCCATTGTTGAGATCTACTGCTTAGAAAAAAGATGCCTTTTAAAATATTACTGCTTTTTGACAATGCATCTGGTCACACAAAAGCTCTGATGGAGCTGTACAATGAGATTAATGTTTTCACGCCTGTCAATACACCATCTATTCTGCAGTCCCTGAAACAAGGAGTAATTTTCACTTTCAAGTCTTATTATTGGAGAAATGCACAGCATAAGGCTACAGCTGCCATGGATAGTGACTGCTCTGAAGCATCTTGGCAAAGTAAATTGAAAATCTTCTAGAAAGCATTCACTATTCTAGATGCCATCAAGAATATTTGTGATTCATGAGAAGAGGTCAGAGTATCAACATCAACATGCCGGGAGTTTGGCAGAAGATGACTCCAACCCTCTTGGATGACTTTGAGATATTCAAGGCTTCAGTGAAGGAAGTAACTGTAGATTTAGTGGAAATAGGAAGAGAACTAGAATTAGAAGTGGGGACTAAGGATGTGACTGAACTGTTGAAATCTCATGATAAAACTTGAACCAATGAGGAGGTGCTTCATACGGATGAGCAAAGAAAGTTGTTTCTTGAGATGGAATCTACTCCTGGTGAAGATGTAATTGAAATGACAACAAAGGATTCAGAATATTAAATAAATTTAGTTAATAAAGCAGTGGCAGAGTTCAAGAGGGTTAACTCTAATTTTAAAAGAAGTTCTACTGTGGATAATGCTATTAAACAGCATCACACGCTACAGAGAAATTATTTGTGAAAGGAAGAATCAACTGATGCCACCACCTTAGCTGTTGTCTTATTTTAAGAAATTGCCACAGGCACCCCAACCTTCATCAATCACCACCATGATCAATCAGCAGCCATCAACACTGAGGCAAGACCCTCTATCAGCAAATAGATTATGACTCCCTGAAGGCTAGATGATGGTTAGCATTTGTTAGCAATAGAGTGTTTTTAAATTAAGTATGTACATTACCTTTTTAGACATAATACTATTGCACAGTTAAAAGACTACAGGATAGTGTAAGCATAACTGTTACATGCAATGAGGAACAAACAAAAAAAATTGTATGACGCTATTGAGATATTCACTTTATTGCAGTGGGCTAGAAGCGAACTTGCAATGGCTCCAAGGTATGCTTGTCCATTATAGAACGTGAAAAGACTTTCAGAGGGCAGGTAGTTAAGCTGTCTCTATCAAGTACATTGTGTGTTCCAAAGAGGGGAAAAAGAGGCATATTGCATGATGGCTCACAACTAGAATTTTCAAGGTAGGAAGCCCTGGAATAAAGCACCAATTCTGCTATCGGGTACTACTGGGATCTTAGGCAAGCTATTTCACCTCTTTATTCCTCAGGTTCCTCCTCTGTAAAACAGAATAACAGTAGCTTCACCATTGGGTTGGTGTAATGAATAAATGAGATCAAGGATTTAAGAATGTACAACAGTGCCAGGTCAATGAAACCATAAGTCTTACTGTTTTATTACCAATATTAATTAAAATTAATAACAGTGTATGATAAATATTCTAGGATACAAGCCATACTCTGACTTAGTAGAAACCATTTCCTCACTCTGCATATGAGACAACTACATATGGGGTGTTGGATATATCACTGTATTGTCCAGAAGACATAATTTTGAATCCTGGCTCTACAACCTACTAATGTAACCAAGTCACATGCCTAGTTTGAGCCTCATCTCCTTACCTGAAAATTAAAAGAATACTACTAACTTCTCCAAGTTGTTGATAAAATATGTGAAAAAGTTTTGTTCATATAAAAGATATTGATATGGGTTTATTGATAAAGAGTTCACCTTAAAATCAAGTCTCAATTCCCTATTTCAATTTGAGATTTTTTTTCTTCTTCATCCTTTAGGGTTACTGAGTGATACCTACTTACTTTGTTACATCTCTTGAGTCAAAGGGATCACACATTTCAAAACTAAAAACTAAATGTTGTCGGGGCCGGCCGAGTGGCGCGATGGTTAAGAACTGGCTTGGGATGCCAGAGGGCCCCGGTTCGGATCCCACATATTAGGGCCAGTGACACTGCC
>NW_017731798.1:903950-923419 GCF_001890085.2 Hipposideros armiger
CAATGATGGTGCCAACTTGGGCCAGTGAAGCAACGTCCTCCACAGCTAGACTGAAGAACAAAACAACAGCAACTTGTCTGTTCCCCTTCCCCTAGTTCCCCAGCACTGTTCCCATCCCCCCAATACCCCAATAAAAATCTTAAAAAAAAAAACAAAAAAAAAAAACTAAATGTTGTCGGGATACAGGGTGGAATCCAGAGTAGTTTCTCTGAGTTGAATTATAACATTTATGAAAAATCAATGAGGTGAAGAATAAAAATCATCCCAGACCAAAGCAAAATTTGAGTAGCCATATTAGTGATTGTAACATATCTCCATATGTAAAAATGTGTATGTAAAAACTCCTAAGGGTATGTCTTCAGTGAGCATAGAACACTGGAACGTAAGAAATCCAGGAGGTCAAGAGGTAAACTTTGATATAGCCCTAAAGAAGGAGTAACCCAAAGATATGCTTCATATGTTCTCTGCACCAAGTGTTTCTCTACCAGGTAGAGAGATGCATGTGGTATACACAATCTGATGCCATTACACATTATCATCCCTTTACTTAGATGCAAACTGGTTTCATGTTACCTGCTAAATCGTAATGTGCTGCAGTGGAGGTTCTATAGGGCTGTGTAGGCCAAGTCTGAACTCAGCAAGGATGAGTGTTGTGATAGATTAGTCATGTCTGCAATGGGTTGGGGGGGGTGAAGAGGGGGCAACCTTCACACAGTATCTGCAGACCCTTTCATACCACTCATTGTCATATCTCTAATATTGAGAGCAAAAAACTTCTGAGTGTAATCTGAATTTCATGTATCTTTCTGTTCAGAGAATATATTGACATCTGAGAGTCCAGCTCTCCTGGCCATTATCTTTCTGGTCTGTAAATTACTCAGCTGGCATTCTGGTTCATTAACTAGTCTCTTGTGAGCTTACATAAACTGCAATTAGGCCGTAGCATCCATTCTCAGTGAGCTGACAAAGTCAATTTTTTGAGTTGGCAATACTGATAAGCAAACCCCAGACTACGGTAAATTCATAAAGGTAAATCTTATGTGACCTCTTAGTAGCCAAACAGAAGGCTGGCTTTCCTGGTAAGACAATAACCATCAGACACTTCTTTTAGACTCCAACAAAGACCATTTTTAATCGGTTCATATTTCCAATTTTAATAATATTATTTCTTAAATTTTGCTTCACAGGTCTGCTCTTGCTTAAATGATGTTTAATTCTATACAAAAGCCCTCACCATCTCTCATTTTAAACTTTAAAACCAGCAAGAGTAGTTCAGAGTCTAGTTCCTTCTCAGTCTGTGATTTCATCATCCTGTCAACATTAGTTATATCTTCACCTTTCTTTTGATGGATGCCTGAATCTTACTTTCCCAAACCCAAATACACTCAGTCATACCCCATTTGTGACAGCATCATTGCTTTTTTATGCCCACACACCGCCTTAATTGAACCCACGTTTTCTAGTTTTACCTTTCGAACATTTGCCAATCGATTCATCATCAAGGACTCCTCTCGGTCGTCGTCGTCATCCAAGTCCAGCATCGGCATTCCAAACGGATCAATGATGCTGCAGCACCTGGAGCCTTCATCCCTCGGGTCAAAGGGGTCTACGATTATGGGCTCTGTTCCTTTTATTTCGCAGCGACAGAAGGGGCAACCCTGGCCGTCTGACTCCTGAACAAACACAAAAAATGTGCTGATTGGTCTTTGTTCAAATAAAACAGTATAAAGAGGAGCCAATGTTCTACAACTATTCATATAAAAAGCTGAAAAAATGAGGTTTTAGGCTAGGTGGTGAGGTGGGGGAAGATCTGTCCTGAAGAGGTAGTGGAGCAGAACAGGGAGCCAACAAAATCATGATAAATGTTCGGGGTTTCAAACTTCAAATTCTTGAGGAAAAATTTCTTTAAAAAAGTTTGATTTGCCAAAGAAAAAGAACCGAACATTCTTTTCCTGAATGTTCACTTATAACTTTAATGTATTGAATCTTTCGAGTCCTGCAGAAATCTGGAAGCTGAATAATGTCCCTCTTTACCAAAAGGCACTGGTGCTAAACATTTTATAGAAAGGACATTTTGACAAAAATTCATTATAAATAAGTAATAGTATCAATTGGAACAATCCATTTCAAAATCAATTCTGGAAAAGTTCCTGTGCATATAACTATAGCTAAATATTGCCATTTTAATTGCTGAGGTCTTTAAAATCCTGATTTATAAGTATTCAGTGGGGAAAAAAGCAAAGTAAATCTATATTCAGAAACCATCATCTGTCCTGAGACTCTGAAATCCTGACACAGCTCATGTAGAATATAATTCTATGTGAGATAGTAAGCTTCACCTCTCATCTTGCTTTCAAACTAGATACGGCAAAAAGATTTGCACAAATCCTTTTAGACCAGAAATTCATTTATTGGTTATTATTGAAGGGTTTATTCAAAGTCTCTCAATTTAATTTCTCAAATCTAACTGCACTAAGAATTCACAACTGACAGGGAAATAGGACAAGGCTGTTTTCTTGCCCTGCAGATAATGCTGCCTTCTACAAATAGATGGTATATGATATTCACCACCAGATTGTTGTTTCTGCATTATACCCTGACTTTAGTAGTGTATCATTTAAAAAAACAGTAAAAATCATAAAATCATTTTAAGGCAGATATGGGATAAATTAGCATCATTTTAGAGATGAGACAAGGGATGTAAACAAAGCTAACATCTTTAAAGAAACCCTTCAGTAGGTAAGGCTGTCCCATCCACTTGGTAGGATATGAAACTGGTGCTCTAACTGCCCTACAGCGATACTCTGATCAGTGGCGGAATAACGCTCTCTCCTCTCATGGGGCAAATTACTGAGCAACCACTCTGTGGCAGATCCTGTAGTAGGCAGTTTATTCTTTCCCAAGTGTCACTCACTCAGATTAACAAACTGAACATCTACATTGCCACAGAAATTGCCAAAAAACAAACAAACAAACAAACAAACAAACAAACAAACACTCTTTGGATTGGTTAATGAAAAGTAATTGCAATGTTTTATTATTTATCTACTGTTACATAATTTGAAAAAGAAACTTGGAATGGTAAAATAGTTGAACTAAAGGGGTAAAAAAAATAGATATGCTAAGACAAAATAATTTGATGTTCACTGCCACACATGCTCAGGTTTGGTGGGCTTCAAGGCAACTTAAATATTATTTGCTCCACCATTTTACAGATGGTAAAACTGAGACTTAATTCTTCTATCTTACATTGATACATTTTCTGATGCAGGAATAAATATTTAAGCAAAGCTAAACCTTTCTCCTATCTTTTGA
Organism: Hipposideros armiger; assembly: GCF_001890085.2. Taxonomy (NCBI): domain Eukaryota; kingdom Metazoa; phylum Chordata; class Mammalia; order Chiroptera; family Hipposideridae; genus Hipposideros; species Hipposideros armiger. The sequence continues at coordinate 907,266 of NW_017731798.1, forward strand.
TAACAAGAGCATTAAGTTTAAATGCATATTCAATGAATGTTATCATCCAGGTAAAATCCCCTTATTATAAAAGTCAAAAGGAATCCATATTATGTGCCTCTAGTGGAATTTTCTTACAGAGCTGCGTAAGATAATTTCAAAAAGATAGTTCTAATATGTAAGAGCAAGACGTGAAAGAGCTGGTGTTCCCTGTGTCTTTTATGTATGAAGGATGGAAAGCAGTACTCTGGGCCCTAAGTCAACACCTCATTCATACGTTAAAAAAAAATTACAGAAAATTTTAAACATATACAAAAACAGACAGAAAGTGTGATGAATCCATATGTACCTATCACCCATCTTCAACAATGATCAATTCACACCCAATCTTGTTTCATCTATATTTTCACTCGCTCTCTCCACCCCTGGGTTATTTTAAAGCACAACCTACACATCACATAAATTCATTTGTAAGTGTTTTAGTACATGTATCTAAAAATGGAAAGTCTTTTAAGACATAACTGCAATACAATTATCATAACTAAAAATGAGTCCACCTAATCTAAAACATTCAAGTCATATTATTTTTGAATGTGTGAGCCTCACATTCTAGAACACGTCTAGAATGTGTGAGCCAATGTATTCGGCTACAAAGGCTTCTCTTAGAAGCTTCATGGTCAATTTGCATGTTGTTTTAAGGATGACTTACAGTTTATGTTATGTGTTTGCTAATAAAGGGTACCTGAGAAGATTAAGTTTAGAAAGGGAAGTAGGTGAAAGGTAATAACAGTATCTTGATTCTACAGCAAAGAGACTGAGAAGAGTTCATCTAAAACCCAAGTTAGGTTTTACTCCATCTCTCCTATCTGAAAGTGTAATGTTCATACAAATTACTGGTATGTGTTAGGGTAGCTGTTTTATGAGGATGTATCACAAAATATATTTCCTGTTCAGCTTCATCTTTGTTGAGAGTTTATATTACTCACTAGACCAAAAAAAACAGCTGCAATGTACATCCTTTATGATTTGCAAACAGATCACGCTGAATGTGTCTTCCTAATGGTATTTACACTAATATGACACCGCCTGTCACTCTTTCTCTGTAAACTGACTACTGTCATATGCAAATTAAACTTAACCATAAATTCTCAAATGCCACCTTGGTACTCTGCCCTAGTTTCAGTCAGATGGTTGACTGAATACATATGAAGAACGTCTTCAATAGGCATATAACTCATTAGCATTGAGCCTCAATAATTAAAATAATGTTTCTGTTAACATATACTTAATGCAAGATCAAGAAGCACATTTTAATGAAGAAAAAAGACTAAGAAATAACTTATTTTCTAGTCTCCAACATACTAACATTCTGAGAATGTTAAGAGGAAGTACTTGGGAGTCCACCATTCTAGTTGACTAAGTAGATTTCACTTCCTCAAATAAAAATACTCTCAAAGTAAAGGATACAGAAGTTACCAGTGAGTACTATACTCATCTGAAACTTGACTATGTGATATGCTCATAATAAAATAATTCAGACTCATATGCCAACCATTAACATTATAAGTTAATGATATTAAATAGAGCTTTAGGTAACCTGAGAACAAATCAACAAATCAACAAAGTAGAAAAAAATTTTTAATTTCCAAAAAGTGTATCATTCCTCAGTAACACTCTATGTAAAAATCCTATTATTATCAGTATCATTACATCATCATCATATATATTATTTACCTTCTATATTCTTTCTGTTTAAATATTGTTCAGATGGCTATTATCTCTTCTTTTAACTTTTTTAAGATAAACGTTATATGTAGTATAATTTCTTTGTTCTCAGGGTGATTAATTATTTGAGGATATTCTTTAATGTCAATCACCTCATGCTTTCCCACATATACAATATACATGGAGGCCTGAGAAAATACACAGGACTTCATGAGTCTCATTTAGGAGTGCATTTTATATTTTTACTGTGCATGTGTGTTTTCTATATCAGTAACTTCTAATTTACATTACCTTGCTATATACTGGGTTGTCGGAAAAGTCATGACGCATTTTTGCAACGAAAAACTAGGTCATGACTTTTCCGACAACCCAATATATTTCATGTAGATTTGAAGTTAACATAAGTCTTTAAAAAAAAATGAAACAAATATAAATAAGTAAATAACTGGATACATACATACATATACTGAAAGTAAACTGGGTTCATAGCAAGCATTTTGAGACATGAATATTGCTCACAGAAGCGCAATAACTTCTTGTTAAAAGAATAAAGGAAAGAATGAATGAGGAGAGTAGTGATCTTAGACTAATAATCCCCAGTGGGAGAGATCTTTGGTTGTGGTGCTCTTTTATGACGGGCAAGGGAGAAGACACTGGTGAATCTAGACTTAGAACTTCTATTGGGTTGTCAGAAAAGTCATGAATGCATTTTTTCTATGTTTTTCGTTACAAAAATTAGTCATGACTTTTTTGACAAGTCAATAGTTTTAATTTGGGAGGCCCATGAAAACAGTGAATCAGAAAAGGAGTACAGACTTTCTGAATCAAGACACTTAGATTGGGGTCCCACATTCACCAATTAATTACAGCTGTGTGACACTGGATAAGCCATTTCACCTTATTTGTAGGCTATAACAACAGAATGTACATCTTAAAGGGAGAGAAATAAATACCAGGGTTTCCCAAGTGCTAGGCAAATTCCAACTGGTATAATTGCTATAAAAATAGACTCAAGAACAAAGAAATATAGTAAGATAACTGAGAAAACATATATTTGCATATAAAAAAAATCATATATCCATAAGAATTCCATGAAATGAATAATTTTTTAAAAACTGCAGAATTATCATTATGCATAAATTAAAAATATCCAAGAATATCAGTTATCTTCCTAATACTATCATTTACTATATTACAAGCAATTATAATAACTAAAATTCCTGGCACTGTTGTAAGTAATATCTATATATTGACTCATTTAAACCTATGAGATAGGTACAATTATTATCCACATTTTACCAAAGAGAAAATTGAGAGTTTACATAATTTTTTTTTTTAAGGAGGGCAATCTGCTTTATTCAGTTCACCAATTCAAATGTTAATCTTATCTAGAAACACTTTCATAAAAGCACCCAGTAAAAATGTTTGACCCAACTTGATGGAGGTCACACAGCTAAGTGGTACTAAGAAATTACATCCAGGAGATCTGTTTTAAGACCCTAATCTTTTCATCACTACACTATCACTATACTATACTATTATATCAGAATGTAGTAATTCCTCAATCTCAGATTCATAACCTAGGTTAAAATAAAGTTTAAACATAGATGCCTACTTCTGATCATTGAAAAATGGGAAAAAAATGAAATATTTTGTTCAAATCGCAAGATTCAAATTAAAGAAGCTACATAATCAATGAATATTCCATTGGCTCTAATTGAAAAGTTTCATCTTTTAACAGGAAGACACAAAACTTGTCCTAGTAATTATAATCTTCTTTCAGAATTATTTTTTTACATAGCAAGAGCTTTTCTTTCTAAATAGTTGCTGCTAGAATCCAATTTAAAACTTTAATGCATAAAGTTTATGAGAGCTTGCATTCTGAAGATGTTTGATTTAATGGAGCCAACTTTTAAAGCACCTATTAAAGGCCCTTGTTAGAGCCAACTGAAAATGTTTCCCAAATGCAGGTATCTGCTATTGTGCAGGCACATCACCATACAGTGAGTGTCTACTGAATGCAGTCACTAGACTCTGAGTCAAGCATTAGGTCTACCAGATTGTGTTTTTTCATATCTGTCTCCTCCTTTTCATTCCTGTTAACTGTAGGATCATGAATTGTAGTTCATCACATCACTATAACATTTTTGGACAACTCTAGTGGCCCCTACGACTCCCAAAATAAAAGAGGAGCTCCAACATTTTAGCACATTTATACAAAAAGACACAACATGTAATCAAAGACAGAAATATCAATTTATAACATTCTTAAAGGCAAATATTATTTTCTTATTTGTAGTACTAAGGTTACAAATTTTTTCTTGAGGCTAGAAATTTGAAGGTTGGTTGCTTTTGAAGAAAGATACAGTAAAAGATTATTTCTTAGTGCCTTATATGTGATTGTACTGGCTTCTCACCTCTCTTAGGGAACTATGCATTTTTTTACTTTTAATTGTATTAAAGTCCTTGGCAGTAATTCAAAATAAGGTTGCCAATCCAATTGATTTGTACGTATCCATTTTTATTTTGAGAGCAGTATTTGAGAAACATGGTTTAGAGTTTGTGCTATTCATGAGCTCAGAAGCCATTTTCTAGATTCCAGGAAAACAAAAACAAAAACATAGAATGAAAACAATTCCCTATTTACCTCAAGTGATAACCCTGCAATAAACCACTGCATAATATGCTACTACAAAAAGGAAGACATGGAGGAATTCAGCATGAAGAAGAAAAATGTTCTGTTAATATCCATGGAATAGTGTGGACGTGAAAGAAAACACTCCAAGTTATATTGCCACGGGTACAACAGAGATGCCACAGCCAGTGATACTGCTTCAAAGAATGCCTCTAGAGAGATGACGATACAATTTATTTAGTATTCTGTGCAAACTCTGGCTTGCTTATTCAATTTATTAAATAACAGAGATGTTTCAGAAGGAGAAAAAAACTATCAAACACCTCTTTGGAGGCATGACTAATGGACCATTATGACAGCAATGAAAGAGTAACCACTTGCAGCCTGTAACAACTGACACTGCTACAGTGCATTTCATAGGGTTTCTGTTAATTACACAAAATTTAAGTCTCCAATGAATTTCAATTAAACCAAAGTAGGGCATGAAACGGAAGGAAAAGTTGGTGAAGAATGGCTTGCTAAAAGTTCACACTGGTATAATGTTTTACGGTCAGAGCATAATATCTCGTATTGGACTCTGACTGATTTATCAGAGCTTCTTGGCAGGCATGCAGCCTTTAAAATCCTTTCCATATAAGCATGCCCAACCAAAGTAGTAGAAAGTAACAAAAAATGTCTTGGATCCATAATTAAATTTGAAGGATAACAGGATGTTCATTTCAAGTAATTATGAATACTTTATTAAACTTTGATTTAATTTTAACTTCTTGAGGGTAGGGACTGTGTCTTAGTGTTCTCAGAGCAGAGATTACTACAGAACCTGGACTACATCAGCTGCTTAAGGAATATTGAATGAATTAAAGAATGAATGAATGAATCAATGAATGAATGAATGAATGGATTTGAGATCTTGGAGAATGATGAATGAAACAATCCATCTTGTTTCTGCCAAACCACTTAGGGGAAGCAAAATAAACTATTCCTGTGCATAATTGTTTGATAACTTCTTCCTATAGACAAAAACAAAGCTTATAAAACAAAAACACATGCTTTAAAATCAGAAAATATGAACTCTAGCCCTGAACTAATTTGAATAAAGAGAAATTTGACAGAGACCTATATTACAACCTGTATTCATATCCAGACTTAATAGTTGTACATTTTTCATTACATCTGTGAGTTGTAAAACTATGACAATGTTCAATAATTTTGTTCTTTTTGTTCTCATATTCACCATCAATTAGGTTAAGTCCAGTGAGCAGTTCATTGAGGCTATGATATAAGGTTTTTAGCATAGCTAATGTCTGTCAACTGTATTTTAACTGGGTTACCTTTATGACTTTTAGTTTCTTTAAATAATGGGGGGATTTTGCAATAATGTGTTTAAATGATTGTCAAACACTGCTCTTCATACAACAACATGAAAGCTGCTAAAACAGATCAGTTGGTTAGCAGGAAGCACCACTGTGTGAAACCCATATGTAAACGTAGAGATATTCAGGTTATACAAAAAATGGAAATGTTCAAAAATTGAAGCTTCCTTTAACCACTAAAACCTCACAGAGACACAGAGACTATAGAATGTCACTTTGTAATTCTCAAACTTTGGCCTAAGACCAAATTTCTTCAGGGTAGACTAAACTTGAACCAGACATCACTGTGCATGTTTCTTGGTGTGAAAAAGCAATAAACAGAAACTCACTCTTACTGCCTCTAGGTTAGTGCTGGTATTATTGCAAGCAATAAAAGTAAAATAATTTGGTTCAAAAATAAGTAGAAAAAAAATCAACATGTGAAAAGTTGAAGGGAATCACCCAGCAGCTTCTGAATGGAACAAATGGATCTGAGGTTTAAAATTCTTAGGATTTATTCTCAGATCTTGAGCATGATAAAAGTTCTTTGAAAAGATCACAGATACTTCTCAGAAGAGAAATGGACAGAACTAAGACATTACAAGGGCTTTTCACAAGTGCTCTACAACACCAATGTCTTTTTATTTAATATAATCTTAATTTTCCTCTTCTCATTCCTTTACGTTACCTATGGCATATAGTCATAAGTATTTACTAAGTAACTACCAATGTATATGTAGATAGCAGGCTTGGGGAGAATTCTAAAACAAGTAAAGCAATCCAGATTCTAGAGGAGAAAGAGGTAAATATGTAAACATTTGCAAAACAAATACAGTGAATAAGAGCTTATAGGAACATATATCAAAGTGTATCATTTTATCAATTTATTAATCATGAGGGATTTATAATAAATTAATGTTTATTAATTGTGTGGGAAGAATTTTAAAATAATACTTAAATAAAGCCTTTGCATATTTTTCATTAACCTATAAGCAAAATTCTATGCTCAGATTAGGATAACATTGTTAACTAGTGACAAGAGTGTGATTGACTTTATTATTTCAACTTTCTGAGTACTTTTGAATTTGTTATCTTTTTGTTACTGGCTTTACTTAGTAAATTACTACTTTATTACTATTCGGTCATCAGGAAAGTCATGATGTATTTTTCTATGTTTTTCAATGCAAAAAATGTGTCATGAATTTCCTGACGACCCAATACTTACTTATATAGCTTCTCCCCAAATTTTACTCAAGGACTGTTTTCTAAAAGTAAAAACCAAGAAGTACTTCTGAGTAAAATGGAGAATTAGCAAATATTAACAATTTATAAATATGATTGGACATATCTTCATTTATATGGCCATTAGACCATTATGGCCATTAGACCAACATGAAAAAAATCATGAACTGAATCAAGGAACTGATTAGCTAACTAACAAGAGGAACTGTATCATTTGGAGAATGCACAGTAATATAGAGAAAAGTTGTGGTGCTGTCAAGGGCAAAGAATTAATAAAATAGCCATGACAACTGGGAAATATTCCATGTCTACTGCACGTAACATGCTAACTGCAAACAGTTCACAAACTTACTAAATAAAATATATAGTGCTGGCCCTAGAATTTTAAGATATTATTTCTTTCAAGGAGTTTACAGATCATAAAATAAAATCTTTCTTTGTTTGTTTTATACTCTGTCATGCTCTTTTACTCACCCTAGGCCACAGGTAAACAGCTATTTTTTATAATGTTTTACACAATAATCTTTACTAATCAAAGGTTTCTGCCCCACTAATGGGAACTTCTGACTTTTAACCCACTTAACTTTCAAATACAAGTTAAGTACCAAGTTAAAGATGCCAAGTCCTGCAATATGCGTGTCTGCCTATGCTCCGAGACCGGGGACTCTAAGAGGAGACGCCGAAACACGCAGGCCATGCATTGAGGCAGAGAGTGCTGGGAGTTTGTACCAGCCTAAAATGCTGGTTTTCTTTAGGGAGAAACGCAAAGCTTTTAGTTCCATCATACCTGTGAGAACCATACTACCACACTCCAGGCATAAGTCAATCCAAAGGGGTGACCGACACAATTGGCCTCTTTGTCAGTTTAATACTTACCCTGAAATACTGAATGCTTATGAGGTAAAACAGAGCACCCTAAAGTAGGCCTATCCCAGTCAGCCCCGCAGAGTCAATCGCATCTAGATAATACTTTCTACTGACGCATTGGAAACACACTTGTCACCAGTTTTCCCTTCTACCAGCGTAACTAAATTTATTGAAAGTCATCTATCAAAAGACATTGCTAAGTCTGAAAAACCATTACTGTTAACAAAATTTACTAGCAATCAAGTGCCTGGCAGTTGAGAATGAGTTTGCTGACGCCACACTGAGACTCCCCCTTCTTCTAACTCCTCCTTGTACTACACAAAATTCACCAACATCATGAAGGGATAAACGAAAGTTACAGCAAGGATATCCAAGAAAGCCTAAAGTGAAAGATAAACCAAAATGCATGCATAAGGATGAACAAGTTTTACTGAGAAGCATAAGGATGAACAAGTTTTACTGAGGTAACAAAAGATGTCGGGAGATCAGAAATGGCTTTAAAAGCGTAAATCAGTTGTAACTCATTTCCTAATTATTCCTCTTTTTCTTCATTTTTAAAACATCCCCAAAGGAAGGAGGCCCTTTTTATAAGATTGTGAAAATCATTAAATTTTATTATCAAGTAATGAGCTCAACAGACATCAGCGCTCCCGGGGCTGCGTTCTCCCTCCTTGACCCTCTGCCCACCCTTCCGCAGGCAAGCAGGGGTGATGGGCTGGAGAGATCAGGAACTCGAGAACAGGGTAGGGATGTTGATTATATACTCAACTGCAGATTTTTTAAAAAGGCTAGAAAATGGATTGGCTTTCTAAATACCATCAACAAAATTCACTTCAATATTAACTGTGTTAAACAGCAGTTTAAAAAATGGCTTGATCAAATATTTTGGGAATCCTCCAAATACTCAAAACTGGAAATCAGTCCAAAGTTCCATTTTAAAATCCCAACCTTTATTACAGATAAAGAAATAGAAGGAAGCCCTTGGGGAAATCAGTTATCTTCTAGGTCTTATTCAAAAACATTGAATCAATTTATATTTATTGAACATCTACCTACGGAGGGGAAGGCAGTTTATCTTAAATTCTGCTTCTGTAAACTGAAAATTTAATGCCTGTTTCTGTGGGAACTACAAGTATTTGGGAGGCTTTTTCCTGTCTGATTCTCCTCTTTTCGCCTTACAGAGCAACCGCAGACTTTTGTGAGACAGGAGCCACACCTCCTCAGGAAAAGAGGGCTGGTTGGAACAACACAAGATTTATCTATTAGGGTTTACTTTGCTTCAAAATAAATAGAATCTGACCTAAAATAAATTGTGTAAATATGGTTAGTTGGTAATATGGATAAGTGACTTTCTGAAATGAATAGTGTTATTATAGAACTAGAACTACTTACAACTAATATAAAAATTTTACATGCAAAAGAATGTAAATACAAAATAGCAAAAAAATAAAATCATATAAATAAAAGAAATTCAAACACATGTGTTTTTTTTAACAACCATTCAAACAATACACAGATCAGTATTACTTCCTGAATCATTAAGACGAAGAAAATTGAAAAGAGAAACAACTGATAGAGAATGTACAGAGGACACCCATGTTGCTAATTAAACCTTGATTATACCTGCCATGCTGTAAGGCAAGAGGTGCACATCAAATGCCCACAGGGCTCAATCTTGACATCTTTGTCATTTTCAGCACAAATTTTACAGAGCTGGAAAGTAGAGCCCATTTCACAATATAATTCATATTGTTCCTGGAATGTGGAAAACAAGAAGCAATGTTAATATATTTCTATCATGAGCTGTTAATATTGAATTTTTTTCAAATATAATCACTTAGAATAAATTCCTCAAACTTGATCCTATCAGGATTTTGTTACCATTTAAGACATGTTTTAAATTGACAATCACAATTTGGTTTGCATAATCATTTTTTAAAAAGATTTGACCTTTTATCAGCAATTGTATAAGCTTTTTTAATACTTAGTATTACTTATTGTTTTATACTTTTCCTTTAGACTTTTGCTTCAGTAGTCACAGTGATTCAAACGACGAAAGCTTATGGTTTTAAAAGGCATTAAATAACTTACTTTTCTTTATAAATGCCACACACTCATTCAATTTTATTGTCAAATGCAGTGTGAGAGAGAGAGAGAGAAAGAGAGAGAGAGAGATTGTGTGTGTCTGTGTATGATTCTGGCTGTACATTAAAGTTTATTTCTTAAATATCTTTAGAAATTCCAGAATGGAAGAAAAGCAACACACTTGCCAATCCCGTCCTTAAAGCTTAAATCCCTTCCATGAAAGCTAGGTCATGTGGCCCATATGCATTATATCATATAATCTCCAAAGCATAATAAAATATATTGAATTTAAAAAAATACTTAAGGCTCAGTAAGTTTATAAATTTTCCTCAAATTCTATAGTAAATCTCTAACTCTAAATTGCATACTCTTTCCCAATCTTAATCACTTCAGCAACCAAAAACTGTTTTATTCAAACTCTATTCTCTTGATTTACTAGTTTAGATCCTTATGGCATAGTAAAATTCTCAGTGTTCAAATACAGAAAAGATCTGTCACAAAGAAGATACAAATATGTGGTGAATGTAAAGAAAATTGTAAAAAGTACTATTTAATAGGGATACAAAGAAAAGGAATTATAGAAATAAAATTCAGGTAAGGCAATGTTCTATCTAATACGTGCCTATGTACATGGCACTGGGTAGAATATAAATTACAATCTTTAGTTCCGAACCTACTAAAAAATCTTATAATCTTAGTGAGAAAAATATATATATACATATACATACATACACACATATGCACATACACAGACATTTGTATATAAATTATCTTCCATGGTGTATGTATGACTACATAAATAATTTTTAAAGAAATTAAGGAAAAAGACAAGAGAATGGATCAAGACAGAAAGGAAATCTGAAGTAATGCAGAATAAAATATAAATCACTGAAGTCCCTAAAACAATAGGTAAGTATTTATGCTGGTTATCTCATCCAAAGGACTATTTGCAATTATAAAAATAATTACAATAAGCTAAAAACTCAGATGCAGAATTCAATCTAAGAGGTAAGTCAGTCAAATAGCTGAGTCATTTAAGAGGATGATACTGCTCCTAAATATGTACTTTTAAACAACAGCTTTATAAAGAGGAATTGTCTCCAATGAGTGACCTTTTACATACATTATAAAAATAATCACTACATAATTTAAAAAATGGAAATCATGTATTAAAAACTGCCCACAAACTGTACATATATCAACGAGTGTGTTTCACATAATAATACCAAGACCACTGGGATTCAAATCTGAAGGAAAAATTAATTTTTATTGTCTTCCCCCAAACCTGTAATTTGGTTTTTTATTCGATTTTTATTATTTATTATACAAAGCACAAAAATATATGTTATAATTTAAAGCTACATCATATGTAAAATGATTCTTTCATTCCCTCCCTGATTCTCCAAACCTTTTTACTTCCTCAGTTAAACACTGTTACCAATTTGGTGTTCTTTAATTTTTATTTTTCTAAAGTATATTCATACGTTCATATGTGGTAATTTCATGTTTATTTACAGAAACTGAACTTACATAATTTAACTTTACAAAATGAAATGTTACATAGTTGAGCTTTACATATATGGAACATTTTTACATAACAAGTTCCCATATGAGTATGCAGAGCTATGTCTGTCTGTTAATGACTTTACAGTATAATACAGTATAAGCATAATAGGTGTTGGTTTTTTTTACCTATGATGGAATATTTGGTATTTTGTAATTTTTATGAAAAATGTTAAAGGGAACACCTGGTGCACACATCTTTGTGTGTATGTGCGAGTGATATATATATGGAATCTAGAGTCAAAGGATGTTTTTATTTAGATTTTGATAATTATTGAACATCACCCTCAAGAAAGTAACTTTACCAAGTTACATTCCTCTCATAATCTATGAGACTGTCAAAAATAAACTAATGAGAACATAGTTATTATCTTCATTAGGCTTCAATTATTCATTAGACTATAAAAGGGAATGTCTATAATTATTCTAACCTGCTTTGGAGTTTTCTAAACCTATGGCTCTCACATTTATCTACCTACCTATGGATTTATCTATCTCCCCACATAAGTGCCAATATCATACTGAAAGCAAGAAGGTTAACAACAGAAATTGTAATCCAAAAAATAGAGAAAGTAATGTATTTTCCTTTCAAACGCTTTTAGAATTCCTTAAGTAACTTTTGCATTAAATACTTGTATATGATTTTGGCTCTAGTATAAGTAGAGGATCTTATTTATTTCAAAGACATTATAGATACTCATTAATTATAAATGTTCAAATTGTAAATTACAAATTGTTCTTACCTGTGTAACTTTTATATGATCATGAGGTGTAGGTTCACATAATCCAGTTAAATCAGGATTATAACTCCTCCCATCAGGATAAAGATAGCTGGATTATAAACAGAAACTTCATTACTATAAATATACAAGTTTTAATTGCAATTAAGGTTATTTAATCAAATTCTCCTATATTCAAATTCACACTTTGATATTTTCTTTTTATATAACTTATATTAAGAACCTAGTCTATTACTATTTCTATAACATTACAGCCACTAAGCAAGTTAATTAATTTATTTTACTGGTCCCTCATGTTTTATTCCAAAATATGTTGAATCTACACATTTTTGCAATTATTATGTCTCTTATCTGAAGCAGTTACTGTTAAATGCATCATTTTACACTATGCTTAATCATACCACAAGGAAAGAAAAAAGGGAATTAAAGCTCACAATTTTCCCACAAAAGTTATTCAAACACTTCTATGGTTTTCCTGCTTCTCAAATGCCCCATACTCTTTCTTTCCATCTCACCTTCCACTCAATCAACACATACAAACGTATGTACATACAAACATTTAAAGAAATTAGAATATTTTAGCAATTCTATGTTTAATTTACTTCAAATCAAGCTACAAACAGAGAATGGTTTATAAACATAAGGTTCCATTATTAGAGAGAATTGAAATAAGAACTAAAAGTTATAATGACATCTTGCTGTGCTATAACAAGTTTTTACTCACTCAGAAAATCATTAAAAATGAAGCTTTTCGTGTTGGTAAATACCTATTTTAGTTTTTTTTAAATGGTAATATTACCATTGGGTTTCATCAATTCATTAAGTTACGGTTAGTTTTGTTCAATATCTTTCTGTTCTAGGTGGCTTGAATGAAAAATTAAGAATAGACTACTATAGTGGTGAATATTTTAAAGGGAAAAACGATACTAAAACTATTCTGTGAAGTAACAAAAAAGATTTATCCTCAAATAATCTATAAATATTTTAGTAAGTGCTAAAATTTACCCAAGAAAACCAGAGAATACGAACTTAAAAGAGACAATTCTCATATAATACATATCAGTAAGATAATTTTTTTATTAAGATTTAGAAAAAGGAGTTGACTACATCTGAATATGATACAAATTTAGAATGTCCTTATGGGGGTGGGAAAAAATTCTACAAATATTAAATGAGTGGTAAGCAAAAGCTAGTAAGTAACTTTCTTTTTATTACCTAAAATGGCCAATTTTAAAAACTATTATATAACATTTTGTTCATCACATTTCAAAAATATGTAGAAATGGAAGATTACAAAGATTAAAAGTATGACAATAAGGTAGCTAAAGGAAAACTTAAAAGGCTCTATTTACTATATAAGAGACAATTCAATGATTATTGTCCTCAGTAAAGCAGGTTGCTACTGATAAGCCCTTTCAATGGCAGTGAAGGAAGAATCTTAGCTGGTTATTGAAGTAAACTTTTTTTATCACCTATATCATACAATATTGGGTTAACTATCAGGAAAGAACAGCTGACCCTAATAATAGCTGAACTAGATGATATCCTTCCCATGTTTATACTGATCTTAAAAAAAAAACACCTAATATAATATCTATTTTAATCTAATTTAAAAATTTGATCAATTTTAAAATCAGATTAAAATTTCAATCTGATCTATTTTAATGTAATATGTCCCTGAAGCACAAATTCAACTCACCAAACCCCTCTGAATAAGTGTGTGTGTGTGTGTGTGTGTGTGTGTGTGTGTGTGTGTGTGTAAATATTAGCAGTTAATCTGTGTAGGAGTTCAGAGGCAAGAGTACTGATTACAAATCATAATTTGTTATTTTGGATTGACTTTGGAAAAACAGATGGAAGGCACTATAACAATATGAATAAGCTATGTCAAATTACTCCATTTACAGATTTGCCCACTTATAACTTCTATTTACAAATTAAAACATTAAAGCATGTTTTCTTGAAAACAAAAATCCTGCAATCAGAGTGAATCGAAAGCTATACATATGACTCTCTGCTGCATCAGAGGGAAAGTATAAATAAGTAAGAACAAATTTATAATAAGAGAAGAAAAAGAGAAGTACACACTTGGTACCACCAGTTTGCCATACAATTCTTATGTAACTATCTTTAGAAAGCTCACAACTTCAAAAAATTCATTATTTTTCTTCAGATAGACCCCATGCCGTATTTTTTATATATTTTACATTTTTTTTGCAATAACTTTTGAAAAGGTAAAACTTGTATCACTAGCTCTCTGATGACTCTGATCGACTTTCTCCTAGTAGGAAACTCTTATAACCCATGCTGCAGCAAGTTACTCAGCAAAGCAAAGGGCAATAAAAGTCAGTGTGATGAAGTGACACTGAAAGTACAACAAAAGGAAAAAGGAATGGCACATGACTAAAATGAATGACAGATGTTTGCTATGAAGCGACCTATCAGATTGCCTGAACTTTGTGTGTTGGGGGAAAGTCATCAATAATCTAAGAAACAAAGCAGAACTTCTGTATTTAAAAAAAAACAAACAGCTTCAGGTAAACTGAATTTAGCTATTAACATATAGTTCAGGAATGTGGATTTATTATTAGAGTGAATTAAAAAATGGAAGCATAAAGAAAAAAGAAAGAGAAGGGGTGAGAACAGGATAAAAGAAAAAGAAAATTTAGTACTACTAGACAAAATAAAAAGGAAAAGCAATTTAAAGGTTACATGAGAAAACAAGAGTCAATTATTTTTAAAGAATTATCTCTTTGTGTAGACACACACACACTCACAGTTTTACATCTATTCAAAACAACTTTTAAGTTCTAACTTTTTTTTCTATTAAAGGTATAAACTTGTCATTTGATGTTGCAATTTATTTGCTGTAACATACATTCAAATGATTAGATCACCTTAAAATGACTATCTTAAGAGATAACCAATAAAAACTAAAGAGCCTCCACCTCATCAGCCTCACCATCGATTTTCTCTATCTCTAAGCAGTCTACATTTTTCACACTTGTGACTATGAGCGCCCTGACTTCCATAGCTCATACTCACAATCCTTCTCTGCTGCCGTCAATCAGGGCTTGAAACAAGGGCTTGTTGTGAGGTATGGTCTGTAAGATGTTGCCATCCCCCGTCACATAGCCAATGGCCCACTGTCCCAATCTAGTGCAGCTTAACCGGAAAATGTAGCTGTAAAACAAGAGGAAATTATGTTTAATTACCAGTCAAAATATATATAAGTACTACACAATTTTTTAAACTTTTTTAAGCAAAAGACTAAACAGAATCATTTAGAATTCCTGATATAAACTTCTATCTCCTAACTTAGTTTAACTCTGTTGTACTTCTCCATTTATTGATGTGTAAAAGAAGCAATGATAATTTCATTTAAAAATACGAGTATATCTCCAGATATATAAGAAAATAATTGAAGTTGTAAACTATCAAGTGATTTATTGCCATCACCGTCAGGGTAGGATACTCTATAAAAGTGCTGGTGGTATGAAACAGCTAGGATAGAAATCACTTCTGGAAAGTAAAAATAAAATAAATACGTAAAAATTTAATTTGTCCACCTCAGACAGAAATTAAGCCAGTTTCTACTATGGAATTCAAAATATTTTATAATTTAAAAATTATGCAGTTTTAGTTGTTAATAACTTGTTTAAAAATAATACTTTTTCTTTAAAGCATTCCAGCCATCCATCTTTATTTTTTTTTTTTTTAAAGACTTTTATTGGGGAATTGGGGGATGGGAACAGCGCTGGGGAATTGGGGGAAGGGGAACAAGACAAGCTGCTCTCTTTTTGGTCTTCAGTCTAGTTGTGGAGGACGTTGCTTCACTGGCCCAAGTTGGCACCATCATTGCGCTCTACCCGGGTGAGGCAGATCAGTCGCCGGCTTCTGGACGGCCGCTCACTGCGGCTGCTGGCCACTCACGCTGGCTGCTGGCTACACACGGTAGCCCATGGC
>NW_017731798.1:923439-941902 GCF_001890085.2 Hipposideros armiger
ATCTTAGCTGTGGAGGGCAGTGTCACTGGCCCTCATATGTGGGATCCGAACCGGGGCCCTCTGGCATCCCAAGCCAGCTCTTAACCAATGCGACACTCGGCCGGCCCCCAGCCATCCATCTTTTAATAAGAGCTCAAAAGAGGTGACCTATATTAATGACAAGGCAAACTAAATAAGTTCATGGCTGCTGTCTAACCCTGTCAAGCTCAATGTCTTTTAATAGGAAGTCATAATAGTTCAAAAATATAAATCAAATTAATGACAATCACCTTAAAATTAATCCCTAATGACAGGAGACACTGACTTGGCTTTAAATTCATCATTATCATTAATTTAGCTACTTATTTAATTATTTCATTTTAGGTCATTTCTCTTTAAGTGGATTGCACTCAGTCTTGCCACCATGGTATCCATATCCAGATTTTATAACCCTTTATGCAGCTCAAAAGGAGGTCAACTTAATCTGTTGGCTATATCTGAGTAACCTGGCTGCTATATGTATGTGACAAAAGTAAGTATCTCTTAATATAGCTTAGTTATTGATGAACCAAGTACTGTAAAAGTAACCTGACAAGACAGTTTAGCATGTATAATGGTTACACAGTCGTTGGATTTAATTAACTTGTATATTTAGTATTGTAATGTGATTTTGCCTTTGGAGAACACTGGGTTTTTAAAGAAAGGAAAAAATGTGATTTTTAAATATTAAGAACCTCATACTGGTTACAAAACCTTTGGAAAGAACTTCTCAAGAAAGTTTAAAAACATTCCCCTAGAGACCCTGAAAACAGAATATCAACCCATCAATTATTGGCATCCTTAGATAAAAAAAATTCCACGCAGACTTATGGCTGCCAGTTGGATCCCAAATAAAACACAACCTTGGAAAAGGTACAACAATTTTCTTTACCATGAAACCAAAGAGATGAAACACATTCCAAAGAGAGGACCAGTTAAACAGATATTCTGTAAAGCAAGTATTTATCAAAATCATTTGATTTGTTCACTAAGAGAGTTTTCCTAAACACATTTTCAATACTCCGTCACACTTTACACATTATAATTTACCATAGATTATAAACATTTCATCTTTACCTACCTAAAACTTAGTAGAATAAACTGTTACAGGGCAAGTTAGGAAGAAAAGACATGTTTTCAGAGGGCACTATCTGTTTATTAAGACAACCATTCCATAGTGATGAGACCTGTCATTTGCTTGCAACACTGTCATTAACTAATTTCTGGATCTTGAACAAGAGAACATAAAAGAAACTCAGTTTCCATATTATATTTATAGAACTGAACAAGATAATTTCCCAAATAACTTCTGTGCTAAATTTGTAAGACCGCATAATTCCATTATATATATAGCATCTTTCAAATCATACTCCAGGAACAAAAAGATACTTTGATGCCAATTTGGACAGTAAAAATTATAGAAAAACCTGGTTTGAGCACTTGAATGAAATGAAAAAACCAATCTCAGCCACTGTCAACGTGCAAAATATCTGACTTGCTGTCATGGTCACAATGAGAACCAACTCTCCTAATCTTAACAGAAGACTTCAATGTGAGCTAAACTGTTTTCTGCACCCATGACCTTCTTTTCATAGCCATATAAATTGTTAAATAAAAAAAGGTGGAAATTTTCATTATGGCCAAGAAAGGAATCAACAATATTGGCTTGTACTTGAAAAGACTTTGTTATAGGACAAACAACATTTGTGCTACAAATCAAATAAAAATAATATTAGGAAAAAAATGTAGACTTAAGAAAAGATTTCTTCCTAAAAAAAAATGACCCCTATATGAAAATCAGAACACTCATGGACGCTGGAATGACAGGTCTCCGCTGTCCTTACTGCTATACCCAGCATGCCACTTGCCACAGCACAAATGGCTAGAATGTGCCTACTGCATTTCTATGTGGGATATCGGGGAAACACATGAACCAGGGAAAGACCTTTTCTGATCCCAGATTTGCCAAATAATAAGGTGCGATTTCTTAGGCAAAGCCAGAGGGGCTGACCAAACAGCTAGTCTCACTCAGTTGATCATCTGTAAAATAAAACAAATCCTGAGGCTGTAAAGAAGCAGGAAATATTGTGGAAGAAGTTCTCATGCGTGTGAAATTGGTTTGGATTACTATAATGGGCTTCTATATGTTTATGTGCTTCTATGTGTTTACTGTGTATGTATACTTATATGCATGTGTTTATATGTATGCATATGTACTTATGTGTTGATCACAGAGCCAAATTGAATGTCTTGAAATAAAATAATGAACATGGAACTGATACTCAAATATACACACACAATTTTATATATAAACACGAGTGTCATGAAAACAGTCAACAGGCTAATACTCCAATTTGAAAATCAGAACTGAGCTTAATGAATCTCGAAGTTCATCAAACTTTATAGTACCTTACCTTCTTTCACTTTATAAATACTAAGTTTCAGAATGAGCACAATGTATCATTTTAAAGAATTCACTTAAGAAGCACCATTTTGGCCTATTAGCTTTGGCCTATTAGCGTTTCCCTCGTGTGTCCCTGATTTCCTCAGGAATGAACCATAAATGACTTTTCACCTTTACATATATCACATAATATCACCTCTACAAAGTCTTACCTTCCAGGCTTGGTGCTGTATTTCTGCAGCCGTGCTTTAACTTCATCGTATGTAAGAAAAGCCATGTAACCTGGATGTGTTACAGCTAAGAAATTCCAATTCCGCAAAATAGAGCCCCAAGGCTAAAAATATAATAAATTAGAAGATATTGTCAACTATCAGTTACATTCCAACCTATCATTGACTATACTTGCTGAAATTCTCCTGGATATCTTTAACTCACATGAATATGAGCTTATGTGGCTTAGGTCACCTTTTACTGTCTAACAGCGAACATGCAAAAACATAGTCTCTTTTTGGAGAAATACAATTAGTCAGAAAACAGATTTGTTAGGAATAGAATATAAAGAGTAAAAAGGAAAACCACGTAATGTCTCTTATCTAAAAATTCTATTCCCGATAGAGCACTTGTGATCATTTTGGAACAAAAACCACATCACTCTTCTGTTAAAAAACCCTCTAACTTTGGGTAAAAGCGGAAGTCCTTATACATGGCCTAGAAAGACCTCACAGGGTTGATCCAGTGCCCTTTCTGTCCCCATCTGCTGGGACTTGCCCACTCTCTGCCTCTTCTCCACGTGCCCTGGCCTCTTTTCTGTTGAACTGAACACAATTGCACTCTCACCTGTCAGAGCCTGTGCTGATTCCTCTACCAGAATTCTTTCTCCAAATACCTACGTGATTCCTCTCTCCACATGTCACTTCCTCAACGAGGTCTGCTCAGACCCCCCCAATTAGAAGTTCCCTCTCATCACATTTCTTATCGCTGTGTGCGCCTCTTCTGTTCACCACTCTACCTTCACGTATCTCATTTTAAAGAAAAAGATAGCATATCACGGAAGGGAAGTGATTTGGTCAAGTTTATCCATTAACCATAAGCTACACAAGAGCAAGGAACATGCCTGCCTTGCTCACCAAAGGGATGCCAGCACTGATGCAGTGTCAGAAACGTGGTGACCATTGTTGCAGAACAGCTCACTGTGATTAGTGACTTGTCTAAAAGACCTTGACTCCCAAGCCTAGTGTTCTTTCCATGGTAACATCCATTATATTCTCATTTGGTTTATCCTTGCACAATTATAAAATCAGAAAAGGTTTACGGTTTAGGACTGAGTTGTGTGAAAATCTTTCACTCACACACACACACACACACACACACACACACACCACATGGTTTGTACCATTCTCTCGTTAATGGGACTGGCTGTCCCTCCAGTGAGTTACCATGGCGAGAGAAAAAAGGCAGTCAGCGATGGACAACTTTGCTTGAGGGTGTGAATGAATCACCTCTGCCATATTTTTAAGGCTACAGCTACATTTTTCCCAAGGAATTGGCAACACTCTAGCTGATGTTCCAGATTATTAACTCAAATTTTCTACATAAAAGAAAGAAAGAAAACAAAAAAGGTAGTGTATATTGCCAACTGAAAGTTGCTGAAATAGTCATCCTACAAATGATTATGGGTACAGAGCTTCTGCTTTTGTTTGTTTTGAGAATTGTTCACTATTAAGCATTTCAAATTTACAAGGCAGAATTCTTCAAAGGTTATATCCCTTGAGAAGAGGATAACAAGGGAAAGAATGCTTTAGTAATGAAGAGTTTTTTTTAATCTTTTAGGATATAAGAAAAACCTTTAGGGCATTTCTCGATCACAATGAAATATCTACTTGGGCAAAAAGAAGCTCTGCAGAGGTTCTGTCTGTGTATTTCAACACAACACATTTTTAATTTTCTTCTTAAGGCATGACTAAAAATTGCATAAATAATACTTGGAAGGATAGCACCACATGTTTAAAAAAAACCAACAAAAAAACTGCTATTATAGGCACTGAGTTTTGTTTTGTTTTGTTCTGCTTCCCTATCTACAAAGGGCAAGGAAGGAAAGTCTATAAAATATTTGGGTCACTTGCATTGAAGTCCACACACATTAATGGAAGAGTTGTTTTTAAAAATGCTGAACTTTACAGAGAGTCAATGCACAGATCAAAATACAAGTAAAAAAAATGAAACTAGAGTTTTGAGCCAACAGCTGCAGTATTTAGCAACCATTTCTTAGTACATAATCCAAAGGGCCAGCTCCTAACTGCAAAAATATTTATGTAATAGAAAGAGTCTGGGTACTGTTTTTCTTTGTGAATACAACCCACAGTCAGAAACACCAGCTAATGGCTTAAAGAAGGCAAAACAAAGTGCTCTAGAGATTAAGAATTATTTTTGCAATTTGTTTTTAGAGATTAAAGGAAATCTTTTCACACACATCAACACAAAAGTATTTGGAAATTTTTAAATAACCAATTAAGTGAGAAATTAATGAAGTGGATTGAGTCTAGTCCCTCCATTCTCCCCAAATTCTATTATTTTCAAGAATAGCCATTTTGTAACTCACAACTTATGCTGGAATAGGGGGGCTGGCTGGCCTGCCCAGATACTCTCTCTTATTCCTTACTACAATGGGGGTCTACCAGCCTCTTCTTTTTCTCCCTATTCCATTGAGGCCATACATTCCACAGTTTTCTCCCCAAATCACTCATTCCTTATCCTGCCACCGCTCAAATTTATTGCTCCGTTTCTCAACAACCCGGTCTTCTCTAGTTTAAGGGGAAATCGTGGGAGAAGGGGAGCATCAGCCCCAGGGCGAGGGAAGAGATAAGCACCCTGCATTTCCATCCCAGGACTTCAGTCGCTGCCAATCCCAGCATCTCTGAACTACATAGAGAGGAAAAAGAGAAAATTAAAAGCAGAAAAAAGAGGCGGGATAAGAACGGTAGCCATTGCAAGTTCTTTCCAATGACTCCCTGGCATTTGTTCAAGCTTTGGCAGAATAACAGGATGAGGGAAGAGAGGAAGAAAGGATAACTAGTATCCAGCTTTCTTACTTCTTGCATTTCCTTAGCATTCGCAACTTCATCTCTTAGCCTCCAGTGACTCCTTCAAATCCTGGTACCTCATGTCAGACCCCGATACTGAGCATGTACCTTGCCCCTTTTCAGATCTCACTCGGTTAAATACTCCATTTCCAACAAATTAGAGCTGGAAGAATTCACTACCAGGTAACTTCCAGCATTAGCTGCAGAGGAATATTTGTTCATGCAGCTAACTTACATTTTCATATAGAATATATAACTTAAGAAAGCTATTACTCAATTTTTAAAGTTGTGTAAAAAGAAAAGATCAGTAAAAGTTAATATACCTTTTTGTACTCACAAAACCAATTTTATCTTATTTTAATGTACATGGATGGTCAAAGTATTTAAATAATGAAACTAAAAGAAGTGAGGAATCTCATAAATATATAGGGGCTAAGGAGAGTTCTTTAGCTACTTCTGTAATTACATGTTTTAAAAGAGATTAGGTATTCTTTGGTCCACAAATAAGATTTTGATTTTGTTATCTAAAATTTTTCACAGTAGCTCTACTTAAAAAGAGTCTTTTCCTCTCCCACCCTATTAAGCATAAATAAGATATACATAATTTAGAGTATTAAGATTATGTGGGCTCTTTTAAAGTGAAACAGTTTCTAAGAAAATATATGCAAATATTAAGTAGCAGTTTGGGTAAGCCTTTAACCAACACTAAGTTACCCTCATACCTTTACTATATAAATAACTCTTTGAGACATGCTAGCATTTAATATCCACACTAAAAAGATTAATCTCAAAGTCATACATATTAGGAAGAACACAGAGAAAAAAAAATTTATTTTCCAAAAGAGAGATTTGTTAAATTAATGACAATCTATTTTGATAGACTATGTAACATCTAAAAATTAAAAATATTAATGAAAAATATTTCCTGACATGGAAAGATCTTTATAACATATTGAATGAGCAAAGCAAGTGGTATCTCCTATACAGAACAGGATAAAATTGCTACCTATTTCCAAGTTCACTATTTCCCTTCTCACCTAATGAATGTGGGAGGCGAAGGACAGAAGTTGGGATAAAACTTCAGCAAATGCCCAGCTGTGATTGTATCAGTTACTGGACCAAAAAGACGAACAAAGTAAAGTGAGAAACGAAATGAGGAATTTAAAACAAAGCTCCTTTGCATGAATGACTCTTCTCAAAGCTAACAAGCAACCATTAGGCTCACAGCACCTGATAGCCCAAATAAACGCTAAGCTTATGGCAATGACCAAAAACTTAACACTAATGATTTGCTTTAAAATGACAGTCTACCCAAAATGAGACTATTTCCATATGTTTGTGTGTCGTGTGGATATGTACGAATGTGTGTGAAAGGCATACATGCAAATACACATGCGCACTGCACACACACACAGAAGGGAGGGAAAGCAGGACTGAGGGAAGGATTCAGCAAATGGGAACTTACCTGAAATAGCCTGGTAAAAATATCAAATTCAAAAACCGAAATATAATCATTACAAGTTAAATCAATTGTTGATTTTAGAGCCATTGCTTCCAGGCCAGAGCTGATTTGATGGACCTCATGAAGGCACTGTCTGAATACTTTCCATGGTACAATAGTTCTGTGCAAGAAAAAAAAAAGAGTAATTGAATTAAGTGTCACTTAAGACATACCTTCCATCGAAAGAGCACAATTCAAGTCATAATATTAATATAATTGTGTTTGTACTAAAAGACAAATAGTTGAGAATATTGTTCCTAATTCAGAACACATGTAATGGGTTTTGCTAACTGGATTATTTTCCATTTGCCAAGAATGTGACAAAAATCTAAATTAATTTTTCTCTCAAACAGCCCTTGGCTATCAAGATATTTCTAAAAATACATGCAGGAATGCATTAGATCAAAGTCCTGTATGTCCGCTTCTTTGTGTGTACAACATCATCTGACTTTAAATCAAGTTAAATTCTTCCCCTCTATTTTCTTAAAATAATTACAAGACAATGGGCTCATATAATAGTAAGAATTCTTTGTTCATTGCACCATTCAATCCACCATTTTGAGAAAGGTCAAGTGGAAAGTCATCAAGGCATTTAGGCCACCACCTTTTCTGCAGAGATGAACGGCATATGTTATCTAACCTTTCATATGAATGCAAAGGGAAATTTCTATACTTTTAACCAACCACACACACTGTCTACCACAAGGGATTTTATTTATTAAACACTTATTCATTAATTTATATTAAATATCATGCATCAAAATTCTTATAAGATAATGCATTTACGTGGTTCAAAAATTTAGTATAGCATAGATTGGTATTCAGGGAAAAGTCTCGTGACCTATCCCCTACCTGACCAGTTTCCAACATTCACCCACCTCCTCCCAACCATGAAAATAAGAATTACTGATTATTCATTCCTTAATTTTCCTCCTTTTGGAATGTTAAATGTCTACTCCTAAAGGGGTGGAAGAAGAAAGTTTAAAATTCATATTTAAAATGTTTAAGCTGCGGTTTTCACAATAAGACAGCATAAGAGCTACACACACCCTCTTAGAAGATTGCATATGTTTAAATCTTAGGTTTTTCTTTACCAGTATCTCCTGAGAAGTAAAACTCAGGCAGAATAAATTGGCCCACCCTATACCAACCCTCCCAATGAAGCATCACCATAAATGTACAACTCGCACATCCGTTCAATAATGACCTGCTGCTTTGGTTGTCACGTTTGAGCATGCATCAGAATCACTGCAGGGATGGTTAGCAGAGAAACTGCTGATCCTCCAGTCAAGCTATTCTGATTCCCTATGACTGGGGTGGGGCCTGAGAACTTAGAGTTCTAACAAGTTCCCCAGAGATGTCGATGCTCCTGGTCTGGGGACAACACTGTGAGAGTCAATGATTTATTGTATCTATTAATTGCTAAGGCAAGGCACTACGGAGAAATGTAACTATGGAAATACAAAATATTATCTCTGTCCTTGAAGAACACACACTTTCAGGGTAGAAATAAGATTGGTAATGCTAAAGAATATAGAGGCAGAATATTTAAAGAAGTGCTGAAGGCATTCCAGAGAAGCAGTCTGTAGCAAGATGAATAAATAAATAGTGAGCTAGGCTTACAATACTAGGCTGTAGTTATAAGAAAGTTTAGGTTTGATATACCATTAAAAGAAAAAAAAAATGTGAGGCTGAATACATCAAAAGGCTTTTCGCTATGTATGAAAAAAACAGGAAACCACAGGGACCCGAAGAGAGACACCACATCAGACACCATTTAGAAGAAATTCATGTCAGGCTCTGATTAAGGTTACCAAAATGCTGCTGTTTTAAAAGAACAAGAACTTTTGATAATATTAGAAGGCTATTGATTTATGGTGCAGTGTAAATATACATTATATCCAACTTCATGACAGTTCCTGTGGAAAGAGTGCTTAAGAAGCGTGTTTTCCTTTTCCAAATTAAAGTTCCAAATATTCAACACACATAAGGGATGCAAACCATAATATTCAAAGTAAAAAATAAAATAAAAATTGAAGAACTGATTAAATAATGGTATGTTTTATGTTTTGTATGGAAATGTTTAAAATATTTGTCTGGCATGTAAAAGCATAAGTAAATAAATTGATCAAATAGACACCTCTAATATCTATTACTATTAAAAAAAACTATCCACATCCCAATATTTAAGGTACATACAGATAATTCTTTTGAATATCCAATGATTTCAGAGCAAATTAATAAAAAAATATTGTTGTTTAATAACACTTTGGAACAACAATTAACAAAGGAGCAAGCTATATTTCCACAATACATGCATAAATGAGACTTTCTCATAGTTCATTTGTGATAAACGTAAGGTTCAAACAAGCATTCGCTGGAAACTTACTTAAGAGTAGTAACAGGAATTAAGAAGAAAAGGCAATATTTGGTTAACTTACTATATACAAAAGTTTTTACCCTTCCTTTGATCAGATGAGCCGAACACCCACCATGGAGAGAAGATGTGTGTGTGTGTTTGTGAGGTGAAGGAGGCGGGGGTTACGAGTGAAAAACAGAAATAGAGTACAATGATATCTTTAAAAAGATAGTTTTAGAATTGTTAAACTAAGGATCTAAACTTTCGGAAGAGGATTTCAAGTTGCTTGCTACCACCTTCTTTCCTGAAGTGTGTGTATGTGGGGGTGGGAGGATGGGGGCGATTTTCACATCTTTAAATTAAAGTGTAGCAGCAAAACAGAGCGATGGTTTCTACTACCTCTTCCCCTAGAGATAAAGAAAGTGAGAGGAAAACTTAATGGCAAATTGTCTGACAAATATGTAGAAACATCGGTGTTCTGGCAGAGACCTGGGAAAAGGAAAGAGAAAGAAAAGGAACAGAACATAAAAAGGACACCTAAACTTCAAGCTCTCACCAATCCAGAAATATTTTAATCTGTCCTTTAGCCAATTACAATTACAAATCACTTTAATTACAAGTTAACTTTAAAATCCACTGAAAAGCACAAGTAGCTGTCAATCCACAAAAAATGGAATACAAAACCAATGCCAGGTACTTGTAATAATAACATGATTTCAGGATCTTTAGACTTCCAATAGGAATATTTACGGTGGCTTACGATCTGCGAATCACGAAGTTAAGTACTTTATATATACAACCTGAATCTGTCACAGTAACACGATGAGGCACAGAATATACTCATCTTCAGCATACAGAAGGGGAAACTGAGGCTTAAAACGGGTGAAGTGATTTGCCCATGACTTGATATGTGCCAGGCATTGTGTTAGGTTCATAACAGAAATTAAATAAAGTCACCATCTAATAAGTGGAAAGGCTTGTAAATAAATTATGTTGTGCCATGTGCTACAGTTGTCACAGAAACAGCTGCATGGGAATCCCATGGTACAGGGATCCGCAACAGAGATCCGCAACAGAAACTGTATCTTATTCCTCTTTGCCCAAGACAAAGCATGCAACTAAAATTTGTGTTTTTAAGTTAAACTGTCTAGAGGAGTCAAGGGCGTGTTTGATGGGAGTGTTTCACAGAGAAGAAGTCTAGAAGTTTGACTGTGCTACCATTCGCCTACTACACAGAAATCTTTTGATGACTTAATAAAAAGTGATAGTAGGTTCCTACATCAGAAGAGTCAGGGACTTGGTAAATAAAAGGCCATATTCTAATTCTGTTATTAGATAATGGGCCCTGGTCTGTCTACCAATAAACAAAGTAATTATCTTTTAAAATCTTAAAAATAGGGTGTCCTTACAGAGAAAATAAGATCAAACTGATACAGGGAAACAAATCTGCAAAGGTGTCAGCAGGACAGCAACTAACAAACCACTCAAGCCTCCAGGCTTGTCTCCTCCTCTGGAAAAGTGGGGGATGTTACAGATTTTAATGACGAAAATCCTGTAGTTTTAAGGCAAAAGTATAAGGAATAGAAGACAAAAAAGTTAGGAGATTGATATTGGAAGAAAGGCAAAATATTTTTATGGAACCACAAGTTCACAAAAGACTGTAGGTTTTACTTTTAATTTATACGAAAAAAAAAAAATCCATATACTAAAGGTGTGAGTCTCAACAAAGGCCAGGGTGTTTGGAAACAGGAACACTAGTATGCTTCTGGTGTGAGTGAGAATTTACACAGCAATACTAGAAGGCAATTTGGCAGCAAGCTTCAAAAACCTATACTTTTTAACCCAGAAAGCCTACTTCTAGGGATTTCCCCTAAGGAGATTATGTGTATGTATATATGGGGTGCCAAAAAAATGTATACAAGTGGCCACTTCGGTCAACATTGCTTAAGCAGTTCACTGTAATCAGAAGTGTCTGGACGCTGATGGTAGCCACTTTGAGCACCGCTTGTAATTGCAGAAGTCAAACATGACTTGTAGTCATCTTTTGTTATTGGTATATAGTGAGTATTAGAATTTTAATAGTTTTTTCCTTTCTTAAAATGTATATACATTTTTTGGCACCGTGTGTGTGTGTGTGTGTGTGTGTGTGTATGTGTAGAGAGAGAGTGAAAGAGAGAGCGCACAAGCAGTGCAAAGATTCATCCATTAATCTTTCCACAGTGTTGTTCATAATAGCAAAATAATAAAAACAAATATGTTCAATAGTAATAACAGAACATACTATATCCATAAATTAGAATAATTTACAGTAATTAACAATTATGCAGAAAAAATATTGTCAAGGGAAAGAGTTCTGGCATATTATTAAATGGGAATAGCATTTTAAAAACTGTATGTCCTTTATGATCCAATTCTACAAACTATCCAGAATGTCTGGAGAGATCAACACAAATTTTAACTGATGATAACTGGATAATGATAAAATTAAGTGATTTTTTTTCGATATTTCTAATATGCTCTGATGATTTAAAGGAATAAAGGATACACTAAAGCCATTTTAAACTATATTATGGAATCACAGAAAGATTAAAAATAAGAATAGTATTTGCCTATGACATGGTTTTATATGTAGGAAATACAAAAGAATTTGCAGATTAAACTATGAGAGTACATGACTTCAACATGGTTGCTGAATACAAGACCAATATACAAGTATCAGTTATATTTCTACGTATAAGCAATACATTGGAAAGTAAGGCTTAAAAATACCTGACTTTTAAAATAGCATCTAGAATTTTCAAATAAATAGGAATAAATTGAATCTTTACCCTTATCTAATACCACAGAAAAATCAATTTAGATGAATCTTGGACTTAAATATGAAAGATAAAACAATCAAGTTTTTTTTTTAGAGGAAACATTAAGAGAATGTCTACATTACTTTGGAGCACACACAAAATTTAAACAGGACCCACAAAGTTCAAAGGATAAAGGACAAGATAAATTAAAAATCTGTACTCATAAAAAGGTATGATAAAGTGAAAAACAAAGCCACATATTGGGAGGAGCTAATTACATACACATAATCAACAAAAGATTCCTATCTATAATATATAAGGATGTCTGAATATTAATAGATTGCTCCAAAAATGGGGCAAATAATTTCCACATACACAAAAAATCAAAATGTTCAAAAAACACACAAAGATATGCTCAACTTCACTGGTCATCAAGGAAATGTAAATTGAAAACACAGTAAGATTCCACTCTACCCCACCACATGGCTTATTGAAGGGGAAAAAAAAATGAATGATGTCATAAAGTGTTAAGGAGGATACGGAGCAACAGGAACCTTTAGGCACTGCTCATAGGTGACTAAATAGGTAAAGCGCTTTGGATAACTCCTTCTTGGTCATTAAAAGCTACTAAAGCTGGGAGCATTTTCTCAATCCATTGAGATTTTGCTTCCTGGCAATTGGAGTCAGTTTGGCTCAAATCAACTCTTATATGTTTTCTCTTAGACTGGATGTTTTTCGTCGACACTCCCTAGCTGCCAGCAAAGAGAAAAAAGGACGCTTTTTGCCATACACACACACACACACACACACACACACACACACACACACACACACACACACACACACACACACACACACACACACCCCAAATGAATAAATAAATAAATGCTACTAAAGCTAAAATTATGCATTAACTAGGAGAAAGTAATTATACACGTAGATATACATCTAACAGAAACAGATACAAATGAGTTTTTTTTAATGTACAAAAAAAGTCATAGCAACACCACTGATAATAATCCAACTGAGGAAGAACTCAGTGTCCATCATCAATAGAATGAACAGGTAAACTCTACTTCAGACATACAATGGAGCAAGGAGAATAAACGAAGTACTATTAATGCAAGAATGTGGATTAATTCCATCAACCTAAGAGTGAAAGAAGACAGTTTTTTTTTAAAGAGTGTAATTATATGATTTTAACTACATATGAGTCCACAATGATAGAAGTTAGGAAACTGTGGGCACACAGGACTGCATGGGACTTGCTGAGGAATTGGGGAAGGGAGGGTTTGAACCGGTGGTAATATATTATTACCCTAGATGGGGTATGGGTAGCATTTACATTGGTGTCTTCACGTTATGAAAATTCCTCACCCTACATTTATGATTTGTGTACTTTTCTGTATATTAAACTTTAAAACTTTTTACATTAAAAAAAATCAAAGAATACAAGGAGAAAGAGATGTGGGAGCGGACAAAGTTCCTGCAATAATATAAACAAGGAAATCAACGTTTGGTTTTTGGTTGTTGGTTTTGTTTGCTGAGGTAGTGGTGGTGGTAATTGTTTAAAATCCATTCTAGCTCAGGGATGTAAACATTTTCTTCACTTTAAACAAAATGAAAACCTGTTCTCCATTAACCCATTCCTATTTTCAATTTCATCTGAATTTTGTCAGAAAATTCACCTTGATCAACAAAGGTATGTTCAGTGTCATTACCCATTGAGGGCTATCTTTGTTCAGAAGATAACAGGATATTCATACGATATTTGATGTTTTGACTCATAAGATATTTGATGCTTTAATAACGTAAAATATTAGTAATGTGATTCCTAAGTCTGCTGATATTTTTCATATAGTTATTCCTTAAATCCAATCTTGGTTTTTGTAATGACTACTTGGAAAAGAACATGAAAATAGTTTTTTAATAGGGTATTACTGCTCCTATTATTCCATCACTAAGAGAAAAACAGTTGTTTTCCTGCAACCCACAAAAAGAAGATATCAAAACTACTCTGGTCAAATAGTCGCCTTACAACTAACTCATCATGGATAGGACCACAGACCCAGTTACAAAGCATATACATAATAAGATCTAACTATTCTTCCCCATAAGTGAAAATGTCTGACTCTCATGCACAAAGACACAGTTGCTGGGTATTGGTGACAGATTTCTTAAAAGTCAAAAAAGTTCATGATATTTTGTCGCTAGTGCAGATGAGCGTTACTTCTGTGTATAATGGACAAGTAGTCTCATTTTCACATTCTGAAACTTAAACTTAGAATCAACTATTTTTTGGAAAACTGCAAAAACAAGGAGAATAGCTTCTTTAACATTATTCCTGATTTTCTCAATAACCTCATTCACATGATAGATTTGATGCTTTCTAATTTCTGGTCTCACAACCTAACCTTTGAACATAATAAACAGTAAATTTCCTGTAGCCATGAAATCACTTTGTATGTCATTCTATTTATTTCCCAACTTTGTAAATAAAGTTTATTGGTGGAAACGGATAGGAAGAGAAACTGCAAATACAAGCCATATCCAAAATCCAAAATAATGTCAAAATTTCATTTTTAATTTTTCCACTTAATAGTCAATGACCATAGAATAGAAAGATTCTAGTCTTAAAACAATGGATATTGCTCTTTTCTCTGTAAAGTAAAACTGTGGTTCAGTATATCGTCTCTGAAAGTTCAGTGATGCTTGGCAGGTTCATAACACATGAGGTACAATAGCTCACAGATCACAGGAAGGTGCCTTTGTTCTGCTGAGGTCAGATTAAACGAAATTAGGAAGTTATATACCCTAAAATTGGAGAGTCCCGCCACAGAACGGCTTAAGTAAGGCTTTAAAATTATCTTTCCCTGAGCATCAAGGGCCCAGTCTGTCTTACAAACAAACAAAAATGTCAGTAATAAAACAAAATTTCTCATAAATCTCTCTACATAGGTCAATTAACAAGCAATGGGCGAAGTCTGCCAGATACGTAAGTTAAATTGAGGCAACAGAAATATACGACTTCCAATAACATTTCTAAAACCCTCACAGCAGAAACTATATACATACTATTATTGTGCATTCTTTTTATTAAGAGAACTATTGATAGATTGCAGAATAACAAAGCAAACACAAAGCTAGAGGGAAAACAAGTACTGTTGTTTACTACTGATAGTCAACATTCAGAATAAAAAAGAATACAAAAAAGAATAATTAGCAGTCTATTAATGAAAAATAAATCCCTACATGTTAATTTTAAAAAGCTTTGTTTACCTTGCTATTAAGTCACAATTTCTCTACCAACAGAATGTGGTTCTAAAGAACTGTGAAAGAGATTAGATTCTACCCTATCCGCAAGCTCACAAGTTAGCCTATCACAGTTTCAGAGGTGCTGGCAGAAGACACAGAGCGTGCGGACTTGGCTACTCACAGGAAATGCAGTGGTCGGGGTATCAGCATTTTCCTGGACTTGCTCCCTGAGCTGTAATTCTCATAGGACAATGCAAAGAGAGCCAGGTGACATGTGCATGCACAGTGAGTTTTGTAACTGTACAATAACCTAAAGCTCAGGGAGCCCAAGCATTTTATGATGGTCAATAAGCATATCTGTCATTTGATCTGCAGAGAAACACTGCCTTTATCTTACAAGGCTATAAGCAAACATGCTCTTTGCTCCAAAAGGAGAGAAACTCTCTCTCTTTACCTACCGAGGGAGAAACAGCTACCAGAGAAGAAACAAATGTTCGATTGGGATTAAGAACCAGGGCCTTTCTGAATCCAGGGGCACATTATTAAAAGCTTTATAAGAAAATATTTCTCTGAATACAATCCGAGCACTTGTAAGAATAAGGATATATATATATATATATTATAATTTTTGTTTTAATGAATTAAATCAAACTGATTAGCTGAGAACTAAAAAAAATGAATAAATTTAAAGTCTGCTTTTTTAAAAATAGGGCTCTGCACAGGACAGCTTTTTAAATACTTTAGAAACGTGAAAGTTTGGAAGTTTGGGTGATTGGCTTAGTATTCAGAATTATTCAGGGAACACTAATGGTCTCCACAAATTTTATAAATGTATTTTCCTCATTTGGCAGAGAAAGCAAATTAAAAAGTGAACTAATTACTTGTTTAAACAGTGAAGTAAAACTAGTGGCCAAAGTCTGGATGCAAGAACAGGTTAGACTTGGGAGGTCAAGGTTACAATGTTATCTTACCATTAGGGAGCTTAGACATTTCAAAACAGAAAAGATACTTGGAGACTATCTGCTAGGATAGTTGGCCATAATTCACCAAGTCTTGGTGGAGGGGCAGAAACACATTAATCGGCCTACTCAGTGCACAAAATCCAGCATACCTACTCAGTGCACACCACAAACGCTGCATACCTACTCAGTGCATACCACAAACGCTGCATACCTACTCCGTGTGACACCTGGAGCCTATTAAAGCTTTGGTTGCAAAGAGGACTTGCAGAATTTTAAAAAGAGAAAATACATTAGATTATGAATGCTTTTCTGTTACAACATCTGATGAAAACTTTTAAGTCTTTATCTAGGTGACCTTTAAGCAATAGTATCTGGTTCATCTCCCTTGTTGTTTAAATCCTATCTCCCTTTAGCATCTCTAATACCACATCCCCCAGGTGACTCCTCCCATTTCCTTACATTTATCTCTGTGCACACTTCATTCACCAGAAGCCTTTAGGGATCTGTTCTCATTCTCCCTGCACATTCTTCATGCTCTACACATCAGTTAGTCCAATGGCTTCAACAGCTCTCAGAGACTCTAAGAGTCAAATACCTGGGGACCCGGCACACAGTGTAAATGAGTAAAGAGGTCCAGGTAAGAACTGTAATGAACTGGAGGAGAGCACAACTGAATTGGGCAGCTGGCACCCAGGTCTAGCCAAGTGCGGCCCTGTCAGAAGTCTGATCTAGTGATGCCATCACTCCCAACTTTTCAATGAAATTCAACACAATTCTTTTTTGGTAAAATACATAATTTTTAAAAGTTACCAACTAATGTTTTATTTAAATATTGCAAGAAGACAAGGAAAACATTCTACAGGCTGTCAATCTGCAAACTCTCATAAACATACTATTCAACATCAATCCTAAAATCTCTATTTCTAGCCTATATTCTTGGATATATAACTTACTAATAGATATCATCACATGGACTTATCTAGGTGCACACCACTGAACATATGCTGCATTGACTTTATCTGGTTCCAAATCTCTTGTTTTTCTTGTCTCAGTGAATGGTACCCAGTTGTTCAAATCAGAGACTGAGGTGTTGTATTTGCCTCCTTTCTTTAATCTCATATATCTTTATAATCAAGCATGGTTAATTGTACCTTCATATCATTCTCAAATTCATATAATTTTTTTATTTATATATAGATTATTTTGTATATTGATTTTATTTCATATATTATTTTAAGTACATTATTATTATAATCCCCACCTAGTTTTCTACCACAGCCTCCTACCTATCCCTCTCCTATTTCCCTTTCATCAGTTTCCAAAGTGTATTTGTGCGGAGGGGGACAATCCTAGGTACAGATCCCAGGTGGCACACCAGATGATCCTTCTCGTGATGGGAAAAATATACAGAAATTCTACTTGCATTTTTAGTTAAATTCTACTTAAATTTTTAAAATTTATATTATGTGCCTTTTATTTGTATTATGCACAAATAATACTCATTATTTGTATAGTAGTAGATATGTATGTATGTATATATGCAGACAATAGACAGTGACAAGAGAAAAGTTCTGAGATGTCCTGTGTGAAATTACATCAGGCTGAAGAGTGAAAAGAAAAAGATTAATTTACAAATTAATAGCTGTGGGCCAACTAACAAAAGACAGGTCACATTCCTGAATGGTGGAGCTTCGAATCATCTGTAGGGACCACAGGGACCACGAGGCAGCCACAGCACTTTCAGGACTGTAGGCTGTAACCAATCAACTGTAGTCAATATTTCTTCCTTACAAACTCTGCACCTAGCATAGAACCAACCCTGCTTCAACCTTTTCCCGCCACCCCGCCTCCCACATCTTTAACTAATGTAAATTCTTTCAAAGGAACACCTTTTTTCCCCAAAACATAACGTATAAAAGTATAACGTATAAAAAAGCGCCCATCAACTTTAGGGGCGGTGGACATGCTTGTCTATTCTACCTGGCCTTGCTGCTGCTGGTGTAGACTTCACGACCCAGGCCCCGGTCCTTTTTTGGCTAGCATATGACTCAATAAGCCCTTTCTTAAAAAAAAAAAAAAAAAAAAG
>NW_017731798.1:941967-974077 GCF_001890085.2 Hipposideros armiger
ACCACTCAAATTCATTATCCATACTTCAGCAAGAGTGTCCACCTAAAATGCAAATGTGACCAACCTCCCTAAGTAAAATCCATCAATGGGTCCCCACTGTTCTCAGGGCTCCAAAGAACACAGTTTTAAAAATGCAACTTTGAATACAGAACAAGAAAAGTCCAAAGGGGCAGAAAGAAACATTTCAGAGCATCATCCAAGAGAGAGAACAACAATTTTAATTACTTTGGTCCCTGAGGCAGGGGGTTCCTATAGTGGATCAGAAACTACAACCCTTTATTTGGATTCCATGTTCACCAAGGAATGTTCTGGATATGATATGGCTCCACAGGTAATTTATCTATAGTGAACCAAGCATCCTCACCTGCCCGAGAGTAGCATTAATCACTGTAAATTAAACAAACAAACAAAAAATATTGTTCTGGGTTACACATCAGTTTGTGAGCTCAGTTAAATTGAGCTAAACACACTCTTGCTTCTAACGAAATCACGTTTCCAGGATGAGAACCAGAACCTAAATGATGGTGATTTCACTGAGGTAAACGTCAGTTATGAAGGCATTCACAGTGAAGAGAGATGAAGGAAAAAGGGGGGGAAAAGAACAGAAAAGAAATGAATGGCATTAATGTAACTTTTAAGTTACTCTGTACCTTTCTCTAGAGCAGACACCATAACAATTCAGTCCCAACCACAGCACTGTCCACTGAACAGACTACTAGACTCCTTATTAACAGGTGCGACCCAGATACAATATCAGCTTCTCCATGGAGCTGACTGTTCCTCTGATCACTCTAATAAATAATTAAATTAATATTTGTGAGCTTCCTTAGGCACTTTTCTTATGGGACTGAGCTGATTTTAAATATTAATTTTTTAATATACTGTCTTCCTCAAATTGAATACATACTGCTTAAAGGTAGGAAATTATAATTTGGCAATTTATTTGCTTTTTGTCTTTAGGATCCTGTTGCAATGAGTTGGACAAAGCAGACTTGCAATTTTATTTTCCTTATTGATATAAAGATACTTTGATTTTTTTTTAAAACAGGAAATAGGAGTTGACTAAATAAAAGAAACACTAAATAGCATTCCTTGAGACCTATGTCAGTGTTTTCTTTCTTTCTCTCTAGAGCTCCTGCTGCAGAGTTTCCTTGTACAAGTCTTTAATTTCTATTGTGCAACCACTCCTTTAATTAAGTATAACTAAATTGCCCTTTCTTTGATTCTTTGACTAGAGGGAAAACTGATCTAGTTAATATGCTAGAAAAACATGTATCTCACTCACTGGAAAGGTAAAGCAGCCATTGTCCTTTGTTTCTTATTAAAAGTGAAAGGAAACTACAGGAAACCAAAGAAGACCCACACCACTTCCCCAGGAAATCGAAGGTAGAGGTAATGAACCAAGCTTTAAATAGATCAGTTTTTCCATGGTAAGCAGGACAGTTTCTTATATTCTACCCTACTTTTACATAGGGATATACATCATTTTAGAAATCTATTTATTTATTTGAGCTTTTGCTTTTAGATTTCTAGGGACTACAGAACCTCCATCACACAAAGTTGAATATTAATTATATTATTTGTAGAATTAATAAATATATTCATGGGGTTTGAGCAAGATTAAAGGTTTAAGTTGGTTCATTAGTCCACCACATAAAGTGCTTACTATGTGCCAGACACTGTTGTGGGTGCCTTGTAGGCAGGTTTCAGCTCTTTTAACGTTCACAGCAACCTTAGATAGTAGGTATCATTGTTATTATCATCCATATTTTTTAGATGAAGAAACCGATGCATGGAAAGACCAAGTAGCTTGCCCAAAGTTACCAAACTAGTAAACGCTGCAGTCAGAGCCTGAACACAGATGACCCCTGAGCACGCTGCTTCTCAAACAAGTACGCAAGCTGCGTCTCTCTCACTCACACATGCGCATGCTCACACATATTTCTCTAGTCCTCAACTCATTTGAATTAATTGAACAACAGTTCTTGAAAGTCTAAACATGACACATTGTGCTGAACTACTTCAGGAAACACAAAGATGAATAAATAGGTCTGATTTCATGGAGCTTATAGCCTAATGGGGAATAAGAAAACTAGACAAATAATCTTAATGAAACAATGAAAATAATAAATTTCTGAGGGTAAGCAAGAGCTTACAGGAATTTAAGAAGAGATCTGGTAAGAACAACAGAGATAGAATTATAAGTGAGATGAACACTGAAAGATTAGTAATAATTCTGATGCCCGAGATTATAAACATCTTCAAGGAAGGAGCAACATGAGCAAAGACACAGAAACCTGTAACTGTTAATATGTCAGAGAAGAGCCAAATAATCTACTTGACTAAAACACAGAACATAAGTAAAGGAAGAGAGAATTTACATGCTGGAAAAATA
The DNA here is from genome assembly GCF_001890085.2 of Hipposideros armiger. Classification (NCBI taxonomy): domain Eukaryota; kingdom Metazoa; phylum Chordata; class Mammalia; order Chiroptera; family Hipposideridae; genus Hipposideros; species Hipposideros armiger. The sequence goes on from NW_017731798.1 coordinate 944,363, forward strand.
TGTCATGACAATTACTAAATGTCTGTTATGTCTACAGTACCCAAAGGACTCATTCAATAACCATTTAAAGAATGGTTAAAGATTATTTTGAAAATGGAGTTATCTTTTTTGAAAGCATTGGCCACAGAGTTCAACACGTAACTCAAATAAATGTATCTTTTTTCACTAATTTTTGGATAAAAAGTCAAGAAAGACCTTCATAGTTGAGCTAGAAAGACCCACATAGTAAACATACATTCAATAATATAAATATATCTAAAACACAAGAGGAACACAAAGCATGGGGTAATTGAGTGTGTGGGAGGGTGTTTATTATTGAGAAAAACCCAGAGAAGGGGGTTTCTGAACTAGATTTGAAGAAGGTATCAAAATTCTGGGATGGTAAAAAAGAAAGAGAGAAGACAGGTATTCCAGGGAGAACTGTAGAAACTGATGATTTAAAAAAAGAAGAAGATAATAAAATCATTGAAAATTCTGAGCAGAGACTAGACATCACCCACCTATTCACCCATCCATCCAATTATTTGGATGGTCTGTTCACATTTACTAGTGTCTATACATACCAGGAAATGTACCAGGCTCTGAGAAATAAAAATCAGTATCAGTAAGGCACAGTCCCTGCCTTCAAGCAATCCCCCTAGTCTACTTGGAAATGTGAACATGTCATCAGTTCACTGCAGTCTAGTACAACAGACGTGAGCACAGGTATCTATCTGGAAGCACAGAGTAGGGGTATCCACCTTAGGTTCAGGTAGTCAAAGGAAGCTCCCAAAGTGGCAACACTGGGTAGGCAGGGCAAGGGAAACTGGCTTCCCATGCAGTGGGTGCATGATAAGAAACAAACACATTAAGATGGTAAGGGTGGGGGAAGCACATTAGGAAATAAGTAGAGTGTTGAACAGTTTGTTTCTCTGAGGATGAACTGAATACAAAGAGATGACACTGGAAAAAATAGTCCCTAAAGCTTGTCATGTTAATAGGATTTTAGACTTTGAGAATCAATAAGGGGATTCGGTAGAAGCACTTCAGGCAAAAAAAAATTATAATGGTTATGATTAGTTCTACTTTTTAGAGAGCTCAGTGGTTTCACTAAGGAAAACAATTGGATAGATAGGTTGCTACTGAAGAGAGGGGAACCACTTAGAAAGCCATGGAAGAATTTGAACTTGAAATTGAAGAATAGAACTTGAAGTAAAGCAAGAATGGGGAACAGAGGAAACATAAAATGATTCAGGAGTTAGAATCCAAGGTTCCTGCTGAATTATAATTTGGTCTAACTCTCCTCAAAGTCAAGAAGTACTTAGCACAAATAGCCCAGTAACTGACATGACCTGCTTAGAAAAATGACTGTCACCAAGAGTCTAACACATTAATGGGTCTTTTTTTTTTTTTTAACAGCTAGTAATATATTTTTTGAGCCTCATGCTTTAAAGTTTCTATATTATAAACTACTAATGGAGTGTGAAAATTCAGTTTGATATTGGTCTCATTTTGCCGAACTTACTTAGACACATTTATTCAATAATGCCATTTCTCTTTTCCTCCATAATTCTACCATCTCCTGGTTAACAAACTAAGAAAGCAAAAGCACGTCTCAATCATTAAACCACTCAATTAATTTGCATAAAACCTAACAAATACAGAACTCCCCAACCAGTTCACTAGGATACATGATGTGTTATTGGTCCCCTCAGTACTCCAAACAGACAGAGCCTCTTTACAGCTAGGCCTGGGTCCTGAGAGGAGAGATGGGCCCTGCCATGACTTCAAAACAGTTGAGCAGAACAGAAATTCATCAAGAGGCATATGACACCTAAAGATTATGGTCTGCTGCCTGCTTTTATAAGGTCTGAATCCTAAAATTGTCTTTAAGAGTTTTACAAAGTCCTTTGAAAAATATTTTTTTCCCCAGTTTTAATTCAATCTTAATATTCTATTCTTGCTGACAAGTCCTTTTGGGGAAAAAAGTCACAATAATGCCCCTTAAGCTAAAAGCTGCCTTATAAAAATCATGATATGTTTGGCTATTTTTAGAACTAACCTCTCAATGGTTCTGTGTTTTGGGGAGAAAATACTGCTTTAAGTTCAAAGGCACTGGTTAGGTCAAATAAAAGCATTCTCACATGACCTCAATGTGGAGCGATCAATGACAGGAAGGCTTCCATGTAGGAACCAAGTTATGCGAAAATACAAACTAGTATTAGAGCATAAGGAAGACAAAATAATTCAACCTCTGAAAGGCTATATCATTCACTCATTCGCTCTCTCATTCAATAAAATATTGTGGAACTATAAGGTGAAAACCCACGGAGAATATAAAGATGGTTTCTCCAATGATCTATCAAAAGAATCATTAATTTTGATGACTATAGGAATATGTCTGAGTTCAAGGAGGAGCTCTAAATGTGGCTCTCATCCCAAAAGTAAAAATGTTATATAAGAAAAATTAAGTAGCTTTCTCAAGTAAGTGAAGACAGGAGACATACGTACAAAGATTTGGAAGGTAGGGAGAGTACGTAATTGGTACTTCAAGAATCCCGTTTGATTTAGTAGTGATTTCACTTATCTAGCAGTTGAACAGAAATTTCAGCCCCTTGACGCCTATTGCTATAAATAAGGAAAATAAAGATGCCTCAAATGCATAATTCTCTGTGGCTTGAGATGCCAGCGAAACAAATTCCTCTCGTGAAAAATGTATGCGCACTCCTTCCATTTTTTACTGACCTTCTGACAAGCAAACAATTTCATAACTCACTAGAATTTTCAGTTTTCAAGAATACCACAATTTGTCCTATAGATTTTCTTAAAATTTTAAGATACAGTTTATTTTAAAGGTTATCGACTGTTTGCATTAGGCTCACAGTGTTAATATATGAGCTGTAACTTCAAGAAACTCTCTCAGTTCTTTCACGCAGAACTCAGCAATGCCTTTCTTCTTTCCACTATTCACAAATATTTAATTAGTACACTTTTGGCTGTTATTCTAATTCAGATGAGGATGAACCCTTTTTTAAATTCCTCATCTGTGATTGGATATTGGAGCATTACAAATAGCTAGATTTCTGGAACACAGATGATGGCAATAATGGCATTTCCTCCTTTAGAGCCTAAAAATAATTCAGAATATATTTTATTAAGAAGTGGGGAAAAGGCTTTAACATTTTCAAAGCCAAAACATTACGTATGTAATAAAATATGCATTGTGCTATGTAAGTATATTCTAATCATGGTGGTAGCTATAAAACATAGCACTTCCCAGAAAAAGAGAAGGAAACACAATGTTACAGTTAATTCACCAGCATCAGAGGGCTAAGACCACCCAGAAATGTACACCAATGTCTTGTCTCATTTCACCAGTTAATGTGTAAATATAGACTTTTAACTACAGATTGAAAACAATAATCTATGTGTAAGCAATCAGTCTTCCCCCTTACTACTCAGCTGGGGTCCTGCCTACATTCCAGGGCATTCTGAGGTGCTCTCCCACCAAAGGGGCTCTTAAAAGGTGGCTGCAGAACCACTTGCTTCCTGATGGCTCTCAGTTCTTGATCATCTCACTGAGAGATTCCCAACAATTTTTTTTTTAAGTTTTGCATGTTTTATTTAAATTATGTATGCTGGCTTCAGATATTCAATTCCTATTATTTACTAACCTCACCTGAGTTGGTGTCTACACACGAAGTCCCTAAAGGAAGGCATCTTTATATAGCTACTTTACGATATAATGCAACTTTGTGATGCCATTATCCTCATTTCTGTGTCTTATGTACACTTGCATACTCTCTGTGCAATGACACAAAGAAAGCCTGAATCAGGGGGCTAAGGCCTCCTCCCACCTTAATTTCAGATCTCAACCAAGCTTACATGCCACCTCCATCAGGAAGCAGTTCCTGATTCCTGAAACTCTGAAGCAACTGTTTCCCTCTGTGAATTGACAGAGCAATTTACAATATTTATGCTACCTTTAAAGTATCCATTTCTGCCTCTTATTTTGTATGTGTCTTGTGTGTTTACTAAATTACAAAAAGTTATGAGTTTCTCATGTATAGAAACTCTTACATATGTCTGCTTCTTAGCACAAACTACTGAACTCAATGAATGCTCATCAAATAAACAGATACTGTATAACTGATATTTACTTTGCAATAACGCAAAACTATTCAGTTATTGATGTATACTTTTGGTGGCTAATCAGAAAAACTAGCAATCAAAACAACCAAAAACACTCAAGTGCATTCTCAAAATTCTAAGTAAAATCTATACCATATGGGACTGGAGGCAGGACTCGGTCATTCTTCAAACAGGGATCCAAACTATAAAATGATTTTTACTTACTTGTCTCCAAAAAACTTTCTCCAGAATTCAGCAGCATCTGCTTTCGTGATACGAAAGTTATCTCCCTGGAATTGCCCATTGGGAAAGATTGCTTTGATTTCTGCCAGCATGTGACTGAAGATAAGGGACAATTTTGTGAGATTTCGCCTGTAGACACAAGGGGGGAAAAAGGAATTAAAAAAAATAAATATATGTGCATATGTTTTAATGGAACCAAATATTATGAAAAGTAAAATTATGTACAGTATCAACCTAGGTCTTGATGTTGATCATGAATCTTAATTTACTACACCCCTAAAAACAAATGTTCATTAAAAGTTGTACATTGAAATTAGTAACAGGGTTTTCACTTATTATTGATCTAAACAGTCATTTCATATAAACATGAACAAGATAAAGTACATGAGTTTAATGGGAGAGACGGGCACCCAAAAAACTATAATCAAATATAAACGCTCAACACAAAAGAGAGAGTGACTATTTCAACATAGGGGAGTAAGGGGAGATTGGTCATGAGAGGAAAAAGTAGGAAAATAAGTAAATGTTTGACAAATGAAAGACTTTGAATAGAGAGAAGGGGAGAGAAGGAAGAGAAGGAGGAACTGTGGCGAGTAGGAAGAGCACGTACAAAAGTACGACGATATGGAAGAAAACTATTTGCATAATATCCAGGTTGAGCATGGCTAGAGAAGAGCAGAAGGTGACTACAGTACATGGCATGAGAAAGGAGAAAGTTTGGTTGGAACATGACATAAAAGGCACCTGAAACAATGAACAAAGTTTTTGTCAAATATACTTTCCGCTCCTACCAAAAAATCAGAGTTTCTGATGATGGGTTCCAGATACGTATACATTTTAGAAGCTCCTTGAGCAATTCTAATGTGTTTCTGTTGGTAAGAGCTCCTGCTATTAAGTAACGGGGAGCCAAAATGGATTAAACAGACTAAGGACATGATCAAATCTCTGTTTCAGAAATAAACAGTTATCATAGTATGAAAAGGTGGTTTGGAAGGGAGGGAAATGTAGATATGGCCTCTATTCTAATGTCCATGCTAAGTGAGGATTCTGACACGATTTAAGACATGAGTCATACTTCAGAATAATAGTATCATCTGCACCCCTTCCTACAATGTTAGTTTCGTAAATTCACCATGTTAATTATGTTCATCAGCCCCAAACTTAAAGGGCTAAATAGTAAAGAAGCAACTAAAACACAAAATACTCAAGAACTTTTCAGTTTTGAACTGGCCTTGCTTCCTTTATATTCCTGCTTCCTCAGAAATCATCAGAGCTCAATATGTCTATATACAGTCTTTCCATTCAGAAACTTCAGCTGCTTTTGTGTGTGTTGAGAGATCTGAGGGGTGGAGGTGGGGCTGCAATTACTTTAAGAATAAAAGTAAATAGAGGGCCCAATGAGTGGCTCAGTTGGTTAAGAGTTGGCTTGGGAGTGCGAGCTCTGAGTAGCAGGGCCGCCGGTTCGGATCCCACATGAGAGCCAGTGACGCTGCGCCTTCTACAGCTAAGATGGTGAACAACAGCTCGACCTGGAGCTCGGCTGCCATGAGTCGCTGGCAAAGGTGTGGGCTGCTGTGGGCTGCCATGAGCTACCGTTAGTGGCTGGCAGCCAGCTTGAGCAGCCAGCAGCCGCAAGGGCTGCCGTGAGCCGCCGTCCAGCAGCTGGTGACCGATCTCCCTCAGCCAGGAAGAGCACAATGATCACAATGCCAACATGGGCCAGTGAAGCGATGTCCTCTACAACTAGACTGAAGAACAAAAGGACAGCAACTTGCCTGTTGTCCTTCCCCAGTCCCCCAGTAAAATCTTAAAAAAAAAAAAGTAAGTAGAGAGGAAAATTAACAGAGAAGGCCATCAAATCTGCAATGTATCATATTTAAAGCCCTACAATGTTTCAATAGGACTTTGACACTGAAAGTTTTGGTTTTTTGCCTCATTTTTACTCATGTCCCTGGGTTTAATGACTCTCAAGTAATGAGCAAAAAAGCACGTTAGGTACCAAAGAGATCATATAATATGTACCTGTCATTACAGTCAATGGGTTTCACTCTTTCTAAAAACATTCACAAACGAAACGTGTAACTGCCTACATAAGATGAATACAGAATAAATGAAGGTACTTGTGATAAAAAGTGGAAAAAATAGGAAGAGAAAGCAATAAAGTATAACGTAATCTACATCTCAATAACTCATCTTTATTGCAAAACCAAACACTTCCCAATTTCCATAACCTTTATTATCTATGAGATTTATGAAAAAGAAGGGTCAGAGCTTAGGCCTTACTTTAGTGCTTGACTAGCAACGATAAACAATCTGCAAAATCATTATCATTATGCATAATGTTCCATCATTTGCTTAGACTCAGCCACACTTCCGCACAACTCAGACTAATTAAAATGTAAAACGTCTTTAATTAGTTGAATCTTTGATCTTCTCATTTATGTCAACACATCCTCATTTAGATGATGGTAGATGTAAGAAATTCAGTCTTAGGAAATGAAAAGTAAACTGCTGAACTCGATCAAGCGAAAGAATTGTGGCCAACACAAACGGCAAACTGACTTTTGAAATTTGAGTTCATGGCAAAGCATAAAGAAGTCACTTTAGAGAATCTGCAACGAATTTATTTCTATAATTAGGCAAAAGGGTTAATTTTCCACCAAACTTTCAATTGATATACACAGAAGAAAAAAGAAAAATCAAGATGGCTGTAATTAGGGGGGACCGGTTGTTCCATATTTTCTGAAATGGTTGCTCCCCTTCCCCGTGCGCCTTTGTTCTTTAATCATATCCAAATGTTTTCCATTTTTCACTGGTGAGATCTGAAGTCTGAAGCACTACGCCAATGATTACCCATTTGGGATATCTGATCCACCGGCTATGTAGACACTAAACTTTCAAACAGAAATTGTAATATTTTATCTTTATAGTTTACCTTCCAGAAGTTCTAGTATCACTAATATCTATATAACTAATCACTGTTTAATTATAAAATGTATGTATAGTTCAATTTTCTTGTTCCTGAAAGTGAGTCACATTTTTATCGACTTTTTGCATACTAGGGCAAACAAAATATATATATATTTTGTCTTTAGTCTTTAAAAAAACTCAAATTCAAGTTGTTAAAAATATGCCAATGCAAGAGTTTTTTTTTACCTTATTTTTCACATATAACAGACTATATATTTATTTTATATTTGATTTTTAAATACAGACATACATCATACATATGTAAATGATCATTTGGGAAATCCATTATTTAAAAGATTAATTTACACAGCTTGCAATCCATACCAAGATATGAAAAGAATTGATAGCTAATTCTACTATATGGTGTCATTTAAATTTACTATCTCAACAAATAGGTTTTGTATTTTATACGATTGTGTGGGTTTTTTTGTTTGTTTACTATATTTTGCTATACATTAGGTGTTTTAATTCCCCACCCTACTCTGCACCCTTAAATATCCACTTAAAAAAAAACCCTCCAATTTTGAAAGTAAATTCCAAGAATACAGTCATCTCTAACCATCTAGACATAGCTGGAAGAAAGGCAAGAGCCATACATCTTTGCAGCTGAAATATTTTTTCCTATTATGAAATGTTTCCATACTTGGCCAATTTTCCCCAAGCGCACTTGACTGCCTCTCATCATAAGACCAATGATGATGACTGCTTAATAAGGATTTGATGCTTGTAATCAGGACTATGTTTCCATCACTGAACCTCTCCTACCCCAAAACAATGAAAATAATAACATTTTGTTTATAAAGAAAAGACTCAATAATCTTATAAATTTAATTAATTTTACAAGGAATTTTGCAATACTTTTTTTACTTTTAGTATGAGATATTTTATTTTGACTAATGACTAACATATTTCCCATTAACCATCACAAGCTAAGCCGTTTTTAAAACTTTGTTTTGTGTGAGATTTCATTTATAAGAAACCTTTATGGAATAAAAGTATTTTGATATACTGGGTCATCAATAAGTCACTTCTGGGTTTCAATACTGGGTAAACCAATAAACATGTTAATATTAGAGGAGCCTTGAAGAATAGGGAGGGAGGGAAGGAGGAGTAAAAACATAGAGGGGTAAAAAGGAAAGCTATCTACATGAAAAAAAATGAAGAATGAGTAATGCATCAGCAACGTCAAGAATATCACCTAAGGGCCAGCTGAGTGGCTCAGGTGGTTAAGAGTTTGCTTTAGAGCACGAGCTCTGAGCACACGGTCGCTGGTTTGATTCCCACATGGGCCAGTGAGCTTCGCCTGAGCTGAGCTGCCACTGAGCTGCCAACAGGTGGCAGGATGGCTCAGTCGGTGAGAGCATGCGCTCCTATCAACAAGACTGCCTGTTTGATGGTGGGCTATGCCCGCCCATGGCTGGGACTGAACTCGGCACCTTGAGCTGAGCTGCCACCTGGATGTCTCAGTAGATAAGAGCATGCAACTCTTAACAGCAAGGTTGCTGGTTCAAATCCCACATGAAAAAAAAGAATATCACCTAAGAAGCAAACTACTCATTTATCCTGGATTCAATCATCTAACACTGTATTTCTTTAAAATGGTATGATTCAATTTTTCCAAAAGTAAAGTTACGTTTGTGAAGTACAGAATGTGAGGTTCAACCAGAGTGAATGAGCATGACTACTGAGATGATGGCGCTTCACTGTTCATGAATAAGTCTGTAGCTTAAAGTGGCTACAGGGAACATCGTAAGGGAACTAGACATAGTGTAGAATGACACAATCCTACCCTTAATAAATTTATGATGCAGTATGGGACAAAAAGACAGATTATTACAACACAATATGGTGGGAGCAATGCAACAATATAGCCATCTTGACCCAATAAATTAAATTTGAAAAATAAAAAAACAAGATTTGACTAGTAGGTTCCACTAGATGTGCAGGCACACAAAGAATGTAATCTAATTAGACCATGTAGTTTTTTGTGTTTTCTCCATTCAAAAAATAACTGGTCATAAATCAAAGAAAATAAAAAGCTTTAAATGCTGAATTAGTGAAAAACTTTAAATGACACTTTATATCAGTGAGGTCCAAAGTCTGTGAGAATGTACTGCTTTGGGAGAAGAAAGGGGAGACCATTTTTTTTAATTCAAAAACTATTAATAATTCGATTCTCACATTTAAAAGGTAGACCGTCTTCTTAATCTTTACAAGGTGAAACAAATTCACTATAAAAAGAAAAGCAGGGCATAAAGAGTATAAACAGTAGCACTTAAAATGAAACTTATGTCCAGTTAAAGAGCAATTTCCATTCACTGTATTTCTGATGCAATTCCCTCCAAGACAGGTTTACAGAGTTACTTCACACTACTTTTGACCTTGGGAATACTTTAGTTCCTAACACTCTAGGGAGACTAGGTTGATGTAAGCCTTGTCTTTCGTTTCTCCTTCTTGGGAATAGACTATTAAGATGGATTGGAGTGTCTTAAATAAAACTGGATCTTACCCATATCCCCTACCCAAATGCTTTCAAGTTTTTATTACTTCTAAGGGGAGTACGAAGCACATCTTAAAAAGTCCAAGTACCAACAAAGATTCGGTCTACCCCAAGTCATAAAGAAGTGAGAATTGTGCGCAGAAATGATCTAACCTGAGACACAGAAAGTAGGACAATTTTTCAAGCTGCTCCATGTTACCTTGTAGAAACTGAACAGCTTGCTTAAAAAGGAATTTAGCACATGATGTCAGTCCCAAAACTACACTCAAATAGGTAACCAAGGAAGGTCTTTTTCCTCTATTAAAGAATACATAATCCATGGGGGAGGTGAAGCCCAAAATTGTGGCTGGGAAAGATGAACCCTGGGCATCCTTTGCTATCTCTGTAGTATATTCTTCAACATGTTGCCTATAAGCATCTATTAAAAGCAAGAGGCTATCCCTCAAAATAAGGATGATGCCCTCAGGGTAAATACATTTGCTCTTTTCAATGGACAATGTACAAATGTTTTACTTAAACAGAACTCAAACAGGAAATATGCCTATCATGTTCAAATGTAGTAGTACCCTTTGACAAGTTCCCAGGCGATATTCAAGAGACATTCTGCTTAATCTCTCAACTATCCTATGTTCAAGAGTTTGGCCCTGAAGAACTGGTTTCATATCCTTAGTCTGCTAGTAGTCTTGAACGAGTTACTTAACTTCTCTCTCTGAATCAGTTTCCTCATCTCTAAAAAGTTTAAATAAAAACACCTGTCTCACTGAGTTGTGAGAAGTATTTCAGACCTGTAGGGAAGAGCCTCACACATCTAATTTTAAAAACACTCAACAAATTACTTATTAATTCTACCTACCACTTCGGTTTAAAAGTATATTTATCATAATAGTCTTTCTTCCATAGTCCATTAAACTGATAGCCATCTTAATATGGTAAACTCACCATCGCCTTATTAAGATCATCAATTGCTATGGTGGGCTTTCATAATTCCACAACAAACAATGGGTAAGTTTTTGATTCATCCATTCAGTCATTTATTCTGCAAATCTTGATTGTCTATTATATACTAGGCGTGGTCTAGGCACTGATGGTACAAAGATGAAGATACATAACCCTACTCTTAATGAATCTAAAGGACTTAAGAGAACTCCAAAGGTATAGAAAAATGTAGTGAGAATAAGGCTGAGATAGAACCAGAAAAAGCTGGTAATCAATGAAAGACAGAGGAGTTTATGATGTTTGGGTTGATGCAGTGCTGACCAGAAAGTGGCCCTGCACTGCGTAGATAAGAGTGAAGGTGAACTAGGCTACAAACTAGATAACTCCAAGGTTGAATGGGGCCTTTCATGTGGATTTTAAAATCTCCTATGATTATGAGAGCAGTCGGCAAGAAGAAAAGGACTGTAATAAACCTTATCTCAATATATGCAATAAAGCTTCCCAAATAATATTTTTAAATGCCAGTTATTTTAACTTTGTGGCAATGCCAAAGTAGGATTAACGCCATCGCTTTGATGATTTCAACAAGCAGTTTTACATGGAAAATTTATTATGAGAACCCTACTACAGTATAATTTGATCACTTGTACTTTCATCTGGTTTAAAAGCTTAACAATATCTACTTCAATAAAGAAAACTCGTTTGTCTTTGGTGTTAGAGGTCCTTTGATTAAATCTAATCTGTAACAAGTACCCTTTTGTAAAGTAAATCTTAAAAATATAGACCAGTCTGTTACTTGAAAGAGAAAAGAAAAAAAAAATCTACTCCTACAGTCCTTTTTATTTAAGATAAAATACAGTGCGAGTTCTGTGAACTTAGGGGAAAGTAATCATTGGTATGAGAATCACATGGAAGCAACCAAAAGCTAGAACTTGGTTTTGTTTGATTTTCTTTGTTAGGTTCTTTTCCAAAGAAATAGAAACACTAGAAGTTTATACTTAAGTATATTGATAAAAGCAATTTGATAATCAACAAACAAAACAAACTCGACCTTGAAACATTATTTTAAAATCGAGATTCACTTTTTTTCTTTGCAATTCCCAGTAGGCCACCATAAAAAAATGTATAGTGAAATAAGAATCTGAATTATGTCAATTAGTGAGCCTTCACTGCTTCTAATGAAAAATCCTTAATTATTCTTTTAGTTGTTACATATCCTAATCCACTGTTTTAACTTTTATTATATTTGACATTTCAAGACTTTTGTTAGGTTTTTACTCAATAGAATACAGTTTAAAATTATCCTACAATAATATTTTCTTCAAAGATTTCTACCTTCCATGGGACCAAGCTACCTTTCCACCGCTTCTCACATCACTTCTCTGGGCTGTCCTCAAGCTATCTGAATGGTCTCCTGCTTTTCCTGATCCACACCTCAAGTGAATCCATCCCTTCCTCCTCTCCGATCCCAAGTTCTATGTCTCGGCCTGTTTAACTTTTACCTGCTCCAGTTTTATGTCCAAGTACTCCTGTGGCATCATTTCCATACCCCTTCCCTGAGGCGATCTATCAGGCTCTCAAGTGCCACACCACGTCTGCCATTTCACATTACCTGCCACAGCAAAACGGTTTCTCTAAAGAGCATCACGGTTATTTTGTATACATGTTGCATTGCATTTCTATCAGAGCAAAAGTCTTTGTTGGAGAAGAAAAAGTCTAATTTTACCTGTAACGGCTTCTTACACATAACAGATATCCAACAAATGTTACTTTCAAGGACCATGAAACTATTTAAAGAACTATAAATAGGAAAGGATTTCCTGACTCCAAATCAGCGCTAATGAACAGATAGATAGGAACAGTATATAAAAACAGTTTACAAAAAACTACATTTGCAGTAAGGCATCAACTTTCTAAACCTTGATGAAGAATTTTAATAAAATCCATTTGAAAAGACAATTTAAAATACAGGGTTTGACTCTAAATTAGAAAAAAAAAATTCTGTCCTGTGAGTTCTGAGATCTTTCTTTTCTTGCCCGTTTTTCAAAAAGTTCATTTGTGAATGGCAAAATAGCAGTAGGCAAAAGGAAATTAATGCTACATTCCCCACGCGCAGTTTCCAGAAACTCAAGTACACTGAACACATTTGTCGTATTTCCTGAGGAAGCATAACATAGTTTCCCATCACACTATCTGTTCCCTGAGTTCTTTCGTTCTTGTAGTGCCGGAAATGTTTCTTATTGATACCTTTTTCCAACTTCAACCCTGCTGTCTTGGATTGGAGCAAGTAAAAGACAAATGAACCACAGAAGGAAGAAAGATAGCTCATCACTCCGGTGCTCATGCTGTGTGTTACTGACAGGAGAAAACCAAAATCATGAGATTGATTCCATCTCTTCTCCTGGGGTAAAAATTATCTTTATTGATATGGTAGGGCAAATATAAAAATAAAAACAAGTGCAATTTTACCAAGACAGTCTCGTTTATTTTTGGTATAATCTAATATGGATACCACATCAAAATGTTTTATGTGTAGGTGTACACACATACACACCATGTAATAAAAGTGTGAAGTGAGAAAACCAGGATAACAAATAGTATGCCAGTACAGTATCAGTTCTATTAAAAAGCTAACTATCGTATAATAGATAAATAGAAAAAAATATTGGCTATATACAAAAAGACATAAACAATCTCTGGATGGTTTTTAATAATTTTTCTCTTTATTTTTTTCTTGAAATTTTCCTATTTTCAACAAGAAACAAAATGTCACTGAAAAGCCATTACTATATTGATTTTCTCATGCAAACTTACAGTGTGTCTGTAGGACAGTAAATAGATTTCCAGACACCGCCTCCCCCTCATCCTCTGACAGGCCCCCGATATCCAGGCAGGTTGCTTGGGCTATCAAGTCGAGAAGGCATCTCTGGTGCAGTCACCCCAAACCATTTACTTAACCATTAATTCCCAGTTTTCTCAAAAGGATTAGCCCTTTCTCCATAATACATTCACCAGTGGCACACGAGTATTTTTTCAAAAACTTCCCTAAAAGAAGGGCTCAATTATAATTTCACATTTTTAGAATAAGATAAAGCAGGGAATACAAAGATCAAACAGTCCAGGAACTATTTAAATAAAATGAAAAGTCTAATTCTAATTGGTGACCTTATTACCTGTCTTCTTAATAGTCTCCTAAAAAATCGCAACTCAAGTTGAATTATTTTTAGGAGCAAGAAAGTCCCTGATAGTTATAGAGATAAATCAGCACATCACATATACTCTTTGTCATACAACAGCATAAAAGAAATTTATAGTCACATATGAGCAGAAGATTCAATTACCCTCATTTTTCTTCAGGTTACCAGGTATGTGACATGTATGTATGATAATGGTTCAAGGGAAAAAAGTAATTTAGATGTCTACGGTCCCACAGAGAAATGCTATTTATTTTTTAAGCACTAAGACTATATTGGGACTTTTTTTCTTTCAAAATGAAAAACAAAAAGGTAAAGCAATCATAGAAAATCATGGCTGTCATAATTTACCAATTATTAGCAGTAAGATTTTCCAGGACCACTATAAAATTCTTAAACTTTCTGAATACAGCAACAACAACAAATATATTTTTTTAAAAATAGGTCTAAGATTTTCTTAAACTGGCAAAAGTTAAACTGGATATGACTTATTCTGTAGCTGAGTGGTGGTTATAAGGCCTTTCTAGAGAAGCGGTTTCTACATTTACAACAAAAAGCCTCATTAAAAAAATACTGGGATACAGTGGAGGAGAACATGGCATCAGTAGCACAGAGGTCACCCTATCTCATTACTCCATGATGTGAAAATGAACTGAAAGCTTCTCCCATCCGAAGTTTTTCCTCCGTATCAAGAGGTGATTATGTACCTAAGTCCTGAGGTCCCATAAGTTTCTATGGCGCTATCACCACTTTTATTCCGGCCGGTAGGAGGTGATTAGATGGCTCTGGCATTAAAAGCCCATATGCTTTAGGCAAAAACTGTGAATCCATTTCACAACCTGCAACTAATATGTAAGTATAACATGCTACATAACCTTTTCAATTTCCAGACATTCCTCAATATGCCTCAGTCTGAGACTGCAGAAATCCTGAAGTCAGGATACAAAAGCTAACACAGAAAATTGAAATTATAGTAAGTATAAAAAGCCATTAGTACATTTGGAAGGCTTGATTTTTATTTTGTTCTTTACCATAATAAGCATCTCTTACATTTCCTTTTCTTTTTCTAACAAAGGAAAATCCTTGAATAACATCAGCTCTCAAAACAAAGAAAACCACAAAGCAGCAGAAATTTTAAAAAATCATAATAAAAGGCAATTTAAAAGCTCTGTGTTTAATGTTAATGAATAGTAAACACTAGAATATTGAAACCATATGAAAAATGCAGACTAGTAGAACGGAGTATCCCCATTGGAAAACTTATGGTTTAGAAAGTAGGTTTTATTTATTTGCTCTTGGTAAGGAAATGTGCTAATATGTGTAGTAGGCATAGGATACTATCAGGCCTAAGAATTTTTAACTTTCATCTCAACCAAGAGTTTAGAAATATCCAAATTTAGGGAGACTGTTATGTTTACCACATGATGGCTAATCAATAACATGAATCAAATCCCTTAACTATTTCAGTCTGTGGGAATAACCCACATCAATAAAACCACCCATCAGATACTGGCTTTAGAGCAGAAAGACAAATACATCTAATCTGCCTACATACACCCTGAAGGCAACATATTATTATAGTGAAAAGCCCCAGCTGCAGAGTCAAATTTACCTAAACTGGAGCTTAGTAACTGGATAACCTTGGGTACTAAATTAACCTCTCTAAGCCTGACTTGCCTCCTCTCTAAAGAATGAATGACAACAGCGCTTATCTCAGGGGATACAGGGTGAATTAGGGATGGCCCAAACATGTGTGCAGCTCTGTCCATCAAGGAGCGCAGTCTATTTCCTCTTCCCTTGTACCTGGGCCAGGCTGTGCCTTGCTTTGACCAACAGGATGTGGAAGAAACGACACTGTGTAAATTCTGAGGCTAGGCCTTACGAGATTTGCAGTTTCTGCCTTTACATCTTAGAAAATACCCTTGGAATTTAGTCGCCATGCTGTGAGGAAGCCCAAGCAGTCATAACAAAAGGCTCTAGTAGATTCCCCAACTGCATGACAGCAACAGATGTTGAGTGAGGCCACTAGACTCTCCGGCTGAACCAGAACCCCAGCCAATAACATAAAGTATTATAGAAGCTGCTCTCAACCAAGAGAGGTTTTCACAAGAAATCTGGACTGCACTAATTATAAAGCCGCCTGCCACTACAGTGAATTCCCCAATCATATTTATTTAGATAACCACACAATTAACTGAACTGTGAAAACACCATTAGGCTAATCCACTGATTTCTACTGACAACAGACTTAATTTCTATAAGTCTTAAAGGCTCAGTCAAAGGGAAAGAATCCCCTTAACATCCTATGTATGGAATATGTAAGCGAAAACCTGTAATGTTTATAGACTTTGTGGAAGTCTTTTAATTGAGCTGCCATTTAAACCACATGTTTTCTGAAGACAATGAACGTAACTACATTTGACATATGTCTAGATAAGAAATCATTCTGGATGCTGGCTTGTCTAATTCTATTCACTGGGTCTCTTTTTAAAATTCCAACACTATTAATAATCCCTTACTTATCAACACTGAAGTATACATACTGATTTTTTTAGCATCATTCTTTTAGCTCCCTGCTACACCTAAACCATCATTATAATAATCTTGAGAGGACATTTTAAAATACTGCTGAAGAGATCATTGTGCCTGTCCACCCATGTAAATTCTTTTAAGTGAAATGGTTGGTCAATAGCTGTATTGCTATACCCATACTGCTAAGGTTTAATTTATACACTAAGCACAAGAATCAATCTTTATCCCTCTCCTGGAGATACTTATCATTTGAAACTTACTAGTAATAAGAAAATCCAAATTTTTTTTAAAAAAGAAGCTATTATTAATATTCAGGTAAACATCAGAATAACAGGAGAAGGATCATGTAATAACATAAATTTTATTTCCTGTATAACCAAGTAAAGCAATTAAATATGACAAAAAGAAAAGCTACAAATAATCCACAAAGATCAGACTATAAAAGCAATACCAGTTAATCTTTTCATTTTCTGATGTATCTTACCTCATGATGCAGCTCACTTGTCTAAAAGTCTAGCTTGCTTGCACAAATGTCAGTTCTTCCTGTTTTTTGGAATAATTTTATATGCACAGAAATTGTGATCTACATATACAGAATGCCAGTGACTTGAAATAAAATGTATTCACTCAACAAATATCTTTTGAGGCTCTGCTATGATCTGCTACTATGGTAAGTAATGGGGGTAGTAAGGTGAAAACCAGTTATATCCCTGCCCTTTGGGGGCTTATAATCTAAGTGGGTAATTACATATAAAAACACAATTATAATACAGTGTTAACTGTATAACTAAGGTACATTCAACATGTTTCAGGAACACAGGAGCTAAAGGAAGAAAGTGCTCAACTCTGGGACTCCTAAAAAAAGTTGAGAGAGGCAGTGGAAAGGCAGAAGAACACGCCGGAGCAAAAGCAATAACCCTGTTCGACAAAGATATGTAGGTGTAGGTCGGTCTGGCAATGTGGCAGGCTGCAGGGTCAGAAGTGTCTTGTACTCAGGGAAGAGGCAGACAGGGTAGCCAGGCCACACAGGAGGTGTTAAACTGCCTCCCTGTGCAGCAGGCCTGCCCATTTCACAGCACAGGCTCACCATCTACCCAGGCTGCTCAAGGATGCAGGGGCCTACAAACCGGAACCCCCCAGGGAGGACTGCATGGAGGGGCAGCTTGAGAAAGAAAACCATTTTCAATAAAACGTAGCACAGGGTATAATTTAATAACCAGGAATTCTTAGATCTTGATCCAAATTTAAAAGCTTTGGTTGAAGTTTTCTCTATTGTAAGATAATAACTGAATTGTGAGGGTTCCTTCCCCGTACCCTTGATGGAATCTAACCTAGATTTAACAAATCGAGAAAACAACAGCACACAGAGAGAAATGCACCAAAGCTATGTCTTCGAAGCAGATGTTGTACTCTGGCAGGCTCTCAGCCCCTGGTGGATTACCATTCGAAACAGGCTCAGAGATCACATTGTGATGCACATCTGAAAAGATGCGTTTCCATTTCAAAATACCACAGTAATTCCCTCACTTCCAGAAATGACTCATCAGATAAATATTTAGTGTAGTAAAGAAATGTATCATTTTTCCATGATCTAAAATAGAATAGTCAATATGACCAAGCCCAAACACCACATTATCAATAGCCAATCAATCACCATCCCACCAAGTGACATTCCTGTACATCTCTGGTAGGAAAGTGCCAAAGCTCTCAAAAATAACACCCGCTGGATTCCACCGAATGCACTGCAATCTGCTCTTTAAACATGGACCATAGTGAAGCAATACATTTTTCCATTAAGTTTTATGAAGCCTGATGTATTTCCTGTGTCAAAATATGCCACAAAAATCTGTGTCTCAGACATCTGTTTGGTATAATGCACATGTGAGTATGGTGCTGCATGACATGTCTGCAAATAGCAATGCACACCCTAGCATTTGGTTTCCGATCAAATAGAATTTCCAGTGTGTTGGTTAGTGGAATGAATTTGGATTCTATTAGTATCTATTATTATTCTTCTTCCCATAGTTCACACACACACACACACACACACACACACACACACACACAGTAATAAAGTATATCTTTTTTCATTGTGAATAGTATTTTCATAATCAAGTATAAAGAAAGAAAGGCTAAACATGAATGAGTGATAATATTTACTTTGTGGGCCTTAGATTTCAATTTGGCATTCAAGATCTAGGGCAAGAACAAAAATAAATGTCTAATAATTAAACTGAAAATTCAATCCATGGACCAGCAGCATAAACATCACTTCACGGTTGTAAAAATGCAAAATCTCAGGCCCTGCCCCAGAACTACTGAATCATTATCTGCACTTTAATGCCAATGAATAGATTTCCGTGATTCATATGCATGTTTAAACAGCTGAAAAACCACAGGTTTAGCAGGAACCTCAGAAGATCTTTTATTTTACATTGTTCTGCCTCTAGGTAAAAGCGCACGTAAAGCAGCCCCAAGATCTAAGTACCTATTTAAAGATTTGTGGAAGATTCCACTCCGTTGTCCCAAACCACCCACCTATCAGTCCCTCTCATGACCTCACCAATGTGCTGGGAGTCAGCTCCTATCACATAAGGTTGAAACATCTTTGTTTTTGAACAATTCAGCTGCTCTTTCAGGACAGACCTCAAAGGCAACTACTGACAGGACTTTCATTTGTCAACCCTCTTGCTCAATAACCCTAAAGAACTAACATCTAGTCCTTGATGGCCCAGTCCTGGAACAGTCTGTGCTTTTCATATTTGTAAATTACCAGCATTAGACTGATCATAACCTCATCACCACACCCCAGTTCAGCCCCACATCTCTATCCTGGAAAAGAACTCATTTCTTCTGATTGGTTAACAGCGTTGCCAGAGGTCAGAGAGAGGGCTTGCTTCCTCCTACTACAGGAAATAGAAAACGACCACACACATCACTAGTTCAGTTAAGTGTGGCTCACGCATGCCTTCATTTGAGACAGGAGCAAGTTCAGTTCCCTTCAGTAATCTCCCTCAATCATCAATATCCTCTGAGATTCCTAAATGCAAGTGTCTGGTTCCTTCTGCTGTGTCTGCTTCTATCCTCAAGAATAGCAGAGTGATGCCAGTAAGACTTTCCAGCTGAGATATAAAAAACATCTTCTCCAAATGCCACAAATGTGCTTTTTCCACCTAATACTAGTCTTTCCCTCTGCTATCTATCTCTCTGTAACTTAATAATTAAAGAGCTATCAGGGCCTCCCCGCCTACCCACCAGCATAAATATCCTTGGAAAATGTCAATCAAGCCCAGGTAACTAATTTTATCACGAGAGCCTCTAATCAGAGAGAAGGATCATGGTGCAGCCTGTGCTGGAGTGAGAACTCACCACCACAGGCTGGAGCTGGGCCAGGGAGTGTGGCAGCTTGAAAGGAGCAGCTGCAGAGCCCTCAGGGCACTGCTGCTCCATTCTGGCACCTGAGTGAAGGAAAGAGAAAGGCAGGAAGAGACTAGAGCTCTTGGCAGAACACACAGGATGCCCAACACTCCGAGAGGCAGCTCAGAGTCATAAATCAAGGGTAAAATTAACTAAGAAGCTCTGAAAAACAGGGATGCAGAGAAGCAGGCTTTTCAATATAAAAGGACTAATGGAGGAACGTGTTCTATAAACCACTAGTTTCCAGATGCTTTTATTTAAAAGACTTTGAAATGGGGAGCAACAACAATAGGGAAAACTAACACAGGATTGCAAAAGGGCATTAACACAAAACCAATCATCTATTGGACATTAAGTAATATTTTCACACCACAAGAACAAGAGGGACATTCCATTTCAGAGGGAAAAAAAGATACTACATTAAATTGAATAAATTCTACTTCATAAAGACTCAATAAAATGCCTGTTATAACTTCCAGTTCCCAGCCACGGACAGGGCTGAGGCAAAGTTCAGACAATCACAGGGAGTGTAGAAGTTTCACCCTGCAGTACCTCCAACATCCTCTAAGTACAGCTGAAGAACTGATCTAGGGGCACACTACAAGCTTTGAAAAAGAAATGAAGTTGCAAGTGTCAAAAAAGGCTCTCACAAAAATGAATTAAACATGGCCTCCTAAAAACTAGTTATTATTCACCTGTGAAATATTAGCTCATTTTTTCCCACTCTGAAACTGACTTGTGAATACAGATTATACATGGAAAAGGCCATGAGGAAAAAGAATGACTTTTAAAATATAGTCAGCCAACACTAAAAATATTAATGCGACTGAACACAACTGTTCCCATTTAATCCATTTAATTCAACAGAAAGTTTAACCAAAATACAAGGATTTCTTTGGATATAAAAGCCTAGGTTATCAAGTTAGGTATTTGGATGGTAAAATTTAGTGCTATAAGTCAATTTCAAATATTCTCTGTTAAACTCCTTGATAACTGTTACCACGTAAAAAAATAAAAATTCATTATTTTAACATGATGAGTCTTATGTGAATTAGCCTACTACTAAAAGTCATGCCTGCTTACTGAAAAAAACGCAGATTTCTGCATATCCCAATATTATTTATTGTGAAAATGATATGATCAACATTAACCTGATCAGGTAGCTTTGTTCTCCCTGACTTAGCACCTATCACAAAAGCATACTTACGTAACCTTCTTTTATGACATTTCAAATTAATCACATAGAGATGAAGGTATCCTGGAAATCATATAATTATTTGGATCTTCTCATTTATAGAAGAGGAACCGCAAACTCAAAAAGGTTGTAACACAGGCCCAGTGTCATAATCCAACCACACATACATTTTGCCACCAATTTAAATAGGCAACACTTTCTTGTGAGCTAGGCTAACCAATTAATCAGCCATAACTCATTTTTAAATGACCAAACAAGTTAATAATAAATACCATGTAAGCATATTACAATGTTAAAAACATATACACAAATTCTACTAAAACAGCATATATGCATATCCTATGACACAGTAATTTCATTCTTAGGTATATGTTATATATCCATCAGAAATGCATACATGCATATACCAAAAAACATGTTCTAGAACCTTCACAGCAACATTATTCAAAACTAGTCAAATGTCCATCAACAGCCGAATGGATAAATTGTGAAATATTCAAATGGAATAATAAACATTAATGAAAATGACCAAACTGCAACAACATGCAGCAAATAGGATGATACCTATAATCACAATGCTGAGCAAGAGAAACCAGACTCACAGCGTACATGATTTCAGTTCTTAAGTAATATTTACTTATTTAGATTAACATATGGGTGTATTACCTATTAATGGATACAGATAATCATGAATATGTGGAGTTTTCAGTGTGTTATATATATATGTGTGTGTGTATATATACTATATGTATATATTAACATATAGACTATATGTGTGTATACATAGAAAATATATATACTTATATACATATGCATATGCATATACATATATATGTATAGTCTATAATTATATATAGAATATCCATCCCCGTGCCTTCTCTGGTTGTCTGTGTAAAGAAGGAGGAAAAAGGCTTCTGCTCTTTTTTGCACATTCAGTCCCTGAAACAAGCTTATGACCTCAAGAGACTGACCTCCCCAGTGGCTACTTTTCAGTCCAAGTTTATTCTCTGTTAAAATAAAACATCAGGTTCAAAATGAAGTTGCTTATGCTAAGCCTCACATCCCCAGGCTCAGCCTAATTGGTTTCTGCTCCCCCAGACACTAAATCTTAATCAGGATTTAACCAATCAGGAATCACATGATGAGCACTCGTTAGGAAATCTGCCTAAGAGACCCCTGTCATCCCCTTACAGGGAAGTAACCCTGGAAAAACCAACCTGCTTTTTTTGCCTAGTATAATAACTTCCTCGTTACCACACCCTTCTGCCTATAAGCTGCGACTTTTGTACGGCTCCTCAGACCTTTCTCCTTGACTCTAGGTTGAATGCTGCCAGATTCGAACTGATTTTTGCTCAAATAAAATCTTAAAAATTTTAATATGCCTCAGGTTATCTTTTAACACCCTGAAAGCTGAATGTGAAATTGCCAAAGACCAGGAATTGAGGCTAATATCAGAAGGAAAACTGTTTCATCATTTCTTCAACCTGTCATTGTCATTGTGTATATAATACTATGTGGTGTTTTGTGTTTTTTTTTTAAATTCATCTTCCTTCCATTGAAAACACCACCACCAACTTCACATAATAAACTCAGGATTTTTAGAAGAATTCAGTTTTCCAATAAAATATTTTCAAATTTCTGATATAAATATGCAAGTCAATGTTGGTAAAACTAGGCCTAATTTAAGTTTGTAACTTTTAGATTCAGATATCAAGACAACTTGATTTTCTTGGGTATGAATTCCTCTTCCTCAGGCATTCCCTAACTCTACACATTGAAGCAGAAAGAACAATAATAGAAAATGGAAGCTCTCTCCTTTTCATTAACCTGTTCAAGGTGGAGTAAGGCAGTTTCCACTGGTCATTTTCATTACAAGGATAAAAACAAGATGAGGGCTAATTACTGAGCTGCATGCATCTCAGGTGCCAGCTGAAGAGTAGGTCCAGGCCACCTGATGTTGGTCATTCTAAATTTTAAGGTGACACCCATTACCAGAAGCAGTTACATATTTAGTTTTTGTATGAGATAAGCTAACGTACAGAGAAATCTCAGAAAATTATTTTTTAAAAAAATGTCCCTTTCAAAAATGCTTCTTTAAACTTGTTATATTGAACAGAGATGTAAAGCATTAGTTTAAAAAAGTGGAGTTTTAAAAATAAAGATTATTTATTATTAACACCATTTGAATTCTGCCTATGTGAATTTATTACCTATTCCCGTTAAAATAAAATATAAAAATAAAACATCATCAGTAGATGAATTGAATGTGTCTGCTTTTTGTTGTTGTCTCTAAAACAAGACATCTACACAGGGGATTTAACAATAATTTCTTTCTTCAAAGTTTCATTAACCCAATGATTAAATTTAACCCTATCCAACGATTTGAAATGTTACATGTTACATTATAACTACTCAGAGAAATATAAGGGTTAGGCACAACCTTCAGATATGTTATAAGTCATTAACCAAAAAATCTGACCCTACAGGCTACAATAAAATAAAAATGTTATCAGAAATCAAACTGTTTGAAGGCAAGAGCAAGATGAATAGGGATTTAAGTCTTTTTTTTTCCCCCCTGTGGTCAGAACCAGATGTTACAGATTAAAAAAGAAACTTCCTCTTTTAAAACTCAAAAACTACCCTTTTTTTTTTCACCCTAATTTTGAGTGACAAGGGTTTATGCAAACATACAAGGTTTCAAATAAAAAGTTGCAGCCTAGAAGTCAAAATCTTATGTTAGTGAATGTATGTGTGTGAGCAAGAAGGTCAGGAATTTAGAGAGGCAGTTATGTTTTGGTTTGTTTTGTTTGGGGATAGCAGGACATCACAGAGAAAGCCAAAAGTTGATTAAGTTAAACTCCTTAAAAGAGCACAAATAGTGGCAGGGCTAAGCATCAAGGAAGGACCCACTTCCTTTCTGAAGTATCAATACTTCTAAAAAGAAGAAATGGTGAAAGATAAAATGTGATCTCCACGGCAATAATTCATAGCTAATCTCTCAAGATCTAATAAACAATAGGTCTAGATGGAAAAATGGAAAGTATAAAAATAACCAGAGAGGGCCCGCCGAGTGGCATGTTGGTTACGAGTTGGCTTGGGACACCAGCTCTGAGCAGCAGGGCCCCGATTCGGATCCCACATGGGCCAGTGATGCTGTGCCCTCTGCAGCTAAGATGGCGAACAACAGCTCAACCTGGAGCTGGGCTGCCATGAGTCACCTGTAACGGCGTAGGCTGCAGTGGGGCTGCAGTGGGCTGCCATAAGCTACCGTGTGTGGCTGACAGCCAGTGTGAGTGGCTGGCAACCAGCGTGAGCTGACAAGAGCCGCCATGAGCAGCTGTCCAGTGGTCGGCGACCGATTTGCCTCACTTGGGAGGAGTGCAATGATCATACCAACATGGGCCAGTGAAGCAACATCCTCCACAACTAGACTGAAGAACAAAAGAACAGCAACTTGTCTGTTCCCCTTTCCTGATTCCCCAAAGCTGTTCCCCTTCCCCAATTCCCCAATTAAATAATAATAATAGTAACAACCAGAGTAATAAATATGGAAATGTAGGCAAGAATAACAATGGGAGAAAAGAACACATGGTAATAAGAAAGAAAAGTCCCTTCAACTGAGAAAAGGAAGAAAAACGGGAAAACACCAAGAGGGAATTAACAGAATAGACAAATTAACAAAATAAAGAGTAGGAAAAAACAGGCTTTAATGTAGAAGTTATGAAACAGGGCATTTAAGCATGGAAATGCTACCTTATAGCAGCCTACATTTTTATTAACTACATATATAATAGGCATAATTAGTACACATTTGTTAAATATGAATAGATTAGGCAATGGTTGCATCATGAAGTTTTAGTGCCTCATGAATAGACTACTCCCATACAAAATTAAAATACTTGCATATAAGAAAAAGGGGCATTTTAATATCTGATTCAGAAAAAGCATTTGTGCTGTTATCTCTGGGTGGTAAGAGTATATACATGTGATTTTTTTATTTTATTGTTCTGGATATACCTATACATTTCCAAATTTTCTATAATGAGTATGTAGTCACCCTGTAATTCAAATAAGAATAAAATGCATCTTTAAAGATTCAGTTTTGAGGTCTGAGGTGGACACGGCATGAAAGAATATTCTTCTAGCAACTGGTATTTTACTACATGCCTTGAATTGGTGTCTACACCAATCACGCCCCCATCCTCCCCACACACACACATACATATACTCAACTTGAAATTGGGTATATACAGACTCAAGGGTATTGTTATGACTGATAAACCTACTCCAAGGAAGGCCCCCACCAAGACCCCAAAATAAACATCGATATAATTGTATTTTTAAAAGAAAAAAAATGCTGTATTGAAGTATCTAGAAATTTGAACCTATTATTTATTGTACCAATTTTTGTTACGGATCCATGTACCAAAAAAAAAAAAAAGTCCCAGGCCAGCCAAGTGGCGTGATGGTTAAGAACTGGCTTGGGACGCCAGAGAGCCCCAGTTTGGATCCCACATATGAGGGCCAGTGACACTGCCCTCCACAGCTAAGATGCTGAACAACAGCTCAACCTGGAGCTGGGCTGCCGTGAGTTGCCGGCGACGGCGTAGGCTACAGCCCCATGGCAGTGGGTTGCCATGGGCTACTGTGTGTAGCCAGCAGCCAGCATGAGTGGCCAGCAACTGCAGAGAGTGGCCGCCCAGAAGCCGGTGACTAATCTGCCTCGCCCGGGAAGAGCGCAATGATGGTGCCAACTTGGGCCAGTGAAGCAACGTCCTCCACAAGTAGACTGAAGAACAAAAGGACAGCAACTTGTCCGTTCCCCTTCCCCCAATTCCCCAGCACTGTTCCCATACTCCCAATTCCCCAATAAAAATCTTTAAAAAAAAAAAAGTCCCTTAAGACTTTAACATCTGTAGAAGGCAGGAGTAAAACAGTACTCCATGATAAAGAGAGCAAGATGTTAAATAATCACAAAGGTGGTTTTCTTTAAATGTCCTTTTTGTTTTCAAAGGATATCTATCTTGCACCTTTAGGCCATTAATATTCTATGAAGAATAAATAAGTTGTAATCTAGCAACAAATATTTACTGAATAAATTACAAAGCAGCCATAAATTCCTCCAATCCCTGCACATACCTTTGCAATGTGACTGCTGTGTCCATCAAGAGATGGAATCTTTGGCTCCACCCTTTTAATCAAGGCTTGGTCATGTGACTTGCTTAGGTCAATGAGCCATTAGTAAATGCAACAGAAACAGAGGACCAGGCGAGCAGCCCAGACCACAAGAACCACCCTGCCAACTCAAAGAATCCTGAGATGTAATTATTGTTTTCTAAAGCCGCTAAGTTCACTATACAGCAAAAGCAAACTGCTAGGGGTACTAAGTGCTAAACACTGTGATAATATCTGTGAAGCACCCAGCATAGTGCCTGGCATCTATGATTCCTTTATAAATGCTACCATCTTATTCTTCATTCCAGTTCCTTCAGAGAATACAAAAAGGTGTGGTAATCCTCACCTGCGACAGTGAGCAGCAGGATATCTGGAGGCTATTAAAACACTGATGACTGAACTCTACCTCTGGAGCTTCCAATTCAGCAACTGGAGTGGAGACTAAGGATTCGCCTTTTGGACACGTTTCCCCAGAGTTGTTACTGATGATTCTACTGGTCTGCAGATCACATTTTGTAAAATAGCACCCTAAGAGTTTGCAATCTACTTCATTCACTCAAATATAGTTCTTAAACACATCCTATGTCCACAAAGATGCTAGGCTAAAGACTACAGAAAGACCACAAGTGTAGTAAGTAAAGCGAGGTACAGGAGTTATGGGGGCTAGAGGTGCCTCGAGAAAAAGGCTTAATTTGTGTGTTTAGGGAAGTAATTAGATGTGGGCTGAAGGATAACAACACCCTCCCTCTGTCCTACGAGTACCACATGTGTCCCCCAAACATGTAACTAGATAGCTAGCCTATAATATTTTTGCAATACTTGCCCTTTTCTGACATTCTAAAAATTGTATTTCTGAGCCGCTGCTCTAACTTCTACCTTTCCTATTCATGTTTTGATAAAGTTCACTTTGTAATGTATGTTGTAGTTAGAACTTCAACCACGTAGGCCTGTGCAACCTTCTCCTACAGAATGACCCATTTATAAACACAAGCATTTAACAACTAACGCTACAGAAATAATACCATGGGGTTAATCTGGCCTAACACATTTCAGTTGGGTTATCTTCTTTGCTTCATTTGCTTCCAGATTGTGTATGCAAGTTCTAAAATGAAAGTGTCTAATTCCTAGCTCCTAATCTCTCTTATGTCATAACTGAGGTAATGATTAAACCTTGGCTAATGTTCACATTTCCAGTGTTAAATAGAGAAAATATTTGTCATTTTCTGGACAAAGCAGCTAAGGAACATAATTTGTGGGTTCTTCCGACATGCCAAAACCTACACTTGCATAAAAATATGTGATGTTCTGGTAAAAACATTTGACTACAAGTCCAAAAATCAGATTTCTGGTTCTGTTCTGTGGATCTTGGACAAGCCACTTCATCTCTTTGGTTTGGACCTCAGATTCCTCATCTGAAAAAAAGTTGATGACCAGTGGTTCTCAACTTTGCCTTTGTGTACATCCACCTAGCTATTTTATAGAATCCCTATGCACAGGCAATATCCTAAAACAATGCAATCCAAACTTCCGGGGGGGTAAGACCCATATATCAGAATTGCGGTAGCTCCCCCAGTGATTCCAGAGTGCAGCTCCCCCAGTGATTCCAGAGTGCAGAGTGCAGCTGAAAACCACGGAGAAGAGGGTGAGGTGCCTCTAATGCCCCATTACTCGCAAGGTGGGCCTCACATCAGGATCCCTGAAGAGCTTGTAGACCACATCACCGCCAAGGCCATCCCAACCCAAGTCAGTCAGAGCCTCGGAGGGTATCGGGGCGCTGCTGTTGCTTTCAAAGCTCTCCAGGTGATTCTGATAAACTGCTGTGACTGGGAATCACTGTCAAGACTCACATGCTTAATTTACAGAAAAAGTAACTTCAGAATTCTTTAAAAGGCAAGCTCTTATCTGCTTACAGTAGGTTTGTTGACAAAAACCTGGAATTACATACCAATTTCTAGGAAAACAAAACATACATTAAAACCACTAACCCTAATCCAAACTGTTAGCCAAGTAATATTCCAAGGACACCTACTAATAATTCTAGAATAAATCCCTGGTGTTATCTGACTATGGAGAAATTATAACTATAGCATATTAGCATAGAAAAAAAAAGTGTAAAAGCATTTGGGTTTTAACAAACTGCATAAATAAAATTTAGTATGTAAACATAAAAATAAATTGTGAACGATAGTCAAATACATACTTTATTTAAAAAGAATGTTGACCCATTTGGCTTATTCAACTACTTGAAGAGAAAGAGAGAGAGAAAATGCTACCTTGGCAGGTTAAAATTTTTTTTTCCCCTTGGAAGAGTTTTAAAATACATTTCTTCAATGTTTGACTAATGAGTTTTCGTGAAAAAAAATTTTAATCACTCATAACTTGAGAAGGTTGAAAGCCAAATTTTAGAGAGGATTTACTCTCTCTCTGGCATTGAAATACTGGCCTATTAATAAAAATAATCCTTAAAGTACTCAGGAAAATAACATAAAAAGCAGCAACCATTATAAACACATAAATGGTCTAACACTAAGTTCAATAGTTTGCAATGCCCAGGTATAGGAGGCTAAAATGATACATAACCACTCTATTAAATACAGTACTTATGAAAGTCAGAAAGTTTTTTTCTTGAGAAATTATACTCTTTTTTAATATTTCAATGTATTATAGACAATTTAATGTTTAGCTACTTAAAAGATAATGAACTCAAAGGTTAATGTGACTGATTACAAATGGCTAGTCAAATTAGTCATTTAGCCTCTAAGTAAGCATTAAGCCCTAAGACAGGTCTGAACAATTAAACTTTTCATTTCATAAAGAACTTTGTTGTGCTTAACCACATCACTAAATCCATTTACACAAAATGGTCTCTTTTCTTCTTTGCTCCTTGTGGTGCTGTGAAAAGCTCGGGGACTTCCCAAACAGGCTCAGCTTTGCCCGCTGCCCATCTTGGAGGTACCTTTGCAATTTGTTGTTGTTGTTGCTGCTGCTGCTATTGCTGTTTGGGCATGGGTAAGACACAAGTCTAAGCTAACCTACTGCTAACAAAAACAAGTGTGATGCCAGTAAAAGTCCTAAGTGTAACAGTTAAGAGTAACAGGATTTCCTCAAAAACAGGCTTCAGAAATGGTGACAAGCTCAGGACACCACCTCTGTGAGCAGGGCACTTTGAGCCGCAACCTAGGACAGAATCCAGAGAGGTCCCAGGGATGTGTGGGGACACTGAGAAGGTTGCCCAGATTGAAGAGGGAACAGAAACAGCTTGCTTTTCAAATATATAAAGGGAAATAGACATATTTAAACCAGACATGATAAAAGGTATCAACTTGCCAAAAATAGTAAGCTGAATCATATTACCGTATTTGCCGGCGTATAAGACGATTTTTTGGCCCTGAAAAATATGCCTCCAAGTGGGGGGTCGTCTTATACACCAGGTACACTTCAGA
>NW_017731798.1:974902-1073738 GCF_001890085.2 Hipposideros armiger
CTTGTTTGCACTTCAGTGGGCCAAATCAAATCTGATATTGTTTTACCTTTTATTTGGTGTGTGGAAGGTGTGCGGAAGAGGGGGTAGTCTTATATGGCGAGTATATAATAAACTCTGTATTTTGAGTGGAAATGTTAGGGGGTCGTCTTATACGCCCAGTCGTCTTATACGCCGGCAAATACGGTAATTACTTTCAAGGCAATCCCGTAAGCATGTCAGTAATGTGACATAAATCTACAATACCTCAAGGGGAACCTCATACCCCCACAAACACCCACATCCTACTGGGTGTCACATCTCAGCCCTTCTTCAGTACTTGGCTCTGCCTCTGCCTTAGTCCTTACTGGAGCCTTCACACACAGGACTGGCATTACCTAAGCAGGCAGAGCTGTTTCAGGCACTGGCCCTTCTCACTCCGGTCCCCTCCAGCTGGAACAGCTCCCAGATACTTCTCAGTCTCACTAACTACTCCTTGGCCTTCTGCAAAATTGTTCACGTGCTTACATACATCTTTCCGGAAAAAAGAATCCATAGATCTCTACTAGATACTTAAAGGTGTCTGGTAAGCCAAAAGAGATTAGGAACCAGTGCTCTCCAGAGTCCCCAACTAAAAACTTAAGTGAAAGTTCTGTAATGCATGGGTGCCAAATACCAAATCTAAGTCGCAGACGCTAACGCTCACTACCACTCAGCCTCCAAGGGACCCACAGCCAGGGCCAAAAGATGAAAATAATGTTCCAATCCTAAGAGTCCGTCCATAAAAATTATTCCTTTGTTCCCATGTTTTGGGAGGGAAGGTCAGAAGGGAGGAGGAAGATAAAAGTTTAGCTGGCTCCATCTGTATACGCTTCCTATCTATTTATTGGGTTGTTGGAAAAGTCATGACTTATTTTTTCTATGTTTTTCATTGCAAAAATGTGTCATGACTTTTCTGACAACCCAATATATACTTCAGGATGCAACTATTTTCAAAGCAGCTCAAACATTTTATAGGATCAGTGGACCATACTATTAAATTAACTACTTCCTAAAACATTTAGGAGACACTGAAATTTTCATTTGATAATGGAAAAAATAATGTTAATGAAGTTAGCAAGGGGATTAACATATGAATGAAGAAGTTAATATGTTCTTGGAATTTATAAATATATGAAGTTATTTCAACATATTATTCGAGTTCACCAGTTTAACTGCTCTACTTAAAGAATAAGACTACTCTTTGGCTTAGACACTGAGGCAGGTAACATTTAAACCTACAATGTTGATGAAAATTAAATTAGAGAAATCAGCGAAGTCTTCACACCAGCCAGTGCTAACAAGCATTCCATTATAAATAGCATTCATGCATAATCACTTTATGTACAAATTTTGGTTACTGATATTCACTGAGAAAGCAATTCCAGGTAATTTGCTAGTTGTGATTACTGTAATGTGTAATTTTTAGTTGTGATAATTACCCAAGAGATTTAGAATGCACAATTTGTAGAATAATTACGGAACCTCTACTTATTTATTTAGTCTCAGTATTAGAGGAGAGGGACTGAATTTATGAGGCCTGAGGTTTATTTTTCAAGCCTCCTCCTGAATTACCTCTGTATGGCAGTTTGTATGTCTCCCAATGCCCTACCATAACTGCTATATGCTATGAAGTACAGCGCCTTTCAAAGTATCATTCAGTTTCTTTTCATTGAGTGAACCACCTCCTAAGGGTTCTCAAAGCTCAGTCAAAAGGAGCCTGCCTCCCAGCACTCTGTTCCAGCCTTCAGTGGAAAGTCGGGCGGGGCATAGCCGAGCTGTGGCTCAACTCACCCTCCCTCCTCAGCTGTGCCCTACAATTCTTTCACATGCTAGTTTTAATTATTTGTTCTAAGTATTCCAATGGGCTGGGGGTGGGGGGGTGAGGAGAGGGAAGCAATGCATTCCTAGTGGAAAACCAAATTTAAATAATCTAAAAGTTGATTACAATGACAAAGTTAATAAAGCTGGGTATATATTAAACTAATGGAATTAAACTTCATTATGTTATTCCCCTTGAGTGACGACATATTTTTTCATTATACCTTTTTTTTCAGTTACATTTTTTGCTCAAAAATGTACTGCTGGATTAAAAAGATTTGAAACTAGGAACACTTATTGAAACTACGGAGACATTCCATTACAGGAGTGCTTTTTAAGGTAGTGCTGAGAGGGAGTTTCTTCTATTCACCCAAAAGCCTGTGTATTTTTTGCTTTTGCTACAACTTTATTCCATGAAATTAGCAATTCTCACATAGCGCTCTGACTGCACACTTAAACTCCCTAATTCCAATATTTTTAATATATATAAACTATAGACAACTTAAAAAGAAAAAAAAAAAAAGACTTCCTAAACCTTCACTATCCTTTACAGGCCGTTAGTTACTAGATACATCTGCTGGTTGACACTTCAATTGTGGTGAGTCCAAACTGAGGTCTGCTAAAAATGCAAATACACGCTGGATTTCCAAGACTTAGTATAAAACAAAATGTAAAATATTAAGAATTTGTTATATTGATTACATGTTGAAATGACAACATTTTAGGTTAAACAAAACATATTAATTTCATTTGCTTTTTACTTTTTATAGCTACTAGATAATTTTAAATTACACGGGCCTTGCGTTATATTTCTATTGGACATCTTTGCCCTTCGAGCTCATCCTCTCCCATTTTCTGTTGTATCTACTGCTTTGTTTCTGTCTCCTCTTTAAGGATCCTTGAGTCCACTTCTCCTCTATTCCCCTATAGAATAGTTGTTCCTCAATCTTCACTCCATAGTAAGGGAGCGTTCCATTTCTATCTAATACCCTTCACGACAATAACTAAGAAAAAAATAACCAACATTATGTTTATCAGCTCCGCTTCCTCACCACACAGTAACTTCCACACCTACCGTAACAACTGCTTCAGGCCAGACCCTCACCTGATCTCCCATACAAAAGGTAGCCAGCCATGGGCACCTATTGGTTTCCCTGCCTCCAGCCTATTTCCTCTGATAACATTTCCATTCTGAGCCCACAACTGTCTTTCTAAAGCACGAGTCAGATCACTTCATTCACCTCCTGAAACAAAAGTCAAGGTTAGCCTAAGTTTTATAAAGTCCACATTTCTGAACATGGCAGTCATTCTCTCTAGTCTGAACTGACGATCCCAGCCACATTTTTCATTACATCTTTCTTTAAAACATCTGACCCTTCTTTTACTTTTAGATGGAATTCCCTGGAATGCCAGGTACACTGAGAACCCCCTATTTTTACTCATGCTATTGTGTCAGGCTGCAAGACTCTCCCCTTGCATGGGTGCTTATCCAATTCCTACTCAGCCCTCGGTGAAGCTAATTCCAGCCCCAGAAGCTGCAATTAATCATTTTACCCTCTAAAGCCCCATATCGCTTTGCCAGTGTCAATAGTACAGCATTTATATTTTTTCTTCCCTTAAATTGTATTCACAGATCTGTCTCCCCTGCTGTGATTATTTCTAAAACAGAAAAGAATGAAAGGGAGAAAAAGAAATAAAATAGAAAAAGAAAACATTTTTAAGCGCAGACAACAGGTCATGTCAACCACTATATTCTCACAGTACCTAGTCCCGTGCGTGGCCTGCACATAGCAGGGACTGAATAGGATAAATGTTTGCTAAATAAAGAACCAATGTGAATGAAATTCATTCTGGTTTTAAAACCTCAGGAATTCAGCAATTTTTCATTCTTACTTTAATGTGGCATGACACAGTATATCACATGTGTTGAGTTCATGAATAAATGAATTAACTCTGTATACCCTCAGGTACACAGATGCCTTGTGCCTAGAAAGGGCTCAACAAACATAACCAGTCTTTACCTCACCAAGGAAATCTCAGGACAACGACAAGGTCCTCCAAGGGAAGCTGCCTGTATTCTTAAATAGTCACCAAACTCCACATACAAGCAAAAGGAGAACTTGTTATTTTATTTATGTGGTCTAATGAACTGACTCATTAAAACTTCTCAAAAGAGGCAGAGACAGTAAATAGGAGATCCCTATCTGTTATCAGCAAGCGGATATTCTTTTTAAAGGTCACAAAGATATGATGAGCCTTAACCCCTCTCACTAAGCTTTGCAAATAGCTGGCTGAAAAGCAGCTCAAAGAAACTAGATCTGCCACAGGAAGCAGCACGTGTTACACCAGGTTATTTTTATTTTTAAGTTAAAAATTAATGGGTAGAAATTTCCAAAAAATATTCAGCGAAAACAAAAGAAAAAAAAAAAGATCTGAAAACTGTTAAAACCTAGATCAATAACATATAAATGTTTAGAAATGAAATCTGAATCTACCAGAATTAAAGAAACTTATTAAATGAGGACAATTCTGACTATGGATTTGTGTAAAACATTCACTGATGCTTCCAAAATTTTTTTTTTCAATTTTAAGGAACTCATTTTCATTACAAACCTAAAAATGGAACCGCATGATTTACTAAGCTACTGTTATTGAGCTGTTCAGAGACACAAATCAAGATTCATTTAGGCTTACTCACTGTGTCTAACTATGGCAATGAGTTTTCATCAACAAAAATACCGAACTAAATATGTATGTCAATCAGTACTCAGAACACCACATCACACACATATCTAATAGAAAACCATTCTACAAAAGCAAACTAACTTTTTAAGTAAATTTCTATCAATACATCCAAATTTCACTGAAATAAATTTTACCCAATAAAATTTTACAGAAAGATGAATCACTTCCCTAAAGATTCTACTTCTCATCAAAAAATCATGATGGGAAAAGATATCTTTCATTGCCAGCAGTTCAATGATTGTACTCTAGCCACATAATCTTGGAACAAATCCTGAGCATTTGGAATGTGTCCTGTAAGCATTTTTAATAGTTAAATATATAGTTTTATTTGTGAAATAACATCATAGTGTTCAGAAAAACACATACAATTATGGGAAAACATAACTTCATTGTATGTACATACACACCCACACACACAGCATAATGAAAATTTACAACCAAAACAAAAAGTCTTATTTGCTTTGAAGAAAAAAAAAATCAACTGGGATCCTTCTCAAAATTATGCTGTTAGTGCAAAGATTATTCAGAATTGCTGCTTTTGAAGTAGAATCTAATATATCAATATAGAGCTGGAGATCACATGATACAACTCCATGAATTTAAAGATAAAGTAAAAAGGCCCAGAAAGCTTGCCTGACAACATACAACTAGTTGAAAACATAACCAGGACTAGAATTGGAATTTAAGACACCTTAATCAGCACTCATTCATTATGCTATTGCTGTGTATAGAATAAATATGTCGCTGCTTTATATAATAAAATCAGAAATCAAGCCACCAAGAAGGAATCTATGTTAACAGAATTTTTCCGAAAAGATGTTGTTGATCCTTTGTCTGTTCAGCCAGCTTAGCAATTTAGGTTTCAGTACTAACATCTTTCTTCTGTTGAGCCTTCTAAAATCAATAGGAAAAGGATTTTCCATATAAAATTTTTTTAAAAACCGATTTCCGATCCTTCAAAAATTATTCAATTTTCATCTAAAAAAGTTTTTGTTAAAAACTTAAAAACCCTAAAAAAAGGATATTACCACAAACATCCTTACCTTAACATTAAAATTCTAAAATACCAAGCTAAATTATTAATTTTATTCTCCCTTCCTCAACTTTATGTCATACCCAATCACTGTCCCATCTGCTTTAGTAAGATGTGTTTCTCTACGGTGAATTTGTTTTGCAGTCTGGTTTAGTGGTAAGTTGTTCAAGTCATCATTCATTCACCAGGGATCCCTTTACGGCACACTCTGTGTTTTCATAATATAAACTTTACATCAGTTTCATGCTATATCATTGACTTTCTAAGTCACTGTACTGTATTTATCCAACAATACTCTTAAGTTTCCTGAAGGCAGCAATCATAAATTTCTATTTCTTTTGTTTTGCCCCACATACTTTGTACATAGTAAATGTGTCATAACTGTTCTTAGTTAACATACATAACAGAACCTATAACTTATTTCTACTCTTTTGAGCCACCAACCATGACATACATTCAGGTCAGAGTACTTTAAAGATGAGAACAGCATTAGTAGATATCATTTACTGCCAATATTTCCAAAAATTAAGTTATTTGTTGTTGTTGTTGATTAGGTTGCTTTTATTTCATTTACTAAAACTAGTAACTAGTAATGCAATGCTTTCATGCGACAATTTAAAAGATAATTTTAGGACAAATCCAAGACTAAATTATATCCAAACACCAGAAGCACAGAAAGTAAATTCAGAAAAATTCCTATGAATGTATAGAAAGACATTTAGATAAAGGAATGAATGGAGAGTCTGACGAAAACCAATATATACGTGAAACAAATTTGTAAAAAATAAATTTGGTTTTACTATACTCTTTTAATACAATAAAATCAGAAGTAGTTTTTAAAAAAAAAGTATATGAGCAACACATATTCCATGTACGAAAAGCTCAGGAAACAATATACCCAACATTTGAATTTAATCACAGGAGATCATTAATATAGTCCAACTGAATGACACGAATGGAGTATCATTACTTGAAAATTGTGTCAGTAATCATTTGACTTCTATGGGGAGGCCTAAAAACTGACAGAAGGTTAGCAGCAGACCATACAACCAGCTCAATATGATGCTTCTGTCACAAAGTAACTCGTAAGCCTACCAACAGCTACTTCAGGCTTTTTCTTATTGTTAAGCATACATATAATCTGTTAAGAATAACAAGCAAAAGAACAACCTAAGGCAAAACTATGAAGACAGGAAAAAGATCGGTGGTTGCTGGGGGTGGAGGGGTGGAGGATGACTAGTCTGAGCACAGAAGATTTTTAGGGCAGTGAAACCCCCTGTACGATACCATGATGATACATGTCATACATTTGTCCAAACCCACAGAATGTACAACACAAGAGTAAACCATGGTGTGAACTATGGCCTGTGGGTGATTATGGCGTGTTAATGTAGGTTCATCAATTATAACAAATGTGCCACTTTGGTGGGAGATGTAGAAAATGAGGGAGGCTACGTGGGAAATCTCTGTACCTTTCCTGCAATTTTGCTGTGAACCTAAAACTTTTCTGAAAATGTGCAGTTAAGAACGAGAAAATAATAACCTCAACGCCGTCTTGTTTTGTTTTGGTTTTTAAATGCCAATGTATGTAATAAAAGGTCTGCTTTATGCTCACTCTGGTTTATGGTTATCAGAGTCATAAAATCAAGAACCTAAGAGGTAGGAATGTGTACAAATCTCAGGCAGATCCAGTGAACTGACAAACACTGTTCTTATTGTTTTCCTTTGCAAATCCTGGTTGATTAACTGGTTTCTCAAACAGATGAGTGCTCAGATGGAGCAAAGGTCACATACTGTTTAATGGTATGTAGCAAAACAACAAAGCAATGGCAAACTATCCACATGGTCTTAATGTTCCATTATCATAATTCTGAAACGTAGATTCAGTGAAAAATGAAGATGAGACATTTAGAAACAAGGAACCAGCACTCCCTAATAACTAAGTATAAGTTAGGATAGCAAAAATAGCAAGTCCTAAAGAAACATGTTTATAGACATTAAAAGAAAAAATAAACTTTAAAACTCTCCACTGACTTCAAGAAGAAATATAAGCTAATGCTTCACCAAGTGCAGAAAGCATATACCCAGAAATAGGCTTTAATCCTTGCTAGGAGCTCTACAAATTAAGTGAAACTGGTTTTGTTATGGATGTGCGCCCATTTAAAATCGATGATTGCCTGGAAATAGTGCCAAGCCAAAGACATTTTCTGTTGGGAAATTTTTTTCCTCATTTTTAATCAATGAAATTAATGATACAGTTTACATTCTAATTATATTCATTACACCATTCTCTATTTTATTACTAAAATAAAAATTCCTTGGCTCAAAACCTTAAAAAACTTTTTCTTATGAAAAATTAAAACATTCAATTAAAATACCCAGAATTTTCTTTTATGAATCAGGTTTAAAGTAGTACAATATTTTTATTTTAAATTCATAAGAATCACATATTTTAAAAGGCAAGCTATAGTCCATAATCCACTAGCTAGTTTATCCTTCTGAAATTACAAAAACAAATTAGAAGCTACTCAATTGGTATAACTTGAATTTGGAGGCCAAATAACCGATCCTGGTAAAATTTTAGTTCTAAACCCTAAAACTAAAATTTAGAGGAAGCCTAAACACTGTGTTGGTCATGTCAAATGCTAGAAAACTTTACCACCCCAATCAAAGATATTCCATAGTCTGAGAAAGTAATCCATATTTATAAGCCATTTTTTCTACAATCAGAAAATGCAGAAAGGATTTTAAATAGACTTGCTTTCTACACAAGAAGAAATTAGACTTTTTATTAGATTCCAACACCAAATCAAACTCTTGTATTTATTTTATACTTTTTGTTAAGAATAAAGACCTGCTACTTCCAGAAAATACTATGATTGCCCACTGATAATTTTAAACCTTAATACGTCATAGGTATAAGTTTAAAACACTGCTTAATGCATTAAGTATACATACACTATAACATATATAGTTCGGAAATCACATGTTTAAAACCCATTAAGTCTCTATTTTTATTACTTTTTATTATCAAAGCAATTAGTTACCAGAAGAAAAGCATTAGCAGACATGTATGTGATTAAAAACATTTTTTTTTAAATTCTAATCCAAGTGATTAAACAGTCGTTTCAGGAAACCTTAATTAGGCCTTCCCTGAATATTAGATGGCTCCCGATGGGCAAAAACAAAAGCAGGGCTTTAATTCCAATTTTTGACATAGATCCAAGTTGATAAAACTAAATGTTTTGAGTGTGAACATAGTTGGCTAAGAGGCATAGTTAATATCTTTCGATATAAGAAGATACATCAAATTCTAGCGATAATGTTAATAATGAACAATCCTGCTACTTGTAGAATTCTGTGGTAGAACTCTTGGCTGGTGCACAGACGGTAACAGGGAGTTTAAGAAGCAATTGTTTTGTCTCGTGGATTGGTGACCTTGAGCAAGTCACTGAAGCCTGCTAGAAACCAGAAACTTCTATTTTCTCATGTTAAAAATGATTGGCCTCTCTTCTTCTTCTCCTCCTCCTCCTCCTCCCCCTCCTCTCCTCCTTCTCTCTTCTCTTCTCTCTCTCTCTCTCTCTCTCTCTCTCTCTCTCTCTCTCTCTCTCTCTCTCTCTCAAATGAATGCATCCATATAACTGGAGAAATCTGAATGAGCTCTGTGGATCATGCCAACGTCTATTTCCCACTATTGATACTGTGCTACATTTCTGTGAGATGTTAACATTGAGGAAGACTGGGTGACGTTTCAAAATAAAAAGTTGGGGGGGGGGAGATTTGCCTGGATAAATTCCAATATTCCATCCAGCTCTGAAATTCAGTAACCCTGTGAAAATCACTTTTTTTTTCTACTTGGTTTCCCTCCCTTTCTTCCATTCCCCCTTCTAAAACTTGTTTGTTGTTTTAACTTATACATTCCAATGACGTAAGCCTACCAGTAATATCCACATTACTACTTTGCTGGCAGAGGCGCACAGAGTAAAACAAGGACAGTAGATAAATGCAGAAACTGACAAAGATGACAGGCTGATTATAAATATAGTTTATTACAAAGATAGTTTTATAAACCTACCCACTCATCCAACAAATGTTTACAGAGCACCCATATGTCTCAATGTGTGTGCTGGTTACTGAGGGACACAACAGTGAACAGAAATAGACCCAGACATATCACAGTCATCAGAGAATTTACAGGTCAGTGTGACAAAGGCAGGGATCAAATTATCATGCAAATGAAAGTAGCACTGCAACTGTGCAGTGGGCTGTTAAAAGAAATTTCACCCAGTGAAGTCAGGAACATCTTTCCTGAGGAAGGTGAGATCTGAGGAATAAACTAGAGTTAGTGATACTGAATGGAAGAAATGACAGCTCCAGGCAAAAATGAGCACAGGCAAGAGCTCTGGTAAAAGGAACAGAGTGATTCCAAGGGACTGGGGGAAAGGGTCGGGTGGACGCAGCAAAGAAACAGGAAATCTAGCGTGAGATGAAGCAAGAGGCGCAGTAAGAGACGGACTTGAGAGGACCTTATAGATTATGTTTAAGACTTGAGACCTACCAAAGATGTGAGATTCTTATTCTTTGTTGTTTCCATTACTATAAAAATTTATATGTCAAATATATGGTGATGGAAGGAGAACTGACTCTGGGTGATGAGCACACAATGTGATATATAGATGATGTATTACAGAATTGTACACTTGAAATCTATGTAACTTTACTAACAATTGTCACCCCAATAAACCTTAATTTAAAAAAAAAAATTATGTAGGGTACTGCTAAGTTCCTCCTTGGCTACTGTGTTAA
This sequence comes from Hipposideros armiger, assembly GCF_001890085.2. Classification (NCBI taxonomy): domain Eukaryota; kingdom Metazoa; phylum Chordata; class Mammalia; order Chiroptera; family Hipposideridae; genus Hipposideros; species Hipposideros armiger. Next base: position 985,323 of record NW_017731798.1, read on the forward strand.
ATAAAATAAAATATCTTAATTTCAGAATCCTAATTTCTTATTTCAACTTAGTCATCTTAGGCAGGTTACTTAAACTGAAAGTCTATCAATTTTCTCACCTATAAAATGTAAATAACATCATCAAGCCGATGTATGTCTATTAAGAGAATTAAATGGCAAATTGCATTTTAAAGGCTAAAGTAAAGAATGAAATAACATATGGATTCCAAAATGGTATTTCAAATAATACTGACCTACCAAAAAATATTTTTAAATGGGTAAAATTCAACTAACTCAGCAAACACAGAAAGAAACAATGGTAGGTCATCTTCTCTGGAAGGAAGAACAGCGATAAAATGACTAAGAAAAAACTCTAGAGAATACTTCACTATTATAATAACACATTCTTTCTAAATGACAAATACAAACATAAAACAGGAAGAAGTCAAATTAAGTAGAGCAAACAAAATCTCCAAAATAGGTGTCTTGAGGCTTATCTCAGTTGGCTTGTTTCATGGAGGAAAATATTTTTCAAAGTTAGTGACGACAGATATGAGAACAAAAGAAAAGCTACTTTGCAGACAACAGTTATTGATAGAGTTATTCTAATACTAACTAATATTCTAATTATTACTAAATACAAAGTAGGTGCTCTTTAATCACTTTATTATATTTACATTATTTTTATGCAGAAAGTTTTTTTAGTAAAGTTATAAAAAGCCATCATTTCCTCTTAAACATTAGTATTTTTTACTATGAAAATATGAGTCCAAAATACAATTACACATTTGTCTTCTAAGGTCTATCAGGTATGCTCCAAAAGCCAAAAACAATGTTGCACTGATAATTTATCACAAAAGTATCACAGAATATATAATTTTGTGGAGAAAAACGCACATCTAAGGCACAAGTGAGCAGGTATGCATACAGAACCAATACTAGGACATAACTGTGAGGCCTATACCAAAATATAATTAATTAATTAAAATAATTCAATAACAAGAACCCCAAGTCTAGTATCATTCAACTTCTCTTAGAAAACTATTTGTTTTCCCTCCTGGGAAATCTGCTTTTCTACTCCTTATCAATGGCATCAATAATAAGATGATGATAGAACTCAGATATGAGGATTTGTCAATATACCTAAATCAATTAACAAGTATCACCGAGGCTAAGTAACTGTTGCTTTCACTTTGTTTTGTTTTATGCAAAATTTATATTTGATTTAAATTCTGTAACAAATCTGATCTAAGTTAATTGTCATAAGAATAAAGAGACTTTGATGCTACAATTAATAACTTTTAATAAATGAAGTACTTCCACCATTGACCATATTTGAAAATAATATAAATGTATAGTATATGCTTAAGGAATGGCTAAATGTACTCATGGAATCATAAAGGGGTATAGCACCAAGTTTTGCTGATTTTTTGAAACCACTCGTGTCCATTCCTTCTTTGCCATTCTCACCGCCACTGTCGTAAATTTAGGCTTCCATTACTTCTTACTTATACTACAACAGTCTCTATAGAAGTGTCCTGATTACTAATTTCATCAAACTCCACTTTTTCCTGCACAGTGGTGTCAAATTTTCATAAACATCCCTCTGGTCATGTCACTGCTCTTCAATATTCCTCACGTCTTAATGAACATGAGACATATTCTTTAGTCTAAGATGCAAGATCTGGCATCACGCATCTCTAGACCTGTATTTCCTACCCTTCCCCCACCAGCACCACATACCTGGTATCTGCTGTCTTGTACCTTGCCCAGGACAGTTTCTCCATCTCCCATCGTGTTCCTGAGGACGGAATCCAGTGCTCCCCACAAACTCCATCATTAGCCCAGCCTGGCCACAAGGAGTCCACCATCAGGAGTTCTTTTCTGTACTTCTCCCAAAGCATATCCCAGCACCCTTCTTTTGTCAAATCCTAATGTCTTCTGTATACCTACATTATTTTCCTAATTTGAGAACTCCTTCAGGGCAGGCAGCTTTGAATCTAGGGAGAATGCCTTATACATCTATAGGTACCTATGTCTTTGTTGAATGTATGGTAAAAATATCTTTGTTCCCTTTGAGTGTAATAGTGAAAAGAGATTCAAAGGATGATAAGCAAGAAACCACAAGAAAGGCTGCTAATGGCTTTATATTACAATGGAATATCCACAACAACTTTTACCAGTTCCACTGAAACATGCAAAGATTGTGTGGTGTCATCTGATTTAATCTTGTTTTCCACTTTGCTAAACTATAATTAATAAGTGCACACTGACTGCCCCAAAGCCACTTGAAAGAAACCTGTTAATCAATGTCATTGAAATCATTTAGACAACTATTAAGCAGGTTTGAACAATATTCATATTTAGCACTGAAGTTTCTCTTTCTTAAGGTTACAGGTGCATTAATGGAACTCCTACAAATACTATTTATTAATCCGTATGCTAAAAAGTACATTTTTTAAAGAAATAAAAGCACTCCACAAAGTAGTACACACACAAAAAAAAAAAAAAAAAGAGAGAGAGAGAGAAAAGCAAAAACTCTTTTAGAATTACCCACAGGAGTAAATTACGCATAAACTGAATTCTACTTCATGTGTTGTTCACCCAATGTCAAGCTAAGTACTTTTAAGACACAAAGTCTGTATTTGAATCAAGTCAATCAACTATCAAGTTTACTTAAGCATCAAAATATTGGCCCGGCAAATATTGAAGTGAATACCAAAAAATAAATGATCTCTGACAAAGGAATCTAAATTTCAACAGAAGGACAAGTCTACCACAACTGCAACCAGTGTAAAACAGAGTATACTTTGGCATACGCTGGTGTCTAGCTCTTAAGAGCTAAAGCAAGTGTAGGAAATGGAGAAATCAGCAAGTTGAAAAGACTCATGGAAGAGCTGGGACAGGACCTGGGTGGGTAAGATGATGAGATTTCAGACAGATGGGAGGGGAGATTGTGACCAAAGGCATAAGACAAGAATTAACTTGACAGGTTTCTAGGATTAAGAAGGAATGAAAAAGAGATGGAGACAAGTCTGGAGCAGTGACAGATGAGATAGGATATATAAAGTAAACCAGATTACAAAGACTTTTAATCTTTTGCAACAAAGGCAAAGCCCACAGTGGGGTTCACAAAGTGTTAAAGAGGACTTCTCAAGCTTTAGTACAACAGAGGAACAAGACACTGGGAGGCCAGCCATTAACAGTAATCTAGCCACGAGTGAGGGAAGGCTGAAATAACACAGCTGCAAGAACAGGGAACAAGAAGCAGCAGCAAAGATTACTTTTAAGGGAGAGGAGATTCCATAGAACTCTGGACTAAATGAAGAGGGGAAACAGATGAAAAGGATGAATAGTCATAAATGACTCAAAGCTTGCTGACACCAACAGAAACAAGGATGCTGGGGAATAAGAGGGAGAGTTCAGGTTCATTAACTGGAGATAATGTTATGAGTTCCAAGCATACACATTCATACACAATATGGGACTAGAGTTAAGCTGAACAGAAAAAATTAGACACAAGAGAACCACAAACGTGACAACGATAACTGACAGTTAAGTGAAATCACCAAGAAAAGATTAGACTTGGGTCAAAGACTAAGCTTGGGGAATTACTGGCATTTAATGGAGGAAGAGAACCCAGCAAGAGGAATGCAGATGGAATAGTTTAGAGGTAAGAAACGAATTGAGACCAATAATCTTACTGAAAACCAGAGAAGTAAATATTTCAAAAAACAGTGGGAGGAGCAGTAGAAGCTGAGTTAAACAATAAGGTCAAAGGAAATCTTAGAGCAAGTTCTGAAAACGGGAATATGCTGAAGCCCAAATCCAGGAAATAACAGAATGTGCTGTTTAGAAAAAATTAAAGCGTTGTGTACACCACTAGTTAGGCAATAAAAGCGGGCAGAAAAGTGACTAATTCAAGTTTTTGGATTGATGTGAGAAAGAAGCTGGTATTTGATAAGCATTTTGAGGGTCCAACATACTATGTACATATACGTAAGGCAAGGTACCACTGTCATGACCAATAAAATCTAATTCGCATTAAGTTTTATGTTTAACAATTTATTTTAAATCATTATGATGAAACTTGTTTCCAGGAACGAAAAAACACTTGTGAAAATAAACAATTATTATTTCAAAAGGCTTAATTATATTATCTCTTGTTTAAATATTCTGGTTTCTAGAAATCCATGTGCTTTCATTTAAATGCCACAATCCTTCTAAAGTGGCTTTTAAAAAAATACCACAGACTTCCTCGGAATTAGTGAAAACATGTTCTGAAAAAACTTCTGATGATAATTATTCCAAAGAATGGAAACTAATAAACTAGTAATAATCAAATGTATTTATGGGCATAATCTTGTAAAAATCAGCTTCTAGACTTAAACATAAAAACCCTTTCTTTATTCCATAATAATTCAAATTAGTAAACAAGCCATTAATTTTAACGGTTCATTATCATCAACAATCAACATGGACTGAGATTATATTCTTGCACTGATAATAGGAAGGCTTGAGGCATAAAATCTCCAGGTATTTACAGTGCAGTCACAGAAACTGGAAAGACCTTAAAAAGGTAATGAAATGGGGTTCATATTAATAGCATTCCGCATTGAAAGAGAGCAACTTAAAAATAAAGTACAATGACTACACAGTTTTCTCACATCAATAAAAATGTTGAGAAACAGCACTGACATTTTTAAGGCAACAACTAAATCTCAAAATTAAGTGACAAGTAAAAAAATCATGTATGCTTTTGATTACTTGTGATAATACACCATAAATGCAACTGTGCATTACCACTGCATTTAATTCAAATACTATTTAAATAATTCTAAACATGACAGAAACTGTAAGAATTCTTCAAACAATAAATTATGAAAAACCTATAGAAATCCAGAAAATTGGGTAATTGTGAAGATTAGTTTTATTAAACAATTATAAACAATAGAGTATACAGCTATTTTAAGCTACTCTATCACTTCAAGACCTTTAGTAGTTAAAATATAGAGTACAGAAAAACTAAAGTCTACAGATTTAGATTTAGAAAAGTGAGGATCTGCCCTGTGCTACAGACTTACAAAAACAAAATTTAAAAAAAATCCTCAGAGAAACTGGTTATGTCGATGAGCAAAAAAAGGAAACTGAAAAAAAGTGTTTCAACTCAATTCTCTTCTGACTTAACTTCACAATTGCACCTGTCAATCTGCAAAACAGACATTCTGCTACTTATATGCGGACAATACCTCCATTATGCTTCAAACATACTTGGTAAAGTGTCATATATAACTTGAGTGAGTCTAGACTCATATATCAGCTAAATATAGTCAAGCATTGTGAAAACCATTTGAAAAGTATAAATATAAATATTTAAGTTGGAACATGAAGTTTCTCTGAAAGTCAAATGAAAAGATTTCATCAAAATATAATGAGGTGAGAGGACGTAATACAACTTGGTTTCTACACTCAACTGAATTGTTCTACAACTCAACTTCCGGTCAAAAATAATCAATAAGTATAGTTCCTTTGTTGTCGTGTTTCTTGTGTCTTTGGTTTCCTTGCTCCTGAAAAATTTCAACCCTCATTTCTAGAAATACGATAATATCAGAACTTTGCTCCAACTGCTATATAGCAAAATTCTCTCAATGGATGTCACATTTCCTTTCAGTTTTACTCACTTTGAATATAAAATACCAAAGAATTCCAAAATTCTGTTGATGCATTATTTTCCTATTATTACATAGGAAAAGAATTTGTTAAATGAAACATTATCTTTATATATTAAGTCCACTTGTCCTAACCATGTTAGGGTTTGGAAGAAAGAAACTAACAGAACGAGTTTAAAGTAGTAAAAGAAAGATTGGGGGGGAGGAGGTACATTTAATTTGGTTCTAGGGGAAAAACTGCCAAGATATCAAAGCTCATGCTCATCAATTAACAGTTCTCTTCCCCCACCCCAATCCCGTTTTTTGTTCTTATAGTGACTATGGAAAATAACCCATTCCAGCTTAGAGATTCCAACTCCTTTGTTTTAAACCCATCACCACAGTTAAGTTGTATGAATTTCACATACACACAAAATTAACAATGTAAAACCTCAAAGAGTACAGAAAGGAATTCTTTAGGATAATTTTTAATGTTTTTTTATACCATAAAACCAAGAAAATCCATACAGATAAACTAGGCTTTGTTCCACTGCAAGGAAATCAACAGAACTGATAACCTAAAACATTCACTTGGCTTAGAAAGTTCCAGAAAGTTTGTTTTCCCTCTTTGCACACGCCCCACTCCATTTTGTTCTTTACTAGGGAAAGTAAAGTTTTAATTTTTTTAAAAACTAATACTATAACAATTTTAATAAAGTTTCATCAGATCTGGTTTAAAGAAAATATTTTACCTATATTCTCAAAGGTAGGGCATGAAGTGATAGTTGTGAAGTACCATAAGAGGCTATGATCTCCAACAATTAAATTTGTATACAAATGCCAAGAATTAAATATGCCACTGTTTCTATTTACCTAATTTTATAGGATTCAGAAAATGTACGTACTCCTTCTGTCCCTCACATCCAAACACAAAATAATGTAGGTGCCTGGCTAACAGTATTCAACAATCTAGTCCCTAAAAGATTAGCCACACATAACTTACTACTCGAATGGTAAACATCTGCCTAAGAGAACCATCAAGAAGATTTGAATGCCTAACACTTCAAAGGTTTACACATTCACCTTCTAAAAGTCAAATGCCAGAGCAAAGGATTTAACTAGTAAGTCCTTTCTAGTTCTACCAATAGGCAGCATGCTTTCATAGAACCAAGTCTATAGGCAAGGTGTTAGAATTCCACAATAAGAGTACACATTCATATAAATGCTACTAGGAAGGAAAGAAAAAGAGAGAGAGGGAAGGAGAGAATGAGGATGAGAGTGAGGGGAGAGAGGGAGGGAGGGAGGGAGTGAAGAAGAATTATGCAAGGTAGCTAGAAAAAGGACCTGATTACAAAGGTCAGGGGCACTTCAGCATGCTGGTGCCAAGTATGCATTTGTACTCTTCTCCCTGAACATATGCAATCATCCGACCAATGGCCCTGCTTTCTCAAGATTCCCAGGTATTAAAGTGTGCATTTTAAAAAACATGTAGGATTTGTGTTCACTGACTTCCCTTCCTTTTTTCATCATTTCAATATTCCTCTATATCTTTGCCCGATCTATTCTTCCCTCCTATCTCAGAGGAAGAAAAAGAGCTTCTCATTTTTCAAGGCCATGACTCCATCCTTTCTCATCTCTTCTCATCATCCGAATATACACAAGCATAGATGTGAACGTGTGTGTCTGTGTATGTCCCTGTTCACATCGTGTTACCACACTAAACATGTCTACATCTTGTATTTCCTTTTTGTTAGTGTAAAACCTTGAAGCTTGTTCCATACCAGCACACAGAGATTCAAATCATTGTATAGATGTAGAAGTTATTTGATTCTGTTATTTGCTACTAAATGTTTATTTATAATTATATTTATTCATATGCATTTACATACAAATACATACAATCGAGTGCGCGCGCGCACACACACATGTACGTACAGCGACAGTGTTTCACTTACTGAACTATGAATTACTCTTTGAATGGGACAATGTGTTACGTATCTCTAAATGCAAGAAGCACAGGCAAGGAAAGCCGCTCCACAAGAGCTAGCAAGTGTGAAAGAACTAAAATGCCTTCGCGCTTGTCAGGCCTGCTAATTCCTGAACAACTCCCATAGTCCAGGTCCTATTCTTAGGATGAGCATGCTACCAGGCAAAGATTTTAAATCTTTCCACAGCTGGTTAATTCTGGAACAAACTGGGAGTCTCTATTTTGGGTACTGTGAATGGGATCGCCTCCGTTTTGGGGGAACTGAAATAATGTTCCCACTCAGTTACACGTGCTGGGAGGCTAGTATCTCTTCAGGCACACTCAGAGCCAAAGTAAACAAACCAATTAAATCTAAAATACAGTGAAGGGAGAACAGGAGGACCCTTTCAGACAAGGATGGGAAAATAAAATCTCCCATGTGATAGGATTTTAAATTGTCTTCAGAGTCTCCTCTGCTATTCTTAGTACCTAAACAATTCTATCCATTTTGCTTTTTTGCCTTTCCATCCTGTGGTGTCTATAAAAAGCAACATGTGTTTAATCAACATATATTATTCACGTATCACACAGTAGCACAGTCTACAGAAGTGAACGATGGCCGTTAGGTACATCAGCATTTTGTGATTTACAATGGCCCTGCTCCTTAAATCAAAGTCAACAGAGTGGCTTCCCCAAATCGAGGCAGAGAAAGCTCTGCAGCCTTGTCCCTCTCAGCACATTCCCTGGCTTGTTGACATGCTATCTTTGTGCCACTTGTGTTCCTGTTTATGGCTCAGAAATGTACTTGTTTATAGAACCCGTTCAAAGCCCTATTCATCCCCAGGAGTTAAGTGTGTTGAAATTAAAAGGCTGCACTTGAGTTTGATAAGTAAAATGACAGAAGACAGACGGTCTAAACAGCTTTATCTCAGGCCCTTATAAAAGGCCCTAAAATTTAAACATCACCTCTAACATTCTTCCTGCCTCTGCTGAAAATAGATGGCGAGTTTGAACTTCACTGAAACAGCTGTTTCTGGCTACAATATGTGTCACTGACAAAGAAAACCACACAGGCTCCCTGCTCTCATCTTTGCTTCTCTTGGAGACCTTCCATCCACACCACTAAGGGGAAAGGAGAGAAGGGCCCCTGCTCCCCTCCAAATTGAAACAGTTTTGCAGTTTTCTTGCTACCCCAGACCTCCTTCCAGGCCACAGCACATCAGCATAGATATGGTCAGGTCCACAAACTATTTTGACATTACAAGAAAATCCTGAGTTCAAAGTAATCATTTTCAAGAAACATACTGGTTTCATGTTACTTGATTAGCTTAGATTCTACTTCCAAATCAATCAATTTATTCCAAGTTCTCCCCACTCAATCACCTGCACCGTCTGGTAAACAGGCTACTGCCTTTCCTGCTGGGTTCCTCTTCCTGCTGCGTGCCAAACATGGACCAAGCCCTGCACCTTGGCAATCCTGACCTTTAAAAAAGAGGATGCTTTTCGATCTTGGTCACAATTCCCCTCTTTGTTTCATGTTGCAACTCATCTTTTCTTGTGCTGAGTTCTAACTTGCCAAGGTCCCCTAAACTCCGCACCCAGAAATTCTCCCCTGCCCAGGGTAAAAAGCACCCTGTGAATTTCCCTTGAGCGTCCATTTTTATAATTTCTCCATTACTATACTTCCTCACTGCCCCCCGCCCTGCCCCCCCACCGTACTCTAGCCCTACTACTGATTCTAAATAGCTGGCTCTTGCTCTCCCCCACTATGCTTCATTTTCTTCTTTAAAAAAAATCCAAAGAAGTTCCTTTCTCCCCATTTCTCCCTACACTGTCACCATTCCTACATTACCTGTTGAATTCAGAGGTTCTCTAAACTTCCCTTCTTTCATAACCCTTCTGCCCACCATCAGTCTTCCTTAGGAGAGGGCAATTAAACTGGGAATCTTAAATTTAAGCCTACTGGAATTTTCTTCCCGTAGCCTCAGAATTCCCCCAACTCCAGATGTACAGGTTGCCAAATCCATCCGAACTCCCTCTGTGGCCCTGTTCACTCCTCAGGGATGAATGTGAGAGAGCAGACTTCTTTCAGTAAAGGGTAATTTTATGCATAAGGGGCCTTGTAAAGCGTTCTATTGTGGTGACTGTTACCACAGCCTCAGACTCAAATGTCAAACACCAACCCTGCTTACGCATGTAAAATGGACTACAGGCTGGCTTTCTGCTGTCCAAGCAAACTTCAGTTAACAAACACGAGACTAGAGCCTAAACCAAACGTCACATGTTTCTGTCACCTTAAGGGTTGAACACCACAAAGACAGCCTTGGCTCAGGGAACCTGTGAAGTAAAGCGGAGGCTCTTTAGTGAGCCCCGCCCTCCCCTCTCGGGGCCCCTTCTTTCTCTGTATCCTTCCCTGTGCCCATCACCTAGCCCATTCCTACTCACAGCTGGCATAAGGTGATAACAGTCAGAGTTCAATACCAACTGTGAAATTTCGGGTAGTGGGAATGGAGGAGGAAGCTGACAACTCAGCCTGATATCTGATGAGGGAGCAAGAGCGCTGAGAGCAGGGGGCAGTCGGCTACTTGCCCCCACTTCACGCCAGCCACCGAGAGGGCGATTTCTTCTACCGTCTCTCTTTCAGACTTAGACCTACAGGAAGAAGAACTATCTCCACTGCTAGCGAACGTGTCAGGGAAGGACAGAGCCATGCACATAACACTGGAGTGCAACCAGAATAACACCTAAGAACATTACTCTAATATAACGCATCTTCTTTTCCTGTCGTCTCCCACTAGATTACTCCTCTACAGAGAGCTTCCCACTAACTGAAATCATGGCATTTTGTGTATGTTGATTTCATGATCTGCCTCCCCCACTAGCATGTACAGCAAGTCCTAGAATAACGTCCTTTCAAAAATTCAACGTCATTTCATTAACATAACACTGATGAGATGCCATGGAAACTTAAGTCTTGTTTATATCAATTAGCCTGTGGTAAAAATTGGTTTCATTAGACGTTGTTTCACTTCCAGTCACAGAACCTACTGGTGATGCTAAGTGAGGACTTGCTGTATACACTCCAGGGCTGGAGCACATCTGGTTTGTTCACCACTGAATCCCTCATGCCTGGAACATGGCTGGCACCCAGAGAGCCCTCGATAGATAACCGTGGGATGAAAGGATCAGTCTAGTCAGGGTCACCCTTCATAGTTTCGCAGCTAACGTCTCATCAGACACTATGCCAAGATTCAACCCCAGGGCAGGAAAAACAGTTTCCATAAACCAGACTCCCACTCCAGAGTCCCACCTCCTCATCTCCTTAAAACCCTGAGATGGGATAGAAAGGAAAGGGGAAAGAGAGGAAGACGACAAAGGGAAGAAGGAAAAAAAGCATCCAAAACAAAATGTCGCTATTGTTTAGCTTTCCTGATATTTTCTGTCTACTCTCTCGTCTATTATAGAAGAGGAATTCAGCTCAATAATTCATCATTATCCTGTGTGACTAAATCAGGGCCAGGACAAGTATGTGCTCCATATACCATGTTCAAGGAATCAATGAATAAATGCACGAATAAAAATTTGAGAGTAAGGTAAATTAATAACAGGTTTTACTGCCATGTATCTCTTGTCTCAGCTTTTAGATGAAAAACAATTCCTCATTCAATTGTTTTAACAGTACACAGTGATCTGCCATTAGTTGGGATTCTTATCGGCTTCTGGCTGACTGTTCCTGATGAAAAGGTGTGAAGCTAATAATGTAAGGAGGAACTATGTCACCGTCCTAGGCTGATATTACACATTCAATTTCCAGGATAATAAATAATGCACCACCCCATCATCAAGGAAACCTGAAACTTACCACTCATGTTTCATTTCAAATCTGAATGGCATCTCAGAGAGTATTTTGATAACATAAATTCATGGAAATTAGATAAAATCAATTTAATGAGATTTAAATTCTTGAGAAGATTGCTTTAATTAAGCACCAAAACAACAAATCTAAATGCTTTTGAAATTTAAAGCCAAGCACTCTTGGCTTCTAAATGACTCCAGTATGACATGTCCCCGATTTTGTCTATGGACACTCAAGTTCATTGTACAACTCAATGAGTACAAGATAGTAGACACTTCACAAGAAATCCATTATCTTCTTGACCAGATAAATGAACTCGCATAAACTACATACATAAAATGTTCTCTACTAAGTCATTCATAAAGAAGTAAAAAGAGCACGTGGTATAAAATGTAGCAATACAGTATAAAACATCATCTATATTAAGAGATAAAATACTAAACAAGACACACTAACCTGAGAATTCCATAGTTTCAGTGTGTGAATCCAACAAATTTCCTAATTCCTACCCTGTTCTCTGCCTTTAAACCTCTCACATAAAGTGTATTAGAGGAGCCTTTCACATGCATTTTAGTGGTCATTTTACTGCTGAAGACCCTACAACGGTTCGCCACAGCTTTTATAAGATCAAATCTATATTCCTAACTCTTCGTTATTTTGTCCCCCACTTCATTCACCCTTTTTATAATCTTTTATAATAATCTCAAATAATATTAAAGATAAAGGCAGCTCACATTAATTTAATAACCACTAATTGCCTTAAACTTTACTAGGCATTTAACCAGTATTTTCCTATATACCCTCAACCACTTCACTAGGTGGATATTATAATACCCTTCTTACAAGTAAGGATAGTGGGACGCAGAAAAGTGAGGCAAATTACCTGAGTTACACAGTAACTTGGGGAGCTAGAGTTTGAACTCAGATCTGGCTGGCTAATGATTAATGGGGTCCAAATTGGGTATGGAAATGAGTTAAGCCTACAGAGAATCAAGAGAACAGAAGAATGAAGTACAAATAACAGAAGACTACCAATGAAGTTTAAGGGCAGCTTTCACAGATATAAGGAAATGAAAGGTGGAAGGAGTGGGGGTACGTTTGCAGAATGAGATTTTGGAATTAAGGATTCCAAAACAGTAGCATGACTTGGCCAGGGATACACACGGCTGTGTGGACTAATGGTAAGAGTCCCTGACAGTGAAGTCAATGAGGTGAGAGTTATGGTTGCCTACAACGAAGGTCAGTTCTGGAGTGCAAACACACCAGGGAAAAGTCCCCTTCAAATGTGGGAGCCTGCTGTAAAGACCAATATTGACATCTGCAAGGATGTGCCTGCCTCGGGAGTCTGAAGATTCTGGAAGCCTTAACAGAAAGGTCTTTTTTAAAGTAAATAGAAGACAGAGAGACCAATACCCTATAATCTCACTTATATGTGGAATCTAAAGAACCAAATAAAGGAACAAACAAACAGACTCATAGCTACAGAGAACCAACTGATGGTTGCCAGAAGCAAGGGGGTTAGAGGGGCTAGGTGAAAAGATAAAAGGATTAAGAAATACAAATTGGTAGTTACAAAATAGTTATGGGGATGTAAAGCACGGCATAGAGAATATAGTCAATATTGCAACAACTCTGTATAGTGCCAGGTGGGTACTAGACTAATTGGGGAAATCCCCACATAAATTACATAAATGTCTAACCACTATGCTGTGACCTGAAAATAGTATAAAATAATATTGACTGTACCTGAAAAAATATATATATATAAAGACACTTAGAAAAAAAATGCTAATAATTTGCATAGTAGTAATGTCTATAACTGCTAATAATTTCTAAGAGAGAAGATCAAAGAACTCATGCTGCTGACTCCATGTTTTCCAAAGATCCCTATGGAAGAAATTTCAATTTCATTAGGAGAGCTTGGACTTTCTTTCCCAGTTCTAAAACAGATGAAGCAAGGTAGGGGTGAAGCAAGATGAAGGTAGGGGTGATCCAGCTCCCTCAATACGTATCATTCCCTAATTTCTTTGCAATTGTTGCCCAGTCTTTATGGGACCACCCAATTCTGTTTTTCTTTTTCCATTAACCCCATCATCACCAGGGAACAAATTAGTATTCACTTACTAGTGAACACAGGAGTAGGCAGCTGAACTCAAAAATGACAATTCAGACTTATGTTTCTCGTGGATGATCAATAATCAACTAGATGACTGATAGATACATAAACTGAAAAAAAAAAAGACAGCACACGACACAGACACATTTCAACTAATTTCTCCCAATAAACAATATCAAGTACGGAGATGAAGCAGAACCTTCTTCCCCTCCGTAATACAGAACTGGAGGACAAGATTTACCTTGGACAATTCAAGTGGCCCTTTCTTGAATTCTAGCCTCCTACTTAGGCATATGTTGTAATTCAATAAGCACTAAATAAAAAGCTCAGGAGCTCTTGCCTGTCACTCTAGCAGAAAGCAGACAGTCCTAAGTCTCAGCCAAAGGAAACACTCTCATCATTAGCTAGCCCTGAGCTGGAATTCAGAGAACCAAAAGCTGTACCTAGACACACACATACACAAAATGTTTTGCAGTGGCCCTTGACCAAAATTACAGAATGCTAAAAATGATGATTCATTGACTCATTTAAAATTTTAAAATGATGTTCTAGGTAAAGTGACAAAACCATTTACTTGAAGTTTTGATGGTTTGCTCTTATGTATTAATTTGTCAAAAATACACAAGTAAAGAAAATGTCAAGAATTTACCTAGCATAAAATCATGGCAGTGTTTTCTTTATCTTTTACTACATTCTTAAAAGGGATTTTGTGATTCATTTTGCTCATTACTGTGTTTCTTTCATTCATCTATTGAGCTAATATTTATTAAATGGCATTAAATGCTTGGCATGGTGTTAGGTACAAATGAATTTTGTTAACATTTATTAATGCAGTCCACTAAATTTTTTTCATAAAAAAATGCCTAAGCACTGGATAAAAAAGTAAAATGAAGAGAAATGGTACATAAATGACTCCAGCGAAACAAGCGATTTCCAGTATCTCTCAGGTCATAGACTGTGGCCCGAGAAGGTTTTCTGTATTAATAGGGAAGGAAATGTTCCCTCTACTTTTCTATTCATATAATAAAATGAATTTCAAAATGTGAATGAATCACAGGCAAGGAGGATTACATGTGGCCATTCCCAAGTTTTCTTCAAAATGCAAGATGCGTAGTATTTGCATGCGGTCATATGTATACATACAGAATGTGATGGGATTTGGCACCGCCACAATAGGGAGCTTGGGAAGGACACCAACAGAAGGACATGCATTGTTCTTGTAATGTGATACTGCCCTGCTTTCAACTTTCCCACCTAGAGCTTCACACCGCATTTACAATGCTTCTGCAGGGGCCTAGTACTCCAATACAATGAAACAGAACTAAATAACTTGGGTAGCAAACCTTACCATTCAGTGAAGCTATATTCCATCCCCAGTGTGATGACGTAAGTTGCCTTCTGGACTGAAAAATGACAAACTAAACGATGCTTTCTGAAAATGTCTCAGTCATCATTTTGAAACTCTTTTTTTCCTATCTCCCACGCAAAATTTGGTTCCTATAACATTCACAATTTCTTGTAAGTGGTATTACTTAGTCTAAAAGGTTGCAAAGCACAGGGCATTTTTCCACCTATTGTAATATAAGCCCACAAAGTTCCCAAGCAAGTAACTGAATTTCAAGAGTGTGTGTGTTCAGGAATGACGCCAGGCACCGGGTCTCTATCAAGGTCCCGGAGCTCTGGTGAGCTGGCCAGGCAGAGCTGCACCAGCACTTCCTTCCCCAGACACTGGCCAAAGATAGAAAGGGAAGAGAAAGACCTAGGGGACACGATAAAATAAGGAAAGTACAGTAAAGCAGACACAAGGACCACAAACAAAGGAAATCTGGACTATTAACAGATAATATCCTGTTTAACCCTTGATGGGTCATAAACGCCAACAGGCTTCGGTATAGTCACAAATGGTGTAACACAGATAATAACCACGGAATGTAAGTCACAATATAATATTGAAGGGCCTCATTAGCAGGAATTCAGTGCTTGCTGTTAGCGAAGCAAGGCATACCGTATTTCCCCATGTATAAGACACTCCCGTGTGTAAGACGCACCTTAATTTTGGGGGCCCAAAATTTGAAAAAAGATGTATTACATAAAGTTATTGAACTCAAGTTTTACTCATCATAAAATGCATACAACTCCTCATCACTGTCAAATGCAAGTAAAAGCTACAACCACTGTATAAGACGCACCCAGTTTTTAGAGCCCAAATTTTTCGAAAAAGGGTGCGTCTTATACATGGGGAAATACGGTAGTTAATAAAGCTTTATTTACACATGGCCATGCCGTCACTTATTACCATTAAACTAATTTCACACTTAAATCCCAAAAAAAAAAAAATGCTGCAGAAATGTTGAGGTGGATTTCAGCATGTAGTTCTGGGTGTGTGTGACAGAGGCACAGAAAACCAGGTTTACACTGATGTTTATTTCCTAAAATAAATACGGAAAGTGTAGGAGCTAGTCTATGCGATGTTCACGGCCAAGGCTGCTTGTCCCTTGAAGTCCCGCCATTCCTATGCCATCATTCTTCTCCACGTGGCCCAAGATGACTCATAGCCATCCTACACACTGGCCGGCCAGGAGCAGAGAAAGGTGGAAAAAGGGATGTGGCCTCCCCTCAAGGGCATGATCTAGACGCTGTACACCTCACTTCTATTCACATCCAATTAGTCAGAACGTATTCATGGGGCCACACCAGCTCCCTGAGAGCCCCAGAAATAGCTTTTACTATGGGTAGATAAAAATGGGGGGATATATTAGAACAAGAAAGGAGCAAAATGAGTTTTGAGGGCATTCAGCAACCTCTAATACAGATGACAATGGAAACTACAAAATTATTTTCATTACATATTAAATGAAGTTTCATTTAGTGAATTAAGCCTAATTAGATCATCTTTCCTTAAAGGGGAAAATATTTAGATGCCAGTGCATATTAAAGGTATATGAAACACTAAACATTTTTTAGAAACTAACACCAAAATGAATTCTTTTTCCCATTTCGGCGTCAAATTTTCTTTAAGCATAGTATAGAAAATAAATAAATATGCATTTATAGATTTAAATAATATTACTTTTGACCCTGGGGCAAAATACACTCTACTTTTCTTTGAGTGACAAATTTACGAGAGAGATGATTACATATAAAATATGAATTAAAGTATTTTAATAAGGTCATTTAGCTGAATACAACCTACTTGATTTTTAAAATAATCAGTGGGTCTAAAAGTAGCCCTCAGTCCAAAAAGGGTCATAGGAAGTCTTTCACAACTTTCTCCAGGCACATTTCAAGATATCACCTACATCAGCAGTAAGGAGGTAGGTAGCTCACAAAGGTGAGAAAACAGCTCAACCACAATGGAACACAAGCTTCTAGGGAACTTCTAGGCTACATTTCTAGACCAGAGAATGTAACATGTACAACTTGCTATAATTCTTTTCAAGTTACAGTCTTACTAAACATAAAAAATAATTTAAGTAACAATCACTTTGTTAATCTTCTATCACCCTATGTAGTAACTACTAAGAAGATACTATAATATCCTCTAGCGTAATGATAAAATATTTTAAAATATGATTTTTATACAAGTCAGGAAATATGCCTACTTCAGAAAATACAGGTTACTTTTCCAATCTAGTTTTGTAGTTTATGACAAAATAAACACTTAAAATAAATGTAATGAATACTGTTTATCTATATAGTTGTTTTCTCACAGTGAAGGCACAATATCAGCTCCTACACACGAAACTGCAGCTATCTTTATGATGTGGAAGAACTCCTCTTAAAAGCAAATTTTTTTTCTTCTCCACTTCTATTAGAATAAGACCCGATATCAGTAACTCCTAGCCCTATGTCACGTCAAAATTCTCCCAATTATCTTTAGGACGAACTGAAATTCTAAAAAGAAAGTCCTCTCAAGTTAATTAGCATTTACTTTAATTTAAACTTTCCAATCACTTAATCTAGGATATTGCCAAAACGTTTTAAGAGGTACATTATTATAATTTTGGAAACATTTGTGCACATTTCTAAACGATTATCTGTCTGAAGGAGAAATTCTTGCTATTGAAAGCCACTACAAGAAGTGCAAATCATTTATTGTTGCTGAAAATTTAATTTAATACAGCCCTAGTTTTAACTTAAAGAGGTATCTCATTTTATATAGAATTAGCCAGCACACCTCTATAAAACCAAGAACCCCAACAAACAGATATATTTGACTTGACTCCATTTTCACTGGAACATTTACTTGGAAATTCTACTGCTGTAGAATGTTAAGAAACAAATAAGAGTAATAATGTAGAGTCATAATCAGTACTTTCTACTCCTCCATAACGCTTTGCTGTCGACATCAAAACAACTTGCATGACTGTCTATGGCAAAAACCACCTTAAAAATCCTCAAGAATCATGATGGGAAAAGAGTACTAAAAAAGCCATTGAATAGGTGTTCCAAAATCGCCTAATAAGGTTGTCGCTTGTTTATGTGACAGACATTTAAATCCTTGTACTTCATTTCCTAGAGGAAGCAACATTTCCTATCAAAGCCTTTTCCTCTGTATGTAATACTTTCCCAAGTCAGCAATACAAGGATCTGAATGTTTTTCTTCTGTTAGGGGAAGTGTTGGCAACCTTGATACAGGATCAACCTTATGAAGCGTCATATAATAACAAGAAAGATCAATCAGATTTTGTTGTGAGAGATAGGAAACAGGCGAGAACTACATTTTTTTTTCCTTTTAGAAACCATCTCTGTCCCTAAAAGTTTATTTGAAAAAATCTGCAGTATAAGAGAGGAAAATATCTCATCATATATTTTTCAGAGACAAAGCCATTTTAGGGAATCAAAGTAAGGCACATACCTACATGTAACCCAATGCTTATCTTATGAGCCTAAAGTGGAGTAACGTCTACTGCAACTTCAATTAGGGCCCAATGAAAAAAAAGACCGAACTTAAAAGTCAAACTCTGTTCTCAAAAGCTGGCCGATTCTTTCAGGTGCTGAGTGCCCACTGTGCATATGGCACACGGTCTAGTATAAAGCTAAAAGCAGTGAAGCACTGACAATCCAAATCAGTAGCACTGAACTGCAAAATAAACAGCTAACACATGAAACACCCAAAATGCAAAACTTCTGTCATTTAAATATGAAATGCTGCGGTACACTATCCAGAGGAACTTCCTCTCTTGTAATTTTTTTTCCGATATATACTCCCCACTCCCTCCATCAGAAACATAACCATGCTCATAGTCAAAAAGTCAGAGAGCATAAGAGAAAAAAAGTATAAAAACGAAACCCAAATCCCCAAATTCCCACCCTGCTGAGATACCTCAAACCACAAGACCCCAACACACAATAACACACTTTCACATACTCCTGACGTAGATGTGTACATCCCACTCCTTTAAGACATCTTACGTGACACCCTTGTCCTGCCTATCTAACTGCTACTCAACCCTCGGGTATCAGCTCATATACTGTTTCCACTGCAAGTCTTCCTTGATCCCCAAGTGGGCTCAAGTGCCCCCTCTCTGTGAGTCCTGAGGTCCGTGCGTGTCCCTCAACAAGATATAGGACATTCGAAGAACCCAGGCAGAACTCTGTTTCTACACTACCAACTATGTACAGTGTTTGACAAAGAGGAAAAGCTAAAAAAATTCAAGAGCCAGCCCTCAACTGTTCAAAAAATGTTTCAAGAATAAAAGCTTCAACTAGACCCTGAAGACAGGTAACGTAAGCGGGAAAAGGGAGAAATCTTAACCAACATTGACAATACTAATCGGGACAATCTATTTTCAGATAGAGTAGTCAAAGACGACCCATCGCAGGAGCTGATAGGTACACTCAAATCGTTTTCCTTGCCCTAAAAATGTGAAGTGTCCCAGAAAGAGCTTTTCAGGAAGGGAAAGCAATTTGAAGAGGCAACAAGGTGGAAAAGATCTTGGCTCAATCCAGGGTATTAAATTAGACAAATGAGGCTGAACTTAAAATGTTATTCAAGGGTATGCAAGAGAGCCGCATGATATTTTTTAAAATTATTTCAAATAAAGGGAAACCAAATAAAGCTACTCTAATATGGGATGTTGGTTAATGAGTGGAGGTAGAGAAGAACATGGTTCAGAAAAGTGGGATGAAGTTAACAAATTAGTCAAAGCAGGTTCGGGTTGATACAACTGGAAATAAGTAACCATTAAAAAATGTTACATGGGGGCAGCCAATTGGCTCAGGTGGTTAGAGCACAGGTTCTTAACACCAAGGTTGCCAGTTCGATTCCCACATGGGCCAGTGAGCTGCGCCCTCCACAACTAGACTGAAAACGACTTGACGTGGAGCTGATGGGTCCTGGAAAAACACACTGTTCCCCAATAAAGTTTAAAAAAAAAAGTTATAAAAATAATCTGACAAGATATAATTATTAAGGATGGCAATTCTTTCAAGGGGATACCAAGTAATACCTGAATGCTGTTCACCTATTTCATGAAGAGAGATGTGTATCAAAGACGCCGTATATAACATATTCATAATATTATGTTTCTTAACTTAAAAGTTACCACCAAGAAACTACTCAATAACACCTTTATAGGGATTTTGAAATTTTACTTTAATTGGCATTAAGAAGAAATACAATATGGATACATCGGGTTCCAATTTCGTGCTTCCCAGTAAAACTTTTAGATATGCTAACTGTAAGCAGTCAAGTACAACAAATAATTGACTATTTGGGAAGGGATTTCCCTTATAATTGTAATGTTTCTACGCTATGTCGTTCTATGCTAAGACACATTCTAGACAACGGCGCTAGTTATGGAGCAGCAGGCAGAAGAGGGATGCCTGTGGCTGCAAGGCCCTTTCCATTGTTTCTAAAATGTCGCATGAAAATAATCCTCAACTGATTAAAAGAAATAACATACAAGATTAACAAGCCCAATTTAATTAAATGTCTCTGGCCTCATAACTATTAAATGTTCCCTTCCATGCCCAGAAAGAAAACAAAACTGAACAAGAGAAAAACCAACAATAGCCCCTATCCATAAAGAGGTTTAAGCATGTCTGCCGAGCTTTATGACGCTCCTTAAATAGCACGTATCTTGAGATTAGTGTATATTCATCCCTCTTCTTTTACTACATAGTTACTCAGTACCTACGATGTGTAGGAACTGGGGTAGGCACTAGGGAGAGAGTGGTGAAGAAAAGATTCTTATCTACATTATGACAGGTTCTGGAAAAGGAGAATGGAGTACGATGAGAGAAAATAATGTGCAGAATAATTTAGAGTGATCAGTCAAGGAAGGCCTCTCTGAGGACCTGACATTTAAGTTATGATCTGAAGGATGCGCAAGAGTTAGATAGCCGAAAATGTTTTCAGGCAGACGCAGTTGTGGATATGTAGAGGTCGTGAAAGCCTGAAAAACTGAAAAAACGGTAACTGGCTGGAGCAAAAAGGCCTGAGGGGAAACTGGCTTGAGACGGGGCGAGACAGGCAGATAATGGAGAAGTATAAATGATAAACCATTCATACGAATAGTGCTTTTTGTCATATTTTTTCTCAAGGTTATTGCCGTCATAATTTTCATTCATTTCAACCATATGATCTTACATAATGAGAATAGATGTTGAGGTCAGCAAATAAAAACTACAACTCATTTGGCCGGCTGGTTCTAAAGAGCATGCTAGGGTCTTCCTTCAAGCCGCACAGTGAAAGCAGACCAATTACCTTTCTCAGCGACAAACGGGCCTATTGATTCCCATAACCAGTGAAAACTAAAGACAAAATTAAAGACTTTTAATGTAATACAAAAATGAATGATTTTTACTTTTTTTACAACTCAATTTGGCTTACAGACGCTAGGTAGGATATTCTCTTTCTGCCTGTAATCAGTTTCATTTCTGAATAAGAAATGGTGTTAAGATTTGTTTTCAGTATCCAGGGGTACTGTAAGTATAAACCTGTGAGTTTAATTCTGATTTGAAAAAAAGTTGAGACTCAGATTCTTAGACATTTTCCTTAGAATTCAATTTTATTCATGGAGATTTCAAAAATCGAATGTTTCTCTTATAACCTACTGACATCAATAATGAATTAATTAGAGATAAGGCTTTTTTAAAAATCTTGAAGGAGCATAAATTTTAAAATGAAAACTCTGAGCTTTACATAACAGTTTCCTCTGAAAAGTTTAACAATCACTTAAAAACAAGTATCCCAAAGGATTTAGAACTTCATACTTAAGTAAAACCTTTAATGTTTTTTAAAAAAAAACTGCAAGTTACTATTTTTCTAGATCTTAAGATTGCCAGGTCCAGAAAGAGCTGGCCTTCTCAAATTATCCACTAAACAGCCTTTCTGTTTTGCTAATTTTTTTTCTTACTGCAAAAGAGATTTTTAACTCTACATCCTCAAAAACTTTTATCAATCAAAATTCCCCCATTGTACATTAAAATGAGCTTAAGAATTTGAAAACACAATGTTTAAGAACTGGGTTAAACTCTGATAAAATAGTAACACATTACACGGGGAAACTCTAGCCTAATAAGAATGTCAGGACTCAGCATTTCTTTTACCGTACTGACACCATTTGGAGAAACAGTTCTTAAAACTCCGTAACACAACAGTACAGCAGACTTCCTGATGGTAAATTTCTAGGTCTTTCACTCAGAATCCAAGAAACTATTTCTTACATAGTTGTACACAGTTAGTATTGGTCCAGTAAAACAATGCTAAGCGCTACTTAAACCAACAAAAGGGCTGAAGGAAACACAAACGTATTTCTAGCAATTGAAGAGAAAACAGAAGACTAATAATACACCTAAATGGAGGGGGAAGGGAGCTGCATAATAATGTTATCAAGTTGTACTTGAAAGAAATTTTAGCACGAAATTCACTCTGTAAGTTGATTACAAACCCAAAATGAAAAGGAAACAGAAACAGACTCATTTGTGTAAAAAACAAAACAAACAAAACACATAACGTGTATAGGTCTTTTTCAAAATTCTGCTCTGTTATCTGCTCTGAGTTTAGACCAGTAAAAGAAAGTTGCCTTCAATTTTACCTTTACCCCTACCATATCACGAGACTCTATATTCCTCAGAAATGCTGTAATCTGGAGGGGGAAAAAATCATCTACTGGACCTTTCACTGGAAGCTTTTCTTAGTCACCAATTAAACTATGAATGGATGCTGTCCCCTGAGCTGGTGAGTTGTACAACCTATGCAATATTTTGCAACTGAGGGTCAGTCTGCCTTTGGCGTTATCACTTGTTAACCTCCATGAACTATCAGTACCAAACATTTTTCAAGGCTCTTTATTTTTATTTTAATGGGGAGAAGCAAATGTTTTTCTAAGATCTTTATATTATTTGCACAGATGGAAAGAAATATGCAATTCTACAAAGACTAACCTGAGAAAGCTTCATATATGAATTTATTTTCCTATACCATGAGTAGCCTTTAACTACTAGCTTCAATCTGGAAAAAATAACTTTGAAGTCATATTTCACAAAAGTTCTTTGTTAAAATTAAAGAACTGAATTTTGAATTATTTAACAAAGACTATCTCACAGTGAAGAAAATCTCTAGTAGAGCCATGGGAAATGAAAAACAATGACCGTGAAGAAAAATTGACATGAGCTTACTAAAAGAAGAGATAAGATACAAAAGAAATTTTCAAGTGTTTAAAATAAATCAACTGGATTCCCACTAAAACTTTAAAATGGCATTATTTAAAATTAATTAGACAATTAGTTTTCTTCTAAGGCACACTGGGACTCAGAAAATTTTTTACACTCTTAAAAATATAACCTACTAGTTCCAGATGAACTTTCAACTACATGCGGCAGATTGTTGACATATTAAAATACTTGGTGTACATTCTGCTTCTGTCCAAGCTACAATGACCTGCACTGAATTGGAAACTTCCTAAAATAACATCTAATTAAAATACTTCACAGTAGTTTGAAATTGTAATACAGCAAATAAAGTCCTTCGCTCACCTTGCTTACTTGCCCAATCTGCCTCTCTCTTAAATGTCAAGAGCTGAAAATGCTAAAGGAATTCTAATTATTTTAATCCCACATAAATGACAGTTTACAATAAATGCATGCAAAGAAGAATTGAACTTGCTGCTGGAATGATGCCACACATATAGCAGAGAAAGTAAATAACAAGCTATTACATAATGGAAAGTTATCAGGGACATAACACATCTATCTACGCTGATCTTTAAATGTAATGGTTACCTTGGGTGACTCAAGGAAAACACTGTTTGCCTTTTGCGTCTCATCTGTAAAGCTTAACTTCCCAACCTTAAAGTCTTATCAAAGATGTAGGAGGACCACCAGCATGTTGCACAACTCCCTGGAGAGCCATTTCTCTTAGGAAACAGCAAATGGGTCAGGACAGGTCTGCCTGCCACCTTCTCTTTGTTAATGGTTTCTGAAATCAGGAGACCCATTCAGTCAAGTCCAGGAGCCCATTCTCTCTCTCAGCTACCAAGGACTTCGTCCTCCCTAATCTAAACATTCTATCATGGTTATCTGGGTCTAAAACCACCTCCCAAGAAATAAAATGTGAACTTTGGAGTATCCCCCAACATGCCATAGTAAATAAAACTAAATTTTATTATGTAATAAGAACTATCAAAGTAAATTAAAAACAACAACTGGAGAAGGTTCCCAAATTAGTTGGTACAAATACCATGTACACATCACAGAGGCAACGCAAAACAAAAAAGAGCATAGGTCTGAAAGATCACGTTTTGACCTACAGGGTTATAGGAAGAGAAACACTACTCGGCAAATATTTTAGGGCAAGTTTTAGATCTAAAATATAGCCTGGGAAAAGGATGGATCACGGCCAATCAAAATGGTAAAGTTGAGATTACTGACATCCCACACGAGTTAACTTACAAAAACACAGAAAACCACCCCCACCTTGGTATAGTGAGTCAAAACAAACTGCTGACAAATCCTTACAGCTATGTGAGGGGGCGCAACAATAATACACAGTGAGAACACACAGGCCTCTGTTTTCCTTTAAAGTCCGTTTCTAAGTCTGCATGGTTGATACAAGAGAACAGCAATGCCTTTCTTTAGAAGCCCTGTCTACATATTCAGAATGTCTGATGTCCCTTAGAACTGGTATGCGCCTGCCAAAAAAAAAAAAAAAAGCAGCATATATGGCAAGAGTACCAGATTCAATGGTCCAACCCTCTTTTAAGAAAAAGAGATGGCAGTTGAGTAAATACATAAATACAAGAACACCTTAGCTAAAATCTGAAAACTCGTTTGCAAGTTTGAAAATCCTTATCTGTATCAGGGAACCCCCATCGATAAGAACACAAGAGGATGACACTACTCGGCCATTTTTTATTTGTGCCCATGGATTTATGCACTCCCTGAAGAGTCGCAAATGCTGTAAGGACCATCTGCTGCACACAGCAAGCTATAAAGAGGACGAAGCGCTCTTGTCAATGGTATATGCCAAATGAAACTAAACTCTATTCATGTCGAAAGCATACCGATTTGGAGGATTCCCCAGTTGCTGAAAAGTCCTGTGTGTTCAGAGTCATCAATATAACATAGCATAGAAACAAAAACAGTCTTTGAAGAAATGTTAAAATAAGAATAAGAGGAAGTGAGAACACTGGTTACGAGCTCAGAAGGAGAACTAACTCAGTAGGAAAGCCGAGAAATGATGATGCTCATGGCCGCGTGTAGTTTGTGGGGACAGGCAGAATGGTGGCAGGCTGTGCTTTTCAGGGGGTTCTTTTACAGATGCTGAGGCTAACTGCAAGGACATTCCACTAAGATGTACTTCCAAACCATAGTAACTTCACCAGCTTTATCCAAAACTGTCACCACAGTAAGGACATTTTGTATACACGCCGAATTAAGAACTGCCTTCAAGTACAATTTCTCTATAATAAAGAACAATGGTATTACTACGCTTATGGATATTTTTTCCTCCTAAACTCAAAGGCACGCGTTGCCAAATCTGAAGAAGCTGCTATTCAGAGTTTATCTACAAATTCTAAAGGGTAGTCTCTCTGGACACCACCGGACACTTTCCAACGTTACACTTTCACTTTCTCCTGTTTCCAGGCCCCAAGATACCACAATCAAGGAATAAATCAGGATTTTCAAATAATCCTACAGCAATTCTAGAAAAATAATCGTGTATTTTTATGTGTGTGTGAGAACTGTGGGGCACTGTTCTGAATACTGTAGGAGAAGCACAGGAGAAAAAGTGATTTTTGCCTTTGAAGAACTTATAATGAGACATTTAAAATGACCTATTTTACCACCATTTTAAAAAGACAGAAATATTTCACTGCATATAGTGAAGTGCCACATGAAATGCCTTGATAAATGTTATCTATGGTCAGAGGGAAAAAAAGCTGTTTTGGATAGTGATCAGAAAATGCTGAAAGAGATGGGGGTGCTTGCAGAGTAGGAGCTTTAGCTCAGTGAGGACCTGCATAAACGGGGAGAGGGCACAGGAAGATGAAGGGAAAATGGCAGCATACAGGGTGGCACACAAAGGTCAAGTCTAAGAACAGCGATTAGGCCAATCTGAAAAGAATGTAAGAGGAGGGTTTCAATCCTTCTTTTCCTCCAAAGTCCTTACAGAAATGTATCTTTCTTGGGGATCCTTTAAAATAACTTACAACCGGGAATTGATCCCCACAACGGTGACAGAGGAAGCTTGGTACAGTGAAGAGAGTTCGGAACAGATCCAGGATTCTACTCCCATCTGTGCCATCTCAATAATCCCTGATAACTGTATACATAGAAAATGATTTGACCTGGGGATTCTAAGAGGAGAAAGGTCATCAGAAATACCCAGGGCATGTAAAAAAAATGTGGATACTCAGATCCCAAATGAGAAAAACAGAGGTAATACAGGAAGTCAGGGATCTGTACTAATCATTCCAGAGGATTAGAAAGCGTCAGCTGTGCATGGACTATGTAGGGAAGCCACTAGGCTGCATGACTGCCCAAGACATTAGTAACCTAATTTCTGTTAAAAAGTAAAAATTAAATAAATTAAAAAGTTTAAATCTATTGCATTTTAAAATTATCATATACATCAGAATGTTGACATTAGATAGGAAACGGGACTCTAACCGGGCTTTGGTTCTCAATCACTGACTACTTGCCATTAACATTTTATTGCCTTTAGAATATCACAATGGTCAGTAATTCATAAAACATTAGTTGTAGAAATAGCGGAGAAAAGAAAATCAAGACAAAGAAAATGTTTAACTTTATAAATGCCAAGTTTCTAAGTCTCCTGGAGAAGATTGTATCAACAGTGCAGTGGCCCATAAGACTTTTCAATAAAGGCCAAGATAGTAAATATTTTAAGTTTTGTGGACCATATAGTCTCATAGCAACTGCTCACTTCTGTCACTGTAGTCAGAATGTACATGTGCCACTGAAATTTATTTACAGAAAAAAGTGCAGACTGGATCTGGACCATAGGCTGTAGTTTACCGAATATTAAAGAGGGAAAAAAGTATTGTGATAAGTTAGCAACTTCAAGACTTTCACTGCTTTATAAAAACATAATTTTTATATATACAACTATGGGGAAAACAGACTAAAATCAGAATTATACAAGAAAAAACACACAAAAAAATTGGTACGGAGAATTTGCTGTTTCTTAGGACTTGAATCTATGCAAACCTACTTTAATCAGACAAAAGAGGCCTGCCTGACCAAAGTAGAGATCTTTGGTCAAATTAAAGTTTTCTGAAATTTCTGGAAAAAATAAACTTGACAGCTCCACATGTTGTTACCATCATGGAAAATCAATATACCCAATAAAAAACATTTAGAACAAAAACTGAAGTGTTTGCAGCAACTGCAAAATAAGCAAACATTTTATTTTCACTAATATAGTTCAGCAAAACAAAATATTTATGTAATCTTTCCTATTCCCTTAAAGAAAAAAACACCTCGTTCATCTAGAGAAATTAAAATCTTAAAAAATCACAGGCAACATTTCCAACACACATACACACATAGAGACATACACACACAAAAAAGGCATGCTTGAGAAATGAAGCTTTAAATAAACAATTCTGAATTTAATGAATATAATCTATCTTTTTTTTTTAAAAGCTGCATTTACTGACCATTTGACATACGATACTAATACTGGTTTAATGAAGATGAGAAAACACGTCATTCTCACAAGTATAAAGTGTACGAATTGTTCAAATGAGTCCGCCTGAAACACAACTGAAAAAGGGTTTACAATGCTAATATCCCTCAGATGCCAACAGCTGCAGCTCACACAAGGCAACTGGTAATGAGACATCATTTAGAAATACACCACATGTGAATATATACAATTCCTGTCAAGTCCTGTAACCTCCACTCCAGTTAGCTTCTTTAGATAGAAAATGGGGTTGGAATATTTACCTCTCATCTGAGGTGTAGACATTGATGACAAAGAGAGTGATATAATTCTTATAAAACATAATTTCAATCTTCCTTACCTACTCATTATTTGCTTTCAATTATTTGTTTCTAAACTCAAAGTTTTAAAGAGAATGAGGTAATACTCAGGGAAATAAAAAAAAAAGTTTGTTTTTCTCTTTTAAAGGATAATGAGTTTGAGATGAAACTGTCTTTTATACTTGTTCCTTCTTTTACATTTTTTCCTTGAAAGGCAACAAGAATAGAAAAACACATACACGAAAAAGTTTTCACTATCGTTCTGGATATCACATTGTTTTCAGGCCTAAGAAGACCTATGAGGAATGTGCTGGAGGGAGCAAGTCGAGTGGAAAGGTTCCAGGACAGCCTTTTGATCAATGACAGAAAAAGGACCAGCGTAGGTGGTGCTTTCCTTCTTTCCTCAAGGCTTGTAGCCTTAAAATATAGGGAGCTCCAGCAAGAATTCTACAACCATGAGGTGACTAGAATACGGATAAACCCAAATACGAAGCAAGATTACAAAGCCAGAAAGAGTGTGGGTGTCTGACAGCATGTTAAGAGATATATATCCCTAGAGATGTAAACTACTGTGGGTATTGTTACTTTTAGTCAAACACAGTTCCTAATTGATACAACTTATTTACTCAGTCTATGTTGATAAAGCACTTTTAAATTTTACCATCCAAAATTTGGATTAATACTTTAAGCCAAGAGTTGGCAAACTAAGGCCCAGCTGTCAAATTTAGTCCACCATGTTTTTATAAATAAAGTTTTATTAAAACACAGCCGTCCAAATCATTTACATATTGTCTATGTCTGCTGTCCTACTATAAAAGCAAAGATGAGTAGTTGCCAGAGACCATCTGACAGAGTCTAATATATTATCTAGCTCTGTACAGTTTGCTGACCCTTGGTTTAACCCAATGAACATTTCATTTTGAAAAACAATTATTTACTCTTGTTTAAACTAAAATCCTTGAATTGATTCTCTAAAATCTTAATTTGAAATCATACTTATAATACTTTTTATCTTAATATTAGAGACACAAGTGAATGTGAACTGTACCATTCTCCACGCCACCAACACAGAAAACACCTCCTACCTCCTTTTCTTGTTTGCAATACAGAAAACTTCATACAGATTTGATGATGTAAGTCATAATTTACTATTTTAAACTTCCAGAGTTTATCACAAAATAAAAGAATAAAACAGAAATTCTTAATCAAGGATCATCAGAGCTATTAATAACTTTTAATTAAATATACATAGTCATAGTATTAGTAATTTCTAAAGAGTGATGGCATTTTATACATTAAAATCAGTAAAAATGTTTGTTACATTATAACAAGGTACTTATAAATTCTCTTATGTCAATGTATATGAAAATTTATTTTTTTTATTTTCAAAGGAACTTTAATGACTTGTGAAATTGTTTCTAATAAAATTTTATGTGAAATACAGAATACAAAACTACAATTATACGGCTCTCCATAACACTCTGATCCTCAGGGAGTTTTCTATTGACTCCTTATATTCCTGGGTATGGGTCACACTTTCCTGTTTCTTTGCATGTCTTATAAGTTTTTTGTTGGAAACTTGACATTTTAGATACTATATTGTAGCAACTCTAGATTCTGTGGGGTTGCTTTTGCTATTTTTGGGGGGTGTTTGTTTAGTGGTTTGCCTGGACAAATTCTGTGAAGTCCATTGTCCCACTCACTTCCCCTCTTCCCCACCCCAGTGTACAACCATTGATGTCTCTGCTCAGTTTGAGTTCAAAATTCTTGTTATGTTTAAGCTTCAATGACCATAATTCACCTGAGTCAGCACATCTTGGTGGTCAGTCAATGCCTGGTCATGTCAGACAAACCCCTTGAGCCAGTGAGGCTTCCACCCTTTGCTAATGTATCTTTGTGGCCTGCAGGATGCATTGAGTTTGAGCATGAAAATTTGATTATTGATGAAAGTTAAATTCACAATGCTTTTCAATATATGCTTAAAAATTAATCAATAAATTAATTCACCATGCTTTTTATTATAAACCTGAAAACAAAACTACAAACATATTTGAGCTACAGGTCATTCAAAGAAATAATTTTAAGCAATTCTGTTTGGCATTATCTCCCAAATAAAGTTTTCATGCTTTCATAAACATACTACGGTGAGTTTCAATTTTCTTCTCCTCCTTAGTATAAATTTTACACTGCCTTATTTGTCACTGTTAGAGGTAGAATTGTGTCCTCTAAAAAGATATGTTGAAATTCTAATCTCAACCCTACCTATGAATGTGACCTTATTTAGAAATAGGGTCTCAGTAGATGTAATAAAGATAGGTTCATTAGGCTAGGCCCTGATCCAATATGACTGGTGTTCTTCTTCTAAGAAGAGAGGAATTTTGACATACCCACAGAGAGAACACCAGGTGAAGACAGAAACTGAAGTTATGCTGCCACAAGCCAAGGAATGGGCTACCAGAAGCCTTGGGAGCATCCTGCCCTGGAGGGTTTGGAGGGAGCAGAGCCCTGCTGACACCTCGATTTCAGACTTCTAGAATGCACAGCTGTGAGAGAATCAGCTTATCATTTTTTAAGCCACTCAGCTTGTGGTACTTTGTTACAGCTGACCTAGGAAACTAATGCAGTCACGCATCTGTAATTACATGATCACATGATCAGATGTTCACAGTAACACAGTTCAATAATAAACCTAAATTATCTTTCAGTTTAATCTGCTCCTCAATGGTTCACCCAAACAAGACAGGCAACCTCTACCTCTCTCTTTTTATTATTTGAATCGATAAGGGGGAACCTTTTGTAATGACCTCCTATGTGTTTCCTGCAAACTCTGTGTATAAACGCAAACTCAAACAAGAACTCATGCTCTAACAGTGAGTTTCAAGAGACCGACAATTAATATTAAAAATGGGCTTAGAAAACAGTATTTCTGAAGTACATTATTTCAAAACAGACACAAATACATTTTTATGACCTACCCAATTAGAGCTGGAAGCTAATCTGTTTGGATTCCTGGAAGCTCCACTTCTTTGTTAAATGGCTAAAGAGAAAAAGATGCTTCTAGGGCTAGATTTCCAAGCATTCTACAGGCTATAGGATTATCACTGCAGCCTGTCTGTTTTATAAACAGACCTTAATTTGGTTTTGCAAAAAACTGCCAAAGGAGCTTTCTTTAACTAAATAACAAATCTTCCACTTGAAAGACATCATTCATCAACCTTCTTTGTGGGAGTATTGTTATTATGAAACTAAAAACAGGCATTCTTTCTTAAGTGCTTCTGGATTTTAATTATCAAATTTGAATGTCACCAGATATTTACTGAAAGGAAAACATCAATTTTAATAAGCTGCCTTAAGACTGAAAACATAAAAGGTATTCAACCATAACGCCAAGTTCACTTGAGTCTTGTGAGTTGGCTTACTGTCTTATAATAAAATGCTAATCACTCAGGAATTTATAAACATTTGATAAATTCTAAACTGCAAGAAAAAAAATTCTCCAATTTTAAAATCAAATCAAATATCATGTGTTTATATTATCTCACTGGGAAGGAAATTAAATAAATTGCAATAAAACTTTTAATAGCTAATAAACCAGGAGTTAGGGGCTAAATGGTATTACGACAGGGCTGGAAAAAAATGGAAGTAAAATAAACAGCAAATATATTAAATGTAAACGTTTTATTTAAAACCAGTGCATTTCGTTTCAAGTTATATCTGAATAATTTGTATCCTTTTGTATTTTGAAAATATGCCCCAAAGAGGAAACTGCTGGGGAAAACCCCACTCACTTTTCACTTGCATGAAAATCAACAAGAAAATCATTTTGTATCTGGTTAGCAAAGCAGCATGGAGGGAGTTAGCCATAAAGTCCTTAACAGTCAAAGATTCTGCAAGTTCTCACCTGCCTACACTAACAGAGGTTCTTTGTTTAACTTGAAAACATTTGTCTAAATAACTTTCTTGTGGCCTCTACTTTCATAGTGTTAAAGAGCTAAGCCCCTTCCTTTCCAAACTTTAAAAAAGTACATTCACATCTCTCAGATGCTTGAAATGTGAATGAAAGCATTCTTATCAAGACTTAATAAACTTTTTAAACATTTATGGTAAGTCAATTTCAGGAAGATGTTCAAGTTTTCTAAAGAAAATTCCATTTCCTACATGGCAGGAATACTTCTACTTAAAAGGACTAACTACTATTTCTCCTCTGAATCCAAGTTCTATGTTACCATTTTAAAATATCAAAAATTAATCTTTTAACTCCTTTAGTCTTCCATTGAAAAAGAAAATATACCTAGAATGCACACAAATATAGAAACACATTAAACAGCAATTGTGCATGTTTATATTAAAACATTTAGGTTCAAAAAAGATCAGTAACCTATTTTGATTTATTTAGAAATCATATTTTTCTACTTGTAACTTGTCCCTTGTCCTCATGTAATGCAAAAAAAAAAAACAAACAAAAAAAAACTGCAATTTTCACCATTTGTAAATAAAGACAGAGAAATGGACTACGTTAATTTTTTAAATGTAAAATTATTCTTAAAATGAATATAAACTATTTCCTCTCACACATCATTAAATAATAGCTATTTCATAGAATAAATGGAATTCATTCAATAGTGCGCAAATTATTTATAAAAGACGTAACCCTAAGATTAATTTTCCTGCAAATGATTACTGTAATAACAAAAACAATATTTCTACTATAAACTACTACTGAATTTGAAAAATTATTTAACAGCCTAATGTATCAACAGCAGCATTAGTCTGAAACAAACTACATCTTCCCTCCATGATGTTGAAATATCTGAGCCAAAATATATTGTGAATATCCAGAAAATAATTTAAAGGCTGAAAAAACATAGATCGGAGTCAGGAAACCAACCAAGGTTACAGAGAACACTTGGAGCAGAAATGGGATCAGACCCTGAGATTCCTGCCTTCGGTTCAGCGGCACTCTCCTCATATCCTTCTCACAGTGCCATTAACCTGTGAGGTCCAGTAACAATTTAAAGTATTACATGAAGCTCAAATTGTGCAAACAGGAGAACCTCTTTATGTGGTTAAATTAAAAACCTTTGAGGAATTTCAAAACTACTTCAATGACCAAGTAATCAACACTTTTTGTGTTTATACAAATTTAAGCATTTATATCAATGCAACATTATTCTTTGGCCAAAGTAATGGTGTCACACAGTTTATGAAGAAAGAACGTGGGTTTGTCTGCAGCTTTGTGTTTTGTTGTCGCTTTTATCGTTATTATTGTAGCGAATATTTTCGATTCATCTTTTAACTTAACCATGTGTCTTTAATGTTCTTGGTACACTATCTCATGAATTACAACACAGATATAAACAACAGGCATAGTGATGTGTAGTCCTTCAGGGGGAAAGGTACTTCATTAATGTAACAGGTTGAATACATTTTTCTTTTTTTCAGCCAAATGATCAATAGAGAAAAAGGTCTTTTCCTGAAAGATTTTAAATAAATTAGTTCTCCTAGAACTAATTTTCTGATGCCAAAATACTTTAAAAAAAAAAAAGAAAAGAAAAATCTT
Organism: Hipposideros armiger; assembly: GCF_001890085.2. Classification (NCBI taxonomy): domain Eukaryota; kingdom Metazoa; phylum Chordata; class Mammalia; order Chiroptera; family Hipposideridae; genus Hipposideros; species Hipposideros armiger. The sequence continues at coordinate 1,018,905 of NW_017731798.1, forward strand.
AATTGGAATGAATATTACCATCCAAGGTATGCAAACTACAATTTGTTTTCTACAACACATGTGCATAAGAAATGGTCCAGATCTTTGAAATGACATTAATAACACAACATTTATGTATTACTCTCTGGCACAAATATTTCAGAATATTATTTTCTTCACAGACGGTTATTAAACGCAGAACTATTTTCCACCTCAGCTGACTTTTGATTTTGTTTCAATGGCTGTAAACCAGAGTGGGGGAGGAAACAGAATGGGTTGTAGCCCTCTGGTTCACTGAAGCAGTTCTAAAATATGGAAAATGTGAATATCATTAGGCCATCTCCACAGTGTGTTCTTAAAATCATTGTCCAACACCAGGCCTTGCCGAGCCAGTGATTAATACATAACATTTCACATGAAAGAGTAAATGTTACTATCAAAATGGTTAACGGATGAAACTGCCAGTCAAACCACTGAAAGCAAGTCACCGCCATTGGTGGCCATCAGTGTTACCATTTGTTGGCTATAACTACCTTCACGCCCATTTTGCTTTTGCCACTGAAACTAAGCAACATGATAGAAAGTTTCTCCTCTGGGTGCCTGAAACTACTATAAATTCCACCTTCTCTACAAGATTCCCAACCCCCACTCCACACATACACACAAAAACTGTGTGTATGCCAAAAATCACTAAACTACTCTTCCCAGAAAGACCACCGCAGAATAGTTTAGACACTCAGCTGGAGAAGCACCAACTCAGTGTGAGGTTCAATTTTTTGTAAAGTGAAAAAAAAGAAGAAAAAATTAAAAAACAAAACCAAAAAAAAAATGGGAAAAGTGATACTAGAGAAAGAAGAGGTTTACTGTAAAAGTCAAACAGGGCTTGCAGCCTGCCTCTACCAGAAATCATTCCACCCATTCTCAAAGCAAGAGGCTAGCACCGTGGGCCCTTATTATCTATTTCAGTAGTAAATAAATTCATCCAACTATAATTTTTACCTCTTGCCTTCTACACAAGAAATACACTGCGTGCCTTTTGCTATATTTATATTTGTTTTTATATTTATCACATTTATGTGAAATTGCTTTAAAAATTCAGGCTACTTATTATATGTTAGCAATCAATTAAAACACAGCTAGTACAAAATTGATACCTGAAGTTTTCCCATTTGCCCTTACATGTAAAACAAATCCACAAAGAAGTTTATTTTTGATATACCAGGAGCATTAAAATAAACATTTTAATTCAAGTACTCATCCAGCACATTCTTCAATAAAGCACCAACTTACTAGAGGCATTACTGGTTTAGTCAATTAACTCCAAATTACTACTTTTACTATTACTAGCCTTCATGTAGCTTAATACTAATGTCCTTAGTGACATTATTTGCAGAATAAAAAAAGATTATTCAGAGAATTTATAATATTCCCAATAAGTAGTTTGTCTTTCATGTTAGATAAGAGTCATTCTACTATATAGAATGCTGCCAAACAACCATGAGAACATTCCAAGAAGTTTCTTTTCTATTTTATAGAACAAAATGCCCAAGAGATCCATGTACAATGGCATGCTTTAGCCTCAGTTTGCATTTAGAATCTTAAGAGAAGCTGGAAGTGACTGTGTAAACATATATTACTACCAAAAGAAACATAAACCAAAAATCTATGTCCTTGTTACAGTGTACCAAGAATGGTACATTATGAATTATTAGATATTTATCAAAGGGTAGTTTTGCATAAACACAGTTGGCAACAGAACACTATCAGAAAATGGGACGTAGATGACAGTAAAATCCAATTAGGAATATGCTATACCAGCATAGAAACTAATAAACTTTGTCTTAGGGTTGAATTTAGGAGTGACAAAATTTACTTGGACACTGACAGAATTTAGAGTTGCCTCAATGTGATCAGTCGGTATCATGAAATCTATCACCATCTGTGGAAATCGACACAAAACCAAAATTTACAGTGATTTCCCCTATGATATGGTCCCACATAAAAGTCCAAAATATCAAAATTTATAAATGAAATGGTTGTTATAAGACATCTAGTGAATTTGAAAATGTTTAAAGTTACCAAAGAAGATGTAAAAGTGGGATACATGTTTACCACATCATATATTACTACATCCAATTAAAACACTGTATCAACTCCAATTCCTAGACCTAGAAGTTACACACCTTCTCACTGCCCTGATACCCTAAAGCAGCAGTTCTCAACCTTCCTAATGCCACGACCCCATAATACAGTTCCTCATGTTGTGGTGACCCCCAACCCATAAAATTATTTTCGTTGCTACTCCATAACTAATTTTGCTACTGTTATGAATCATAATGTAAATATCTTTTTGTTTTCCGATGGTCTTAGGCGACCCCTGTGAAAGTGAAAGGGTCGTTTGACCTCCCAAAGGGGTCGCGACCCCCAGGTTGAGAACTGCTGCCCTAAAGTGTAAAGTATAATGGCTTACTTTGCTGGATCAGGAAGAATTTCAGGGCTACAAAACCTGAATATGAATTGTAAAAGGTATTTCTAAAACAACTTAGTTTTATTAGATGGATGGAAGAACTACAAAGTGAAAATATGGTTTTAAACATAAACATCTGACTTCCCATAACACTGGCCATTCTTGAAAAGTCTGTAAGACGAAACAATCACTATATGTTTCTACGTTACTTTTGGCTCCTTGTGGCAATTCCCCCTTAGTAGTGCAGGACAGTCTCAGAGTGTTAAAGCTAAAAGGCAACTGGAAGATTCACCACCTACAAAATGTGTAAACTTGGTCCAAGAATATTTAGTGATGAGCCCACAGTTACGTAAGTGGTTAGACTCCTATGATTATGTTAGGGTTCATCACTAATTTAGAGAGCAAATTATAAACAAGTAAACATTTATGCCATTTTACATCTGGCAGAGAGTTTTTCTATGTTTGCACTTGATGGTTTTACTTGCTCTGGGTTATTTGGCTGGTATTTAAAACTTCAGAATCTACATACCTAGACAACTGAATTTTCTCTTATACAATCTTATGTTTCATTAAGCTAGTTTTTCCCAATCTGAAAGAAATATTAGCGGTTTCTTAAAGGTTTTTCTATATGAAAGGAAACTAAAATCCAGAGAGGTTCAGTATCTTACACTGAAATTCAACTATGTTAAGATATATATTTAAATTAATACTGTGTTTGTTTTTCAGTTTGGAAATCTAAATAGGCTATCACTATCAGTGAATATTCTAGATCTCTTTAAAATATCTCAGAAATGACAAACTCTATTATGTTCTTTATTGGGTTTAAGATAGACCATAAAATTTAGCACTGAAATAACCAAACAACAAACTTTAATGAGAAGTCTGTAAGTCAAGATCTCTGGCTATAAAATAAGGAGTCAGTTGATGTCACTTCAGTCTTTGCCACCCAGTCCAGTTTCTTACTTAACAAAGTATGGGAATCGAAGCTAGATCTCCCACCCACATCTATCATATTCAACCAAGACTGTGTCTTAAAGACACTGTCTCCAGTATCCAGTGCTCATGGATATGGAGTAAGAGGAACTCTCATTCGTTTCTGATGGGAATATAAAACGGTACAGCCACTTGGAAAGACAGTTTGGTGGTTTCTTACAAAGCTAAACATAGGCTTACCATAAGATCAAGCAATCATGCTCCTAGGTATTTACTCCAACAAGCTAAAAGCTTATGCCCACACAAAAACTAGCATGTGAATATTTATAGCAGCTTTATCAATAATTGCCAAAAACTGGAAGCATCCAAGATGTCTGTCAACAGGTGAAAAGATAAACTGTGGCACACCCATGTAATTACTTGTTTAGTGATAAAAATAAATGAGCCATCAAGCTATTAAAAGACATGGGAGAACCTTAAATTGATACTGTTAAGTGAAGGAAGCCAGTCTGAAAATATTACATACTGTATGATTTCCACTATGACTTTCTGAAGAAGGCAAAACCATAGAGAGGAGCACAGGGCATTTTTAGAGCCGTGAAACTAGTATTCTATATGATACTGTAATAGTAAATACATGACATTATACAATGTCAAAGCCCATGGAACTGGGTAACACAGAGTGGACCCTAACATAAACTGTTCATAATTCTGTATCAATATTGGTTCATCAATTGTAACAAATGCACACACTATATAAGCTATATAAGATATATAGGAATAACTGGCACATGGGAACTCTGCTTTCTGAGTAATTTTTCTGTAAATCTAAAACTGCTGTAAAATATAGTGTCTATAAAAAAATAAGAACAGCATCTCATGAACTAGATATTATCCTAAATATATGTAAAACTGTAAGATTTAAATAATGTGGACAGAGATTACACAAATGAAATGACATTTCCCCCCAAACACATGGTGACATTTATGCTGCCTGTGAAGCAAAAAGCAACATAAGTGACCTTAACACTAAGAGAAACAAGGTCTGAAATATTCTTACCTGTCCTGTGACTGCTCTTCATACATCCTCTCCTTGCCTTCTTTAAAGAGTCTTATTGCCCGTTTTGACTTTTTCATTAGACTATCAATGTAGATTTTAAAATATTCATTTTCACTGAGTTGGGCAAGTTTCTGGTTGTCATCATATTTACTCAGTATAAGTCTCAAATGCTGATATGTATCAGGTAAAATATCAAGTATATATGGTGGGCTATTTTTCAACTGAAGTTTGGGATTTTGGCACAGTCTGACCTAAAAACAAAGACAAAAATAAAACATAGAAAATTATTTCATAGAAAAACTGAAAAACTTAGTGAACTATGTACTATTTCTTCACTTTACCTAATATAAATTTGGATCTTAAAATTACTTACATCAACAAAGAATCAACAAATATTTGCATCTATCTTAATACAATTTGAATCCTGTTTTCTCCTCCCATTCCGTTTTTTGTTTTTTCTTTCTTTCTTTTCTTTTTTTTTTTCTTTGTCATACCTTTATTTTCAACCCCTGAAATTTTCATTATCTCTTCTACAATGTCCACTGTTCGTGGCTTAAGAAAACTCCAGGGTGTCAATTAGTGTATACCACGAACAGTCTCTTTTTCAAATAAAAAATGAGGAAATGGGCCTCTTCTGCTGGTAACCAGTGTCTCATATTTATGTATTATTTCATTACATTGAACTCCCAGCTAAAATGCTTTCATGGATTTTAATTAATGTTTGAGTATATTATTCCTAACCCTGAAGAGAAAAAACAAAGAGGCGCAATTTTAATGAGTTATTAAGTAATAAAAGGGTGTTAGGTAAGTATGAGTCTTTTCCACCTCCCCTATTATCTCCCATGCCTATAAACATGTGGCACATAACAGTTCAGTCATTCCCTCGGGTGCCACCCAACCACTGGGGCGTTTATGGCGCCTGCAGAACTGAAAATACCTTCTGTTTGCAAGACAAGCTAGTAATTCAACTTCTATATTCACTTCCACATGTTATGTTCATGTGACTTAGTCAAAATTAACATAACACATCTCATTCTTACCCCTCAAATCAGGACATTAGGAACCAACAAATTAATTTTTTTAATGAAATCTTAGGAAACTGCACAAAACCATATGAGTACTTAAGCGTGGAGGTGCACAATCTTACAAAAGGCAAAATGTACACATACAGGCATATTTACTGAGAAGCTAGTGAAGTGTAAATTTGAGGGTCCCACAGATACTTGCTCTCTTCTAAGGCCTTGATTTTTTTTTTCCTTGGTAAAATTTTCGAGAGCAAGCTATTTTAAACACAATTGGTGAAGATTCCTGTCTTTTTCCAGTATGGCTCTCCTTCCATCACACTTAAGCTCCTGCTGAGTGGCACTGGACTAGCCATGGGAATTTTTGGAATCTGGCTAACTGAAATTTGAGTTGGAAATACATTTAGTTTGGTTTTAATGAAGGTACATGTGAAGTACACAGCCACTTCTGGAACTAAATTATTGTCAGCAGTTGATGAAAGAATGGCTTCAAGAATATTTCAAGTGCCCATGGTGCTGACAGGCCCAGATAGCAGGAGGGTCCGGGTCAAATCTGGTCATTTGAATGTGTCCGGTGGCACCCAGAACGGGAAGGACATGTGTACAATGGAAGAGAATCAAAGTATAAAATGCACAGAATCGAGATTCTCTGATGTTTATGGATTTGTCAATTTTTTTTTAAATGTGTAGCTTGTTGTGACTCTATTGTTCTAAAAAATTCCACTTTCACACCCAATTTTGTATTTGTACTTTTAAATTTTATTTTTATTAAAAGGACCCCTCCATTTTTCAGGTTCCACAAAACAGGTATCCACTGCTGGGTACTCATAAAAGTGCCTGGGCCAAACAGAAAGCAGTTGAAAAATAATAATTCAAGAAGCACAAACAAAAAAAATCAAGGAAACAAATGAAAAAGAAAACACTCTTAAACTTGCTATCTCACGTGCTTTCTTTAAGAAATAACCATATCGTGGTTTTGTGGGTAGAAAAATCTTGCTCAAACTATCGACCATTTCTCATACTAGCTGAGGACAATTTCATACCTTCCTCCTCTTTGTTCCTAGAAGAGAATTATGTAGCATCTAGAACAGAACTAACAAATGGATTTCCAGAAGGCTTGACTGATTCCGGAATACTTCTTATATATATATTATACATAAATAGTATGATTATATTACTTCCTTATTTTCATGATTGAACAATACTAGTATTCAAGTCAAGAACCCAAAAGAATAGGCACAGTTTAAATACAAAAACTTTATTTTGATCTCCTGAAAAAAAAACGCAAAGGTTCAGACCGCAAATAATTTATTAAATAATGCCAAATTTTTACAAAAGTATAGTTAAAAGAGCTGAAGGTTTTTTTTTTTTACACTATTTTTGTGACACTGATATAATAGAAAAGTTCCTTCTCCCCTAAAGACTGATGAAGTCACAACTATGTCAGTGATTTAACAAATCCTGGCTAATATACAATATAGTTTTTCAATTTCTTAACACTAAGAAATAGTACCACAAGTATGCACAAATTTCAAAAATATCACTACCAACATCCTACAGCAGGCACAGTTTAATTCACCAACATAAAACTTGGTACAACCTGTCACAGATTGATAAGTTATTAACTTGTAGGGCAGTTTCAAATTCATTTCCTCCACTGGTGAATATTTTAACTGATAAATAAAAAATTTCTCCCAGATATTTTTTTCAGACATTCCAAAATAACTGTTCTTTAATATGTTCACACATTTTTAATTTACTCTTCTCTACCTGACCTTTTTCTCATTTGCTTTATTTGAATCGTAATTCTATCTGGGAATTTATTGCTTTATTCAGTAACATGGTTTGAATAACTACTATATACCAAGTACTGAGCTTTGTGCCAGGAAATTATAGATGACTAGAACATACTTCCTTCCTCAAGGAGTCTGGCAGAAGAGACCTAGCTCTCTATAATTAACTTAGGAGCAATGTAATTCTTGCTCTAAGGGATCTTCGTAAAGATCCTGTCCAATCCATTCATTTTCAGATAAAGAAACTAAGAACTACAAAGATTAAGGGACTATTAAAAAGTCGTTAATCCAGCACAAGAGCCTGCATCTTCTGAATCTCAGGCTGATCTTTCTAACTATATCACAATTTAATTAGAATCAAGCATGTAATTAATGATCCCTGGCTAAACTCATTTACATTTTTATTTTATTCCATTTGCAAATTTACATGAACTTTAGGACCCATTTTTTTAATTCTACAAACGTTTGTGTCAGGCATTGTTTCAGGACCTATACAGGAAGACATAAATCACAGGCCTGTCCTCCAGAAGTTTTCTAGTGAAAAAGGCCAGTGGCTTAGAAAAGAATTGCAGGAGAATTTGAGTACTGTAGAGTACCAAGTGCTAGAGGAGAAATGACGCAGCTCACTCATATCTACATAGCAGGGTCAACAAAGGCACACCTACATTTGAAAAAAATATATTCCAGGCAAAGGGGTGTACAATGGCTTGAGAAGAACCAGAGGGTAGAGTGTGGAAAGAGAGGAGGCAATGAGGTCATTCAAAGAGGCAGGGGCACAAAAAACCCATCATGAGTGGTATAAGTAGATCTAAAACAGGCTACAGTCAGTTCATCAAGGCACTTACTTACAGGTCACAGTTTTCTAAAATTGCACTTGAGAACCGACTGGTGCATGAAAGGATTGGTTCATTAGCAACGTTACTCTTTGCTTCTGAACTAGAAGGCAAAACACTTGGTATTGGAATTAGGCTAAAAATGCCATTACAGTCATTGACGCAAAGGATTTTAGAGCTAGCTAAAGACGACCTTGGACATCATCACCAAAACCAATTCCCTCCTTCTGACATGACAATACTAAAACACAGAAACGGAATCTAGCTGAGTTTACTGCTCAGAACCCTGACGTCTGGACTTAAGAGCCAGGTACTCTCTCCATAAACAAATACAGCAGGTAATTGTATACTGTTAAGTGTATTTAAAGATTTCTAAGCAGACCTCTCTGTATATGTCTTCATTGTTTAACATACATAAAAATATGCCTAATCTATACAGACTATGTATGTAGCATTTCGATAAATACATGAATATGTATTCACTATACATAAATATACATTCAACCATATCAAAGCAAAGGCACAAATATAAACACAGGATTTACTAGTGCTACAAGAATTGTCAAAGCCATTAACTATTCTTGAAACACTCTTGCATTTTAAAGAGTTTCCTGACCATGCCCTAATTAAAATTTCCAGCCAAAAGGTACCAACAGAGGTATTAGGTCACCTAACATATTTATTGCAAACAAAGTTCAAACCAGCCCTTAAAACTAAGAAAGAAATTCTACCGAAGCAAATGGAAACTTCAACAGTAATGAACTGTGTCTATGCAATAGCCGACTTGCGTTATGAAACACACCTCCCTTCAAGGAGCATTCAGTTATATTAAATCAAGTAATGTACCTGCAAAGAGAAATATCCTATTTTTTAAAGACAGTACAGAAAACCTAAAAGAATCCCTTCTTTGTGTTCCTCATGTAAATGTTGTAAAAAGTTCCTCATTGCAGTTATACAAAAGTACATCATCATGATAAAAAGCATCTATGAGTTTTTTGGGCTCTTTCCATTTTAATTCAGCAAATCATCACTAGTATACAAAAGTACAAAAATACATACAGCAGAAAATGTAAAAAGTATAAAAATACAAAACTTTCTACAAAACAAGGTAAGCTTATAAAATTGGTTATGAGTATAGTGAGTGTATCAAAGTAGGATTTGGAGGAAACTAACAATCCCTTTATGATTTTCAATAAGTTTCTTTAGAAGACTGATGTAAGAGGCACCATTAAATAATGGACTCGCTGTAATTAAAACGGCAATTGTGTATTCGTTTGTTCACTATCTTTCTTCCAAATAAGAATGAAACTTCCTTGAGAGTGGAGAACCTATCTAATCTCACTCGTCTATCTCCATCACCTAATGTAGAATCTTGAATATAGATGTGCAATAAATATTTAATGAAGGGAAGGAGGAACAAGAGGAAAGGAACAAAGGAAGAACCTCTGAGAAGAAGTAAGATCAAATTACAAATAGGATATCTATAATATATTGAATAAACCTGCCTAAAAAATTAGTACAAAGTTTGGAAAAGAATTTGATCATATCAAATATAGGAGGTAAATATCCTTTGGATTTACTTCTCATGGAAAGAGGTAGAGTCTTATTATTCCATGGAGAAGTGTGCTTGAATCTTCTCACTGTGAACATAGACATTAGAGTCTATCAAACCTATGATGAGGCCTTGACACTTACTAGTTTTACAACCATGTACCAGTTTCTTCTTCTGGAAACGCCTTGGGATGTTCTACTGGGTTATCGGGAAAGTCATGATGTATTTTTCTATGTTTTTCAACACAAAAATGCGTCATGACCCAATAATTCTTAGGAGAGGAAACGTAAAGTGTTCTGCACAGGACATGGCACACAGTTAGCACTCATTACTCTATAGTATTTCTTCTCCTTCCATAGTTTATATTTTACCACAACATGGCAAAATCATGAGAATTAGACTAAGGGTACTAACCACTTTGTTGGGGATCATTAAGAGCTCTCTTAGCTCCTAAAGTTCTTCATACTGCATTCAACCTTTTAAAAAATAGTCTGTAATGTTTTGTGTAGGAAAGCAGCAAATGAAGCAGAGAAGCCCAGGGCATTCCTCCTGGTGTGAAATACAGTACATCGGTACTCACTGATGTGAAATTTTTTAACAGGTAGAATTAATAAATATTTTTGTTATTGCTACTGGAAGATAATATGAGTGAGTGTAACAATTAAATATTAATATGATAAAGAGCTAAAAGTTTAGTTAGATATTTTCAAAACGCTTCTTTCATTACTAGGAAAAACATCAGCAATTACAAACACAGAAAAACATCAAAAACCCTTAAATTTTTTAAAAAACTCTTAAATATATGCCCAAGCAGAGTAGATACAAAGAGCATCCTTGCATCATTTAAGTCACAGTATAGTTACTAAGATGACCCTGATGTACAGGATGAGAACTGATTTCCATGTCAATGTTTTACTTATTTACCCACTTAATTGCTACAAGACCAGTTAAAATATATATTGTTTACTCTATAACATACTATTTTAAAACATGGGTTAAACATTACAAATGTTACACCTTAAACCACTTCCTGACAACCCAACAAAAAATATTCAAATTCCCTCAAAAATTCTCTGTATATTTCCTTCTTTCCCTTTTGTCTAAGTGGAAGTTAGTTATCTACCAAGGGTTTTTACTCTTTCACTTCTTCTTAGCCTTTCCTTCCTACCCTTGGATGCCATTTTATCAACTATTTCTACTTCCTTTACATCTTAAATCATTTCCACCAACATCCCTTCCCCTCAATCTACAAAGCTGTCCTATAGCACCCACCACAAAGTTACGCTCTGCTCAAACCCTCAAGCTACCTATCGTAACTTTCTTCCTTCACTAGTTGCTGCAGTTTTAGAACAATCTTTAAATAATCCACACACTCTTTTTAATCTAGCCCCGTCACATAAGTGAAACTACTCGAAAGGTCAACAGTGGCCTCTACTCATGAAATTCAATGACTTCTTAAATTTTCATCCTGCCTTGTTTTCTCCACTTGAACTCAATTTTCTCAGAATTTGAAACCATCTCCTTATTGAAGCTGTCTCTACCCAAAAAAATCAAAATGCTCTAGTTCTTTTCCTACCTCTCTTATAACTGTTTTTCGAGGGATTCTTTTTCCTTCACTGCTATCTAATTACAGATGTAAGATGACATACAACCAAAAATTCCAATCTCTGACTTTTTCTGACTCTCACCAACCACTCTGCCTTGCATATCTCTTGCTGTTCTACAGCTTGAAATGCTGCCTCTCTAGGTATATCTACCAAACATATGTCTCTAGTTTCCACTTCTCTCTTGAACTGTACATTCAATTTTCTGACTTCAAAATGGATTTCTCTCTGGCATGTCGAACCCACCATGGCCAAAAACAAACTTATCATGCACCAACTCCCAAGCTTCCTCTTTTCCTTCCTGTGTTCCTAATATCGTTAAGGGCATCACTGCCTTCAGAGTTAACTAGGCTGAAAACCTCAAGAGTCACTTTCACTTCACTTTCTCTTTCATCTTGTCTCTGAAGGGTCACCAAGGACATGTAGATTTCACCTCCAAAATGCCTCCCATATCTGAACCAACGCTTGCCTACCTCCTCTCAGTTCCCCAGCTTAGCCCTTCATTATTTCCTGCCCAGTCCATTTTAATTCCTCTTGATCATTATTCCCACTTTTAAGTTTCTTTTCTCTTAATCCCCTTTTGTAGAGCCGACAGAATCATCTATCACACCACAGCCTTGACTTTTTCTCACTCTGCTCCAAGATTTTAATGGTTTTATGTCTACAAAATAAATAAAGTCCAAATTCCTTGGCACAGTGGTCAAAGCCTCTTCATCTTCCTCTAACTTACCTTCTTTCACTCCTCAGTCTCCCTTCACCCCAACATTCCTTCAGCCTGATATGTCCTCCATCTCACTAGAACCTAAAACATCCAAGTTAACAGCTGGAGAGTACCTCGAACATGTTGCATTCTACACCAACTTTTCACCCTCGGCAAGCAAGGTCCACCTTTACCTCATACCGCCACAGTCCTTACACCATATTAGAGCACTACTACATATAGTCATTTATAAATCTCTCTACAGTTGGAATATGACAAATGAATCGTGAACTCAATTGACAGCATATAAAGCAACTCTGTAAGAAAGTAAGACGTCGATTCAAAATCTGAATGGTTAAAATTTTATACGAATTAAAAGATTACTAACTGATTAAGGCTTCTGCTAAATGTATGCCCTATATCATAAGAATAAACCAAGGTTACTCTTGGGAGGATTCCTCTCAATCTTTATCAAAAGCTTTTCCTAGAAGTGACAAGTAGCATACTGTGGAATCACTTAATTTAGTTAAGTGCAAATTCAGAACCTAACTCAGTACTAAACAAAATTGCCCAGACACTTAGCGTGCTATCATCTATCCAAGTCTACGGGACCCATGATTCTGCTAACACATAACTACTTCACTGAGGAAAAGGAAATATGTGAAGAATAATTCAAATAAATAATATTCCCTGTTCCAAGGGCCCATGGAAGACGATATTCTCAAACCCAACAAATACAAACAATAGGCATCCAGAACCTAAGTTTTATTCCACATGCCATGTTTTTCCCAGAAGTACGAGGAATTCAACTTAGAAAAGAAGCCTTACTCTTATTTTTTTTAATAGTTCCATATAATCCAAGCAACTTCGGTTGACAAATTTTAAGATATATTATGGTCACAGTAAAACTAGAAAGATAGAGAATGAATTATAGTCCAAGCTTGACAAATGTACTAAATGTACTGAGGGTAAAAGGCAGCAAGGGGCTGTCTGGCATCCCTTTTTAAAGGCTTTTAAAACTCCTCCAGTAATGCAATTTCAAACAAATGACAAGGACAGCAAGACAAAAATGTAGGCAGGTACTCAACTTGCTTTGCTCTTTGGCATCAATTAATTATTTTTTAATTTCCTGAACAGCCACATATGCTCAGTACATTTGGTGTCTATTAGATAGAAAACTTTTTCTTCCACTTTCCATCATCACCTGGCTAAGACGCTTGTGAAAACCATGCTCAGGAACCTCACATTAATAAATCATCATTCCTCCCATGCTGATTAGCAATCATTTTCTTACCCTCCTCACCTCAGCATTTCCAATGAGAGTACAATAATACTGAAGGCAGTGGCCAGCAGAGCCCAGACAGACAACTGTCTGAACAGTGGCCAGAAAAACACGGTGGTCGTTCTCTGCTTTGCCCTGGCTGCACTTTGTATAGTCTGTATTACAGCCCTTTCCGCGCTCCATGGCAATCATCCATTTATATGCCTGGCTCCATGCTGGTCTCTGAATTCCTCGACAGGTCAGGTGCAGAGTATCTAGCTTTGCATCCCCAGTAACAAGCACTTAGTAGGAACATAGTGGGCTCTCAATAAATGTTTATTATGTGTTTCAGAAACAACATCTCGGCAATAGCTTTAGAACAGACTCCACATTTTAGGGGTATTTGAACCTGAGTAGTAGTTCTGTCACTGTACCCAACAGACATCCACTGACTTGAAGAGTCTGGGGTCAGCTACTGACTTACACTGACACATCCAGCTAAGGCCAAAAAATATGTCTACATGGGATGCTGTGGAGCATGCTACTATTCTTTCTCTCAGTAAATGTACTATGCTAACTGTATACAACTAAAGTTTTGTTGCACAACCCATTACATCTGGTAAGGAGCTCAACTGAGCAATTACTCCTTCCTACTCTCAGTGACCTTGTATAGCAAGCCTACCCACTGAAAACATAACAAGTAGTTGGAACTGTAATCTCAGTTGACCATTTTAAATTCTAGAGGCCCGAGAACGGTGAAACTACACACTTACAAACTAAGACTGCTTCATATCCCCTGTAAAATAAGTTAGTTTACTTTATATGCAGTTGAGACAGAAAGAACTTAAAGCTTGTTTTCTTATTTATACTTCTATGACCTGGGAGGCTTCACAAAGAAAAAATGCTAACTAAACATTTAACCCTGGCTTTTACATAACTTCCGGTTAGACTTGGAAGTTATGGTTTTCTGTTATTCACAAGCCAAACTCATGCTATTGCAGTTATTTTACAAAACAGTTAGGTAACGTGTCAAGGGATTAACTTTTGGACTAATAATAAAGTTCCTGATGTCATCACCAGGACAATGTTGATATTACGAACCACTTCCTTCACCACTGACAAAGAAGAACATATAAATAAACACATGTGGGGAATGCTTCTACATTACACAATTAAATATATTTCCAATTAGTAATAATCAATGCCTTTTTGTTATTGTGTCCTGGAGTAGCAATAAACACACTGAACTCTTTTACAACGATTTATGTCATTTCCCTCCACAAAGCCCACGAATTCACTCATAAGTAAACACAGCAATTTTCATCATGGACAAATAATGAAGACAAATGGGGAGAAGCCATACAAGGCACCTTTGCCAACACCCACACCAGCATTCCACTAAGTAGAGACTTGAGATAATAGATTTCCTTGTAAGCCAAGTTTCTCAGTTGGAGAGGCTAAACCCACAAAAGGGTTAATAAAATAAACAATGTCAGAAGCTTAACTATCAAATAGCCATCTGTTTTAGCATAAGCAATGGTGAAATAATTAAAAATGGATAAAACTTATGCTAATAGTCATAGGCCAAAATGATGCACCCATTTTTAATGTTTCAAAAATAATGACTTTATATTAACTGTAGTTCACGCCACTTCCTTACATAAATGTTTTTCACTTGATGTTCTAACATTCACTCACAAATGTACCAATTCTGACCACTCGAAGAAGGGGGAGAAGAGGGAGAAGCTGCTCTTCATAGACTCTGACCCATTTTTTTGCTCAGTCAATAACAGATAAGTTAGAGAAAAACCTTGGATCTGGATCTTCTCTTACGCCCAAATAATGATTTAAGCAATGAGAGTGACCTTCGATTGCATACTCTTGAGAAAATCAAAGACAGCTAGTATTATGCCTGCCAAATATATGCAATTTTTCCAAATGCATGGTCCTTATTCTTAAGTATACAATGCTAAAATCAAAACCTGACCTCAAGCAGCAAGTCGCAATTGTGACACTATGACATCATTCTGTCTGGAGCTTTAGTATCACAATTTGAATATGTTGGCAGAAGCTTAAATAGGTCACAAGGAAGCCCAAAACTAAGGATATTTATCTGGCAAAAATTATTCTGGCTCTGCATTTAGCACCACCAGCCACAGAGTGACAGGCCTCTATCATTCATCCATCCATCTGTACTTTCCATAAGGATACATGAAAATCAAGTAAATCTTATCACCTTTCTGTATTTGCTAATACCACTGACAGTGGGTTTTTGTGGCAAATATTTGCACAGAGTTACAAACCAAAGATGACTGCTACCATATGATTTCATGGAGGTTTTGGCACATCCCTACAAAGGAATGTTTTGTGTGTTTTTTTAAACCTCCATTTCCACAATTATAAAGATATCAAGAGACTTGAATCAAGTAAATTTATAATTAGCCTCAAGTATCTATACTATAAAACCATAAGGTGCTAAAACATTTACCAATATATAGAGGACAGTACTACTGCTTCAAAAGCAAGAACTATTAATTCTGGTTCTGACATCCAGCTTGACTTCTTCTTGTGAAATTATAGTTCATCTGAAAGCAACATGCAGAAACCACAGAGGTTTCTGATACTCTCAGCCCCATCACCTCCATCATAAATTTTCCTTTAACGATAAACAATGTGCAATCGAAAAGGTTTCCTGTTTCAAAATGGAACAGATGAAAGAAACTGTGACTCTACCATTAACAACAACAAAAAAAAGTTTCTTAATGAAGATGAATTCTCAAAGATGAACATGGAAACTCTCTCAAATACTACTTCCTCACTTAAGGACTAAACTGCTTTTTTCCCCTGTAAATACTGTCAGCATCATACATTGTGGTTGTCATGAGCGGTCCATCAGAGACCTCTTGAGTTACTTGTCTGCACTCTTTAGTTATCCAACAAAAACACAACTTCCCATAAGATAGAACAAACACTTCCAAACTATTCTATGGCCACACACCAACAAAGAGCAGCCAACAGTAAAATCTTTGCATATCTGAGTCATACAGAGGAACTTTGACCCTTGAAGAGAAGGACAAAAGGCTAAAAAAAAAAGTCTTTGCTCTGAATCCAACTTTTCAAAACACACAAAGTGGATGGAAGAAAAACGTTCACTCCAAATCAAAAAAGATTGTTGCCCTAAGAGTAATTATTATTGATTAGCAGCATAAATGAAACTGGGGAAGCCATATCCAGGGTGAATAGGGCTACATACAGGCACAAGTCAGACAGAACTTACCACTTTGTCCATGAGTTTCCAAGTTTTCTCCACAGTCCTGCGATCTGCTGCGGCTTGCTTTGGAGGTCCCACTGCATCTTGAATAGCATCAATAATACCCAAAATTCGTCCTTTTCGGGGGTTTCCTCCTCGACCACCAGGGTTTCTGCCATTCATAGAATTTGCCATCTGGAATCTTAGTTCTTTGAGAGGCAAATTTTTTTAAAAAGTTAGTAGGTCATGAAAATATTTACACAACAGAAAACTGAACTGGTTAACTTGTACCCCCTACATCCTCCTCCACCAGTGAGAACAAAATCCAGGGTCCCAGATTCAACTTTTCAATAGCGTGAGAATTTGCACTCTCAATCTTTACACACAACAGGTTTAGTAGCAGTGACCTCAGATTTGCCTTTGGAACACTTCGAGTTAAGGATGCATCCTCCTCACATTTCACGTAGGTAACTAGGCTTGATGAATGCCCAACTCATAACAACAACAAAAGACTTACACAGGTTTCCTCCAACTAGATGAGGCCACAACGTACCCCCGCCTCCCTGCCTTACTCCCAGTTCAAAATACTAGAACTGAAGCCCCCAGAAACATTTTTGGGAGCCTCACTCAGAAACCGCACTTTCACTCCGATTTCGCCAAGTTATAAAAACGTAAAGATTTTTCTCCACGAGCATAATGAGCACGTCTCTTGTCAACAAAGGCTCGGGACTTGTATTTTCCCCCACGAACACCACTAAGTACACACACATGAACATAGACACAGGAACACAGTTCTTTAAACCAACGCGGTGAGGAGTTATCCCCAAGTTAAGCAAATCAACCAACCAACTAAACACCCATTTTAAAACAGTGGGTGAGAAACTGACAAGAGCGGGCACAGAAGAGTTCACTTCTTTCGCTCCTCGCCTCTCATCTCACCCCAGCGGGGTGGAGGGGCCGGTTCAAAGCTTTGTTTCTGGATGCTTGTGACCCCCCCCCCTCCCTGCTCAGGCCCCTCCCCTGCCACTTTGGGACCTCAGGGGGGAGGAGGAGAACAGAAAAGGACAAAGTGTCCCCTCGCATCTCCAGCGCCCGCAGCCCCATCCGACTGGGGCGCTCCGCATTCAGCTCCCGGGTGGACGCACCTCCCCGGGTTGTCTGCAATCCCAGCCGCCCGTCTGGCTTTGCTCCCTCTTCCTCCTCCCCGGGCCGGGCCTGGGTTCCGGTCTTTAAATACCCCTCTTTAAACTGTGACGGCGGCGGCGACAGCAGCTGGAAGCCGAGGCTACCCCCTCTTCCTCCGTGGCCCGCGCCTGGCTGTCCCAGGGCCCCCTGGCCGGAAAGAAACGTCGAGCCTCCTGGGTGTCCCCCTTCCCTCCTGGCCTCTCGGCGCCGTATCTGTCCAGAGACACGCGTGTGCGCGAATCCGACTCCACACGCACGAGCCCAGGGTGCGTGGGTAATCCGGGCAGGGAGCGTGTAATCGCCGTAAAAGCACGCTCCCGAGGAAGGAGCAACCCACCGCGCAGGCCACCGAGACGGGGAGACGCAACAATTACCGTAAAAACCAATCCACACCCGCTCTCCCCTCCCGCCCGACTCTCGGGGAGGCCGCGGGACGCCGCAGCTGCACTAGCTGGAGGAGGAGACCACTCGCTGGACACCCCACCCCTGTAGGCTACACACACCGAGACCCAGGCGTGGGGCGGGGCCGAGGGCGGGGCCGCGCGAAGCTGGGCCAATCCGGCACACCCATGCACTGCCAGACAGCGAGCAGCGCCAATGGGCGGGAGGCGCCCGTCCACTTAGCACCACCACCCGGTCCACGTCTTCCACGGTACACAATGGCCCCTAAGGAAGGCCCGCTCGCAGCACGTCCCAAATGGAGAGGGTCTCCAGGGAATGGGGGCTCTGGACAAACCCTACAACGAAAGTGGAAAAGGGAAACGAAATGGAAGAAAGGATGCAACGCACTAGGGAGCTGACCAATAAGGAGTGGGCGGGTGGGTGTGAGCATTGGGGCTGAAGCCAAAGCCAACTGGGGCTTAAAAGGCGGGACTTCCTGCTTTGCTCACCTTCCTAGTCTTTTGTTTCATAGCAACAGAGTACTGGCTGAGAAGGAGTTGCTTCTCTATTTGGGGCGTGTCCCAGGCTGAAGAATTTCATCTCCCTAGGGCTGCCAAACTCTTCTACCCAGCACAGCAGCCAAACAGGTCTAAGGCATTGCTTCTTGTTGGCTATCAAAAAGAGCAACAGTCACCCAGCTTATAAGATAAAGTATAAATCTCACATGGAATAGACTAGTGTTAACGCCTGATTGCCAACCAAAACTTCCTAAATTTCTGAGTGTTTTCCTTTTACAGTTAGTTCTGGAGGGATTGCAGATCAAATATCAGGCTGATGAGAAAGCAAATAGTTTACAATTCTATCCAAATAGCCGCCACTAATTGTGCCAGGGCAGTTAAAAAACTGATGATGGGAATTGCTAATATACACATTGCCCCTTTTATTTAATGCAAGTTTCTGCATAAATGAAGAGCAAACAGCTTTTGTATTTTGTCTGAGTCACCTTTATGTAGATTTCTCTCCGTCTCAAAAACAACCTGTCAAAGATTCAGAAATAGCCAAAGTAAAATCAGTGAGTCACTGAAGCACTAATTGGTAAAAACTTATTGTGCACACCTCAAAAAGACAGTTTGCAAATCGGGAACCCTCAACCCAAAACACGGAATGAAGCTCAGAGTACACCATCACAAAGCAGCTTATGTAGTGAGAAAGCAATGTCTTCACAGTGATTGGTAATTATAAGCTAAACTAATGACTAAACTGGTTTTCTCTGCTCAGGGGACCTTCAAGGCTGGTCTCCATTTGCTTTTGATTGTAACAAACCTTGTTTTATCTGCCATCCTCTCCCAGCACTTGTAAGCTCTTTTTCTGTGGCTCCATCCCTATATCCTTAGAAAGGCCCACATCTGGCTAGTCTTACAAGGAAAAAGCTATTGTGCTGGGACCTTCTTTCAACAAGATCATAGATTAAACAAATGCCTTCTGTTTCTTTCTATTTAACTTCAATCCTACCACAGATGCACCTAACAATTGCTCTGGATTGTCATGCTTTGGAATTTTCTTCCCACTACAGTTGGTAGTGTTAAATAAACTTTACACTGTGGGCATCTCAGATGCTGTGATATTTTGTGCCATTTAAAAACTGTATATATATATATATATATATATATATATATATATATATATATATATATAATTTCTATTCTTTCTCTAACCAGTTAACCTGATAAAATGTTTCTCAATGGTTCTCACCATTTTCTACTTAAATAACCATTTTAGTACTGTGATTATTACTGTCAAGGATCCTGAGTTCTTATTAACATACTTTACAGCCCTAAATTCAGATGGTTAAGATTTTCGTTTGATTAAAACAGGCAAAACGTGTTCTTTGCAACTAGTAAGGTGATAAAATGTGGTTCAGGAAGTAATTTTGTTTCTTTGCCATTATTTCTATGCCAATAATTAAAGAGTAGTTGGTTGTTTTTACATTGTTTTTATCTACAAAAGTGCTGGCCTCTCCATATCTTCTCCACCCATACAGATCTCCTTTAGTCATAGTAACAATAACTACATTTACTAAGGGAAGATTGCAAATGGGAAAAACTTATTGGGTAACCTTTTAAACAAATCTAAAAATTAGATAACCTGTGTATAGAAGGTTTTTCAGCATGTAGGAAAACAGTGGCTTAAGGGAATATTATAACTAAGTACATTATTCATATTCATATCTAGATAAATGTACAATAAATAAAATACATGTGATAGCATGTGGCATTTCTTTTATGTAAGTTCTGCAACTGAAAGAGATGACTTAAAGAGAAACTGGCACTGCCTATGATATAAAAATACCAAATTACAAGTTTTATGGGATATGGAGATATATATATATATATATATATATATGGAGAGAGAGACAAAAAATATACATATTTTAAGAAGGGAAATATATGTGTTATAATAAGTTATCAGTTCCTTAGCAGAAACTAGTGCCTGCTATTACCAGACACATACACATATTCTTAAAGTTTATTATATGTAAGTAAATGATATATAATTTTCATTGTAGCATGTGGGCTCAGTAACCCTGAACAATTCAATATTACAGAATTCAGAGTGGGTAAAATTAAGTAAGCAATTGCCTTAATACATGCCATCCTAAAGTTTCTAGCAGATTAAACAGTTACATATCTGAAAAAATATCTTCCAAATCACTTCTTTGTGATTTTTTTCCCAATTGATTCCCAGATAATTATTTTCCAGATAGTAATTATTTGTTTGGCAATTGTTCTTTGTAATAAAAAGGATGTATACCAAAGTGTTAAAAATAGATACTCCAAAATTTGAATAAACCTACTGCTTTGTCTCAGTTCTGTATTCCTTCATACCCCCATTGCATTCTTCATGTTTCATAGTACATTTCCATAATCATCTAACATGCCTTGATTCAGAAAAATATGGATAATTTTATTTCCCCTCAAGAGTTTGTGTGAAAAATTTAAAATTTGATGTAATTTGTCCCAATAAAAGTTATCTATAGTCCTAATGCATTTTGATGTATACCATATTAATAAAACATTGAATTTTTTATTTTTCAATTAAACAAAATATAAATTCAGAATTCCAAGGCTGCAGGCTGATCTTGGTACTGATTACATCCTTCAGTTTGGCAGATCCAGACATTGGCAAATTTATCCAGGGTGATTGGACCCCCCAAAATATAGATAATAAACCCAAATTCAAAGGAGATTAATTAATATGTAGTATAAAAATATCTAATTATATGAGATATAAAATTGCTAATTAGACCAGTATTAATATAGACCAGTTATATATTCATTTTTCTACAGACGAGGCCACAAAGTTCCAAAATAAATGTATAAATCAGAAGAAAATTACCTACAGGAGTAGCTCTAACAATGTCAGTAGAGATCTAATGTATCCTAAATCTTCCAAAAGTCTTCTCTATTGTTTTCCAAGTTCCTCAGTCTCAATGCACAACTATCACTTTCTGTTTTAAATCTCTTGATTGTTTTAGGACCCAACATCTACCAGGCAATCCAATCTTACTTTATCAGCTATGACTAGACACCAGAGAATACAAAGATGATTAAGTGCCAGTCGGTGTTTCCGAAAAGAAAACAGTCATAAGAAGACATCATGATAAACTCAAATGGTAAAAGCAGCAATTTCTTTAGCAGAGGTCATTATGAGAAACTAAGGAAAGGCACCTAACCCAGCTTGGAAAAAGTGACTACAAAGCCAAAGCATAAGATAAATAAGATTAACAGTTAACCAGGAAACCATCGTTCTAATCAGAGGACACCTCAGATTGATAGTGCGTTGGAGAGGGATAAGGCTGAAGGCAGGTGACCAGTGAGGACATATGCAATAAGTGATGATGAGGACCTAAAACTGGGGCAATGGTATTAGAGGTAAAAAACATACGACATATTGGCAAAATATTGGGAAATATTGATTTCCAATCCTCTCTGTCCCTTAGAATAACAAATTTCTAAGTCCCACTCCCAGGATTCTGCTTTGATTAATCTAGGATAATGTTAAAGCCCCCCCAGGTGATCCTAATTAGCAACTGAGGCTGACAACCAGATTAGTTAATTTAGTAGTCACTGATAATTACAGAAATATGAAAAGTGCAGAAAATGGAGGAGTGAAGAATCATAGTTAATATTCTAGCTTTAATGACATGGTGAAAGACAGCCTCAACAGCTAGCACAGAGAATATCAAACAATAGTCTATTTAGGGGAAGGGGAGAATTAATTTTGTTTAAATTAAAAAAAAAAAAGAATCTATGGAGTAAGCAGAAGGGAATCTTAGTTAGATGATTAGATATTTATGATCATACTTTTGACAGCATTGGCCGGTGAGTAATTCCTGAGAGTTACAGTCATAAAGGGAGATTATATGGAGGAAAGAAGAGCACTGAGTTGAGAGTTGAACCCAGAGGGTCAAACTTCAGAGAAAAGCAGAGGGGGAAAAAAAGAGAGAGATCACAAAAGAAACCAGTTGAGTGTGGTATACTGGAAACCAGGGGAGTACAGTATTTCCATGGAGCAAACTACACTTTCAAATGTAGGAGAAGGGCCGGCCGAGTGGCTCAGTTGCTTAAGAGCCCACTCAAGAGTGTGAGCTCTGAGCAACAGCGGTTCGAGTCCTGGCCCGAGCTGAGCAGCTGCTGAGCAGCCAACAGGTAGCAGCATGGCTCAGCTAAAAAAAAAAATAAAAATATAAAATAGGAGAGGGGAAGAAAGAAAGAAAGAAAGAAAGGAAGGAAGGAAGGAAGGAAGGAAGAAAGAATTGCAAAGCATCCATTGGAGTTAACAATTGAAAGATCAGGGGGCCGGCCGAGTGGCTTAATTTGTTATGAGTTCACTTAAGAGTGCGAGCTCTGAGCAACAGGGTTGCCAGTTCGATTCCCACATGGGCCAGTGACGCTGCTCCCAACAGGTGCATCCAATAGGTGGCAGGATGACTCAGCTGGTGTAACAAGACTGCCTGTTTGATGGTGGGCTACGCCCATCCACAACTAAGACTGAACTGGGCACCTTGAGCTGAGCTGCCGGCCGGATGACTCAGTGGAGAGAGCGTGCGCTCATAACAACAATGCTGCTGGTTCGACTACCTACCTGCATGGGATGGTGGCTACGCCCACCGGTAACTAAGATTGTAACACAACAACTTGAGCCTAGAGGCCACGAGCTGCCGACGGACAGTCAAGTGGCAACTGGCACCCTCCACAACTAAGATTGAAGAACAACAACTTGGCTGGTCCTCTTCCCCAATTTCCCCAATAAAATCTTAAAAAAAACCACACACAATTGAGAGATCATTTGTGACCTTAGTGGGAACAATGTCAATTGAAAAATAGGTTAAAAAGAATGTGAGGTGAGGAACTGAAAAGTAGAATTTAGTCTTTTAAGAAATCTATATAAGGATGCAAAGAGACTATAGACAGTATCTATAGATGAATGCAGAATCCAGTGGAGTTAGGGAGGGCAATATTTAAGGAGGGGTTGAGAGAAATTTAAGCATGAGTGCATATGTGGAGAGATGCATTAAAAAAAAGATTAAAGGGCATCTCATCCTATGAGAATAGAAAAAAAAGGAGGCCTCTGAGAATAAAAAGTGGAAGCATGGAAATATATAAATAATATCTATAAAACCGTGTATACTTTAACTATAAATACAATAACTATAAATACTTTAATGTATAAATACATTTCTAGAGGTGGTAAGAAGCTGACAGTGATCATGCTTGATAGTCTCCATCTCTCCTAGATGAAGTAGTAGACAAAGTTGAGTTCTCAAACTGAAGGGAACTTGAGGAGAGTAGTAAAGGTTTGGAGTTGAAGAAAGGGAAAAGAACAAGAAAGAAAGAGAAAGACTGAGAATCTATTCTGATGGCATGGTGGAGTCTGTGGAGACCATGAATTGAATGGTTGATGCCAAGCTGGAAGGATTTGTAAATTTCTCAAGCAAGGTACCGGGGAAGTAAAGGACTGTATCTTCAAAACAGGTTTGTGTTTTTATGAGCAGGTGTTGCAGAAATACAAAAATGAAAGAAATCAAGGCTTTTGATGAGAGAGTAGTAGTTCAGATGATCAACTATAGGGTGCAAGACGAGTCAGGAAGGAAAAAAATAGTACATTGAAAAGAGGGTTATGCTTTCAATGTGGAGTGTTAAAATGCCTCAGCCTACCAGGAAAGCCATGTTATGATAATCCAGCCCCCCCAAAAAATTATTCCTCTTGGTCATGCATGGGTGCATGGCCTTGTATAACATTTTACATGGTTATGTATGGCATTTTCTATCATTTGATATACCCTTATTCATAGGTGATGTAATTAAATATATTTAAATACTATGTTTCTTTTACAGCAAATTTTATTTTCTAGTAACCAGAGTGAAATAGAAAATAATATATTTTCTCATATGAATAAAATATTGATTTAAAATGTTTGTGGTAATATATTTGTAAATATATTTATACTATTTGTAAATGTATTGGTTGCCCCAGATTACAAAGGAAGTCAAAAAACCCCAGAGGGTTATTTGCTTTTTATCCATTTGTATATTCTAACCACTAACTTTGTATGTGTCTTTTCACACTAAGGGAAACAGGAATCATCTAGAAAAGAAAGTGGCCTTATAAGGTGACATACAGAAACATAGGACACACCAAGGACAACTTTCTCGACTACTACATGCCATTTTAATCTCTATCTGTGAGGAAAGGATATAAATTCATTAGTGGGATTAATTTCCAATAACTGGGTTCTGCAAGTCAAAGAATCAGAAAAGGGATGAATCAAGCCCCAGCTCTGTCATGCATCATCTAAAAAAATCAACATTATTAAGTCCATCACCAACACGCTTGTTTCTGTCAAATGTCAGTATCTCTCAATAGACATATTTATCAGGCTATGCCATTTATGAAGTATTGGGTTGTTGGAAAAGTCATGATGCATTTCTTGCAACGAAAAACATAGATAAGACACGTTATGACTTTTCCGACAACCCAATAGATTTCCAATGTTTTCAATCACTGCTGGACCTGGGTATGACAAACACCATCTGATCATTTTCAATGATTTCTCCATTTAGCACCTCTTCCTCACTTCGCATTGTTGCCCCTACACATTTTTATGTGTGAGTGCACACACACACTTTATGTGGGCCATCTGACCCAGCCTGCTTTACTTAACCAATTTCAAGTTTCTAGGACTCAGCTAGCTGTCTGCTCTTCAATATTAAGTTTACCGACATTGTACACATTGTATTCAGATCATATTCAAGTTTTGCAGGCAAGCTCCTATTCTCTGGCGCCCCATTCTCTCTCTCCTTCCTCCCACCCCCCAATTGCCTGGTTGAAAAATTGTCACAAATTTTCTCACATGGTAGGTATATGAACTCAACATGTTCTCTTTTTCCAAATTGTTACATTTATTCCAGGATAACAGATGTCTTCACTGGGTAGTGTTTTATGAAGTGTCAGGCTTGGATAGGGTTGATGATTTGGGTTATCTGAACCCCATCACCACATCAAACACCGCGCCAGCAGGAAGTCACTTGGTCCAATTATATACATTCTCCCCACTCCCACAACCCCCTCCCCTGTCATGTCTTGTTTTTGTTTTGCCTGTTGACTAGAAGAAAGTGTCTATTTCCAATATTAAAAGGGAAGATCAAGAAGGCTTCATGTTGCTATTTAATCTTTGGTGTTAATGAAAAAGCAGATCTACTTTTTAAATGTAATTTCATGACCAGCAAGCAAGGACGAGAGGCAGAGACCTCAGTCAGGAGATAAGTGCAGGCTGTATTTTCTATAATAATGAAAAGGAATATTCACATGAATAATACTTACCTAGGAAATATAGATCAAAGCCTTTCTTACTAGCTACAGTTGCATCTAAATATGAAGAAAAATGAATTTGAAAATACAAGGCATCATTTTGGAAGGCATCATCTAGGAAGGGACCAATATGGTGAATACAATTCGATTTTCTACTCTTCTCCCCCCTTTGCCTGCTCTCTAAATGACCTCTTTTCAATTTTCCATCTTACTCTCACAAGTCACCAGAAGATTGCTGAGGAGGCAATCAAAATTATGACATTGATTTTTTTAATGTACATATAAGGATAAATGAGGGAATTGTTTGAGTTGAATGTCAACAGCAGAGAGAGAGAGAGAGCGAGAGAGGGGCAGCTACTGCCTGCTAAAGTTAGTCAATTTTCTAAAGAAGCATTAGAAAAAAAAAAAGGTTTAAAAAATTCTCGAGGAAAATACCACCTCGGTTCTTCTCAGTTGCTAAATCTCTTGAGTCTTTTTTCCCCTTCAGTTACAAATATGTCTGTACAAGGAAGTAAGGGACGGAGAAGGGAGGGAGAAAGAAAACCCATTCATACCCTACAAGTCTCTTTTCTTTTTCTCATATTCTTCTTTACTTGGTGTTTAAATCATTAAACAAATCTACCATTGCATCAATGTATATAAAAAATAGTCAAAGAGGCTTTGCCCTGGGTCAGGTGCAAGGTAATTCTTGCATGAAATTAGCTGTTTCTTGGCAGAGCTAAAAATAACAACCTGAGATGCTACCCTCCAGCTTTCAAATAGTTTCTTTTCTAAATTCTGACGTATCAGGGTATATCCTCTGTCTCTTAGCTGTAACATATCAGATGGAAGGATTTCCTTTGAAACCTGTGGGTATTGACCCGAGAATTGCCATATGTTTTTTCAGGGTTTAATGTTGTAGGAAATAAATGTTATTGTGGAATTGAGATGACAAATACACAATTAAGCAATATTATTGGTAGAAAAATGAGCAGGACTATGTTATATATCTGGAATTTCTCTCTTACACACTTTAAATTGGCTGTTACTAGTTTATTCAACAAGTACTTGACATAAACATAATTTCAGTACCTAACTATAAAAGTAAGAAAGAAATAGGTGTATAACTTGGGCAAAAGAGGTGAGGAAGTAACTAGACCTTCAAGGATGTGGAAGGAAGAAAAATATAAGTTTAGAGATGGGGGTTACAGGTTGAAAAATGAGTACACACAAGAAGAATCACAATAAATAATCAAGTTTATATGTCCAGGGGAAGGAAAAGTATCAGCTCCTATGCCAGAAAGTTTACACTGAAAATTATAAAATTCAAAAGATAAAAACTAAATTATGGGAAGTTTCAAATGATATAATTGGGAATTTGTATGAGTTCTGTGGTTAAAAGTGAAATTCAAGGTTGCTGAAGAGGGTAAAGGTAAAATAAAATATTTGAAAGACATTATTAGTATGGTGGACTATCTAAGAAAATATGGAAGTGAGGCAATGGCGCAAAAGCTCATTAGGAGGCTGTTGACATGGTTTGGTTTGCGCAGTTTAGGATCTGGAATGATGTGGCAGCTCTAGCCGTGGGGAAAAAATTAAAAGGATAGACACTAGATATACTTTAAAGAAGGATCATGACTCTTACTCTAATTAAATATGATTTTAAAAAGCAGTAAAAAATAACATTTATCTGCTCATATATGTATTTGATAAAAACAGAGGAGTCAAGAAAGGGAACAGACTTGACTTGAGATTAGAATGAGTTCATTTTTATACACATGGGCTTGGAGCCATATTAGGTAGTAAAGAGGTTTTTTTCATGGAGGTTCACTGTCTTCTTCAATATAACAATATCTAACAATATCTGGCTAGATAATCATCAGTTTCATAGATGGGAAAACATCTTAGGATAGAGGATATCTTTGGATTAAGAATACCCAATGCTGAGAAGCTGTACACAGTGGTTCTTCCTGAGGAGGGGGATCTGGGCTGCAGGTGCAGGTGGTGGGGTCGTTTTTAAACTATCTACAGTGTTGGGTTTTTAGAACTGTATGCATAATTTCTTTTCAATTTGTTAAGAAGTAATCTGAACCTTTCATTTCCAGATTATACATGTGATCATATTTTACAACCCAAATATCAGGTCAGTCATTAGGACTAATATTTGACATCGCACCATCTCAGGCAATTGGGGAAAGTATGGTCACAAAATTTATATTTGGATTGTCAATGGATTATGAAACTTTGAAACCAGGCCGTTAGAGTTTTGTTTGCTACGTAGTAATGTAATATCTGGTCACTGGGAAGTTTAAAAATCACTATTTTTATCATTAAAAAAATCAGTCAATCTGGAAAATGAAAGATGAACGATATTTTATTTTATTTATTTATTTATTTTTAATTGGGCTATTGGGGGAGGGGAACAGTGTTGGGGAATTGTGGAGTGGGACCAGCCAAGCTATTGTTTTTCAATCTTAGTTGTGGAGGGCACCAGTTGCTATCTGGCTGCCTTTTGGCAGCCCATGGCCTCTAAACTCAAGGTACTGTTTTACAATCTTAGTTACAGGTCAGCGTAGCCACCATCCCATGCGGGAGTCAAACCAGCAGCCTTGTTGTTAAGAGCGCACACTCTATCCACTGAGCCATCTGGGCAGCAGCTCAACTCAAGGTGCCAAGTTCAGTCTTAGTTGAGGGTCGGCA
The DNA here is from genome assembly GCF_001890085.2 of Hipposideros armiger. Lineage (NCBI taxonomy): Eukaryota > Metazoa > Chordata > Mammalia > Chiroptera > Hipposideridae > Hipposideros > Hipposideros armiger. The sequence continues at coordinate 1,047,476 of NW_017731798.1, forward strand.
TAGCCCACCATCGAACAGGCAGTCTTGTTGTTAGGAGCACGCGCTCTCTCACCAGCTGAGCCATCCTGCCACCTGTTGGCAGCTCAGCAGCCACTCAGCTTGGGCGCAGCGTCACTGGCCCATGTGGGACAAAAAAAAAGAATACCCAATGCTTCAATTCCAAATACACAACCTTACTTATTGACATAACAGCCTTTGGTTAAACATACTAAGAGGAGATTCCATTCCTACTTAAGCACTTCTGATTGTGAAATGAGAGCTTCTCCTTACAAAGCACCAAAGTCTGTGTACTCAGAGATACTTCAGGGGCCTCAGTTCTGCCACTTGGGACCATAGAGAAAAATGCAACCTTCCTTTTAGTTGAAAACTCTTCACAGTATATTAATTTGACAACATGTGTCCCCTGAACCTTCTTCTTTAGGATAAATGAGTGTCTTAAACTAGTCCTCAAGTTATTTGGTGGCTATCACCTCTTTGGTGTTTCTTCTCTGGCCATGCTCCAATTTGTATCTCTTAAAATATGATAATCACCTAAGATAAACTATAAACTTTAGGTGATTATGATATCAATGCAGGATCCTCAGTTGTAACAAATGTACCCTCTGGTGAAGGATGTTGATAATGGGGGAGGGGCTATGCATGTGGGGGCAGGGGTTGTATGGGAAATCTTTGTACCTTTCTCTCAATTTTGCTGTGAACATAAAACTTGTCTATAAACCAAAGTCTTAAAAAAATATGATGTTCAGATATGATCTCATTATAGAGTATAGTTGGACTTGGTCATTTTATAAACTGTAAGTTTATTGAAGGCAGTGTTCTATACCATTAGTTGTGGTCTATGTGCTCATTTATTTGTTTAAGCTCAAGTATATTTCCTTCAAAATGCTATTCAGCTATGTTTTTGCCTATCGTTCTGATTGCATAAATGAACTTTCTCACTATCCATCAGTTAAAACATGCACACACACACACACCCAAACTCTCTGGATGGATAGGACCATTTACCATACACAGCAGGCAAAAATGCAAGAAAGTTTTTAAGTATACCTTAAAGGACCTCTTACCAGGATCAAAGGAAGGAGGCTTCAAGTTCACTTCAAATAATTTCTTTTATTGATTAAATTCAACATTTATGGAACACAAGACACTAGGTGACATTTAGCTAATACCTAAAATGGGTAAGCCTTTTAGAAATGCTTCAACATTTTCCTTGAGGTGTCATTCACCTTGAGGTGAATTCCTTTAAAAAGGAATTCAAGAGAAGAAAAAAAAATTACTATAACTTCATGTATAACACATAATTAAAGAAGTGTGCTGAAAGAGGATTTGAGAATATTCTTGTTCTATATACTTTAGGTTTGTGTTTTTTCATACATAGCCGCTTCTAGTATGTAATACTTAACTAGTTAAGGAAGCTTATCACTGTGGACACAAAAACGTTTACTTGAAGTTTGAAATGGAATGGGTGGGATTCATTCCAAAGAGGCCTTAATAATGCTTATCTCATAAAAATCCACATTAGAAACAGTGAAGGAGTTAAGCATAGTCATTAAAGCACAATGCATGAATATAAGTATTTAATAAATGCTAGCTTGTCCAAATAGTGAAAAAATTTGGAAGGCATGTTGAGAATGAAGGGAATTGTTTTATATCAGTGTAAATTTAATTAATAACCTGACATGTAAAACAAAAGAGCTAGATCAGATTAGTCCATACAAAGTTCAAAAAGAACCTGAATTAATAACTTTTGACCTAACAAAAAACATGGAGCAGTGGTGCAAATGAGCTATGTATGCAGTGACTAAAGTTAACTGTAGAGGTTGGTGGTTCTTGGACTTCAATGGAACCCACCCTGTTCATAATGAAATCAAGAATCATTTATAGTTTCTGATGTAAAGACATTAGAAGTACAGAGACTGTGGTATGTAAAATCAGAATATTAATAGGCTCTGAGTAGGGCATTTACAAACAAAGATGCCATAGAGTGCTAAAATTTTACTACCTCTGTCCTTACGATAGTCCCAGAAAATAGTGTATTACTTTCCCTCTGGTAATTAAAAAATGAAACAGTATCTAATTTCAGAAGGGGAAAGAAAGCACCAAAATGATGACCACAATATTCAGTTGGATACAAAAGTCAGATTTTTCATCCTGATCCCAGTGAAACGAGAAATAGTTGAAAATCCTATTCCAATCCCCACACAATGGAGGGTCCATATTTCTGATTATCGTCACTCACAAAATATATCAATACAGGTTTACAGAAGCAGAATTTTCAAGAGAACAACTAGGTATAATAATAATAGTGACACTGATTATATCAATAGATAAATAACATTAACTTACATATTTTTCATAAGTTTAAAATTTTATTTTCAATTTAGGGATCCAAAAAGCATTATACTAAACATTTACAGTGAGAATCAACTTATTAAGTTGGACCTCAAGGGGCAATAGGGGTAAGAAAGAAGGTAAATGTGATGATACGCTTTAAAGACTACTTAAAAGGTCTAACGAAACCACCAACATAACGTTGCCCTGAAATACTTCTGTGTCCATCCATAAACTATGAAAATAAAGAGGAGAATGAGAGAAAATGGTCTTAAATAAATTTTTTTTAAAAAAACCTAAATTATTCCTTTTTTCAAAGTGTTGACATTTTGAATAGACCAACAATTTGGTTGAAACTATTTTTTTCACATAACTGAATGTTTTTGAGTAGTAATAGGAAGAAAGGCTTTTAAAATCCTTAAATTTGTCTAAATTAAATAGCCAAACTGACTGCTTAATTTAAAATTAAGATATATTATTTTCATTAAATACTGGCATTTCAATTTTATTTAATGTATACATGAAGGTATATTGGTATACAAAGTAAACAAGAAAAAGCAAACAAACAAAAAAAAACAGAAAACAAAAATAAGAAAAAACATTGCACTAGAAATTTTTTGGTTTCAAGTGGTAAAAACCCATCTCAAACCAGTTTAAGTAGAATAATGAAGTAAAGGGGTGCTGGAAGTGGTGCCTTTGGCTCAGGCCCACCTGGGTTGCCTGGGGTTCAGACATCCACGTGTTGCCTCTCTGTCTTGGTTCTATTTGTAAGCAAGCTGTCCCCATGTGGTAGCAAGTTCTCCCCTGGCAGTTCTAACATTTCCTCATTCTCACAGGTTATTATCCTTGTGGAAAGAGTCTTTCTTTCCCAATCATTTGAGGAAACACCCAGCTCTGATTAGCTTGACTTATATCCATCCGCCAAACAGTTACAGCAGCCAGAAAATTGAAAGGCTGAATTAGGGGGCCTCATTCCAGGCATACAGAGCGACAGTGGAGTGGGGAGTTCTAGATGCTAACTAGACACAAACCAAGTGTCCCCTCAGATATCTTGCAGTTACAAGAGCTCTCTATATAAGATGAATAAAATCTGTGTTTACTGATTACTGTCTCCTAACTCGCCACCCAATTACATTAACCTTCAGTTTCTTCTAAAGTGGAAACATCAATGGTTGGTCTCACAAAATGATGGAGTATTCTGTTTTCTGTATGACAATTCCAAAACAACAAATTTCCTAGTTCTGTTTCTGCTTTCCCAGATAGTCCTTGTCGTCTGTTGCATCCCTGTCTTGTAGTGATCTCTAAATGTGGGACTGGCTAGTGATCTACCCTATACCGACCCCCTGTACACCTCCATCTCTGTCTCTTTAAAGGAACTCACCCTCTCTCGTGGCCCTAAACATTATCTATATAGCCATTCTAAATACATATTCTCCGACTCTGACCTCTCCCTGTTAATATCAGGCTCATATATTCAAACACCTATTTGATATTACCAGGTGAATGTTTAAGAGATTCAAAACAGAAATTTTGATATCATAGACTCTCAAGCCCACTTCCTCCCTTGGAGCCACATATTAGTAAACAGCATTGTGGCTCATGCAAATACTTACGGCAAAAATCTAGATATTACTCTTAATACTGTTTCTTTCTTCATCCTTCAAATCCACATTATCGGCAAGTCATGTAAATTCTACTTTCAAAATGTATCCCCAATTCATCCTCTATCTCTACTATTAACAGCTCAGCCCAAGAAACCATTGTCTGTTGGCTTGACTCTGAGCATCCTAATTGACCTCCCTTGCCTTCCTGTATCCTATTCTCAGCAGAACAGCCGAGTATCCTATTAAAATGAAACTTAGCTCATATCACACAAAGCTCTCACATTTCACTTAGCTTCCTATCTCAGTTGGAGTAAATGCCCTCATCTCTAGTATTGCCTACAAGGCCCTACATGACCTGGCCCTCATTATCTTTCAGATTTCATCTCTGACCGTCCCTATCCCTCGCCCACACTAGCACACTCTTGCTTTACGAGTTTTGTTCTAACCTCTCTTTTTGACTACTTTTCCTCTTCCTCTTTTCAGGACTGATTCCCTCTAGTCAGCTATCAGTTTAAATTTCATCTGTGCAGAATGATGTTGTCTAGGAAAAACTCTCCTGTTCTTTCTCTACTAGTCACTCAATACTTCTGTACTCCAAGTGTGTGAGAGTTTTTCCTCCACATCAAGCAATTCCCCAACTGTGATGGACACCAACTGGGAGTCCTACGATTCAATTCAGTTCTGATACTGTATATCTGGAGTTAGTGTCAGAGCCCACAGGGTAGAGCCTCAGTCCCATAAGACTACCCCACCCTCCTCTCACTTCAGACACAAACAACACGTCTAGATTGTTCATTGTGCTTCTGACTGACTGGCTAGAAATTGGAAGATCCCACAACCCCCTCCTCTAGTCTGATTAATTTGCTAGAGCAGCTCACAGAACTTAAGAAAATAGTTTATTTACTAGATTACCTGATTATTATTACAAAAAAAATATTAAAGGATACAAATGGTCAGATGAAGAGCTACGTAGAGCAAGGTCTGAAATGACCCCAAGCACAGGAACTTCTGTCCCTGTGGAATTCTCAGTGAACCAAACTTGCTCACCAACCTGGAGTTCTCTGATTCCATCATTTTGGGATTTTTAATGGCAGGTTCAATAAATATAAGCATGGTTAATTAAATCATTGGTCATTGGTGATTAAGTCATTCACTAACACCTCCTCTCCCCCTGAGGTAAGAGGGGATGCAGGGTAGGGCTGAACATTCAAACCCTCTAATCATTTGTTTGATGCCCCAGCAGTCAGCCCCCCATCCTTAGGGATTTTCCAAAAGCATTCTCATTAACATAAATATGGTGTGGTTGAAATGGTTATTATGAATAACCAAAGACACCTTTATTGCTATTATCACTTAGGAAATTTGTAAATAAGTGAGTGTAGCTGTGTCCTAATAAAACTTTATTTGCAAAAAAACAGGCCAACATAGTTTGCCAATGCATGCTCAATTATATCAAACTGTTTTGATTCTCTGCTTCACAGCATCTTATGTGTACACTGTGTTTTTTCTCATTTGAATTAAAGTCAGTAAGAATAGCAGCAACCTTGCTATCTCTCTCATTGCTTTTTTCCCTAACACCAAATGACTGGAGCATAGAGGGAACTTGGTAAATACTTATTGAATGAATGAATGAATAAATGACACTGGTATGTAAAATTCAAAACACTACAAAAAAATCACCTCAGCGTGTTTACCTAATTTTTCATTAATACAAGAAAGATTAGGATATTATTACTATAAATAGATGATTTTACTATTTAAAAGTTTCTATTTATTTTTTAGGTGCAATTACCCCACATGACAAAAAGACAATGGGAAATTTAAATTATATTTCCACAGAATATATTTTACAGATTCTATTCATTTTCACATTACATTGAGGCCCTTCTCATAGGTCAGTGGCTCTCAACCTGGGGTGATTTTGCCCACCAGGGGACCTTTGCCAATGTCTGGAGATATTTTTGATTATTACAACTTGGGGCAGGGGTACCCTTGACATCTAGAGGATAGAAGCCAGGGATGTTACTCAATATCTTACCATGCACAGGACAAACCCCACAACAAAGAATGGTCTGGTCCAAAATGCAATAGTGATGAGGTTAAGAAACCCTGCCTTAGGCTTATTTCCCATGAAAATAGGTCTTTGTTTTTAGGGAAATTCTTATGAAATTTCAGGATGCTACCTACATCTATAGACTAGTTTTGAAAACGTGTGAGAAAGCCGGTTGTATTTCTGAAAAGCCATAACTCTTGTATGAGATGCAAAGCAATTCTGAAGGGCACATGTCACTGGGGGAAAAAATAAGACAAACCTCACTGTCACATTTGTATTCCGCGAACATTCAGCCAATCTGAGGACCTCGTTAGAGGAGTCAGACTTCAGACTGCCTGTGCGTGGAGTCACACAAAGTTAAGTGCCTACCACATTTCATGATATTCATTGGCCAAATGACAACAATGACAGTAAATGTGAGCTGACATCCTATGGCAGCAACAAAATAGGAAAGGAAGGAAGGAGCATTCCAAGGGCAAAAACAATACAGCAAGTATCCTTTTACAACAAGTAAACTGGTGGCTTTGTTGTTACAGGCTGATACCGTCCATTGTTAAGTTAATCTGGCCCTATGCCACATCTCAAAAGTTAAACTCAAACAATACCTATAGTTTCTTGATACTTAATGCTAGAGATAACTTTTCACTTCTAATTTTTTTTTAGATCTCAATGTAGAATATAGCAAGATCTGTTGTTGAGGAATACAAAGAGTAACTTTCATAATCTTTTACTCATGCTCACCTAACATAGCAGAGGAACACATAAGTGTGTGTGTGTTTGTGTGTGTGTGTGTGTGTCGGAGTGGTGGAGAAAGGGTATCTAGAAGACAACAAAGGCAATGTTTGCACATTTTGATGCTGTTTATATAATTAAATAAATAACAGGGATTATACATGAACAATGCGGGTAATTATGTATTCATAAAACTCTACAGTGTTTCATTATTCAGATTCGAATCCTAACTCTATGATTATTTCTTCACCTCTACCTTCCCAGAGATGTCTTCCTTCTGTTTCTCATGTGGATATTTATTAAAGTTCTGTCTTTGGTCTCCCTCATCTCCTTCTGTATTTTATTTTAGGATTTCACCTACTCTAATGGCTTCCACTACCACTTCCTGGCCAGTGACTTTCAAGTCTTTACCTCCATTTTCCACCTACCTCAGGAACATCTATTCAATTTTCATAGCTACAGATATATCTATTTGGAAATCCTCTCAGTGCCTTAAATTGCTTATATCCAAGGCTCAGCTCATAGTTTCCTTCTCTTGTGGGGACCTTTTCCACTGATCCCCATCTCATCCATCTCGTTGGATAATACAAAAATGTAAAAGTCACCCTGACCCTTCCTTCTCCCTAATGCACAATTTCCAATCCATCATAAAATTCTATTCTTTATACCTCTGAAATATTTCTTAAACGTGTTCACTTCTCCCCATCTGGCTGCCACCATAATAGTCTGTGTTACCATCTTATACTGTGATTATGGCACTTTCATGCTTAAACATTTTCAATGTGATCCTATTGCTATTAGGCTAAAAGATCCTTTAATATAACCTACAAGGATCTCCATGATTTAGCTCTTTTTCTTCCTTCTTGTCAAAGATCAGGCCTCTCCTTCTCTCACTGTCTCTACTTTAGTGACACGGCCATCTTTCCATTTCTCACACACACGCCATCCTCCTTCTCTCCACAAGGTGCTGTAGCAGTGGCGGCGGTTGTTTTTCACTCCCCCCCCCCCCCCCCGCACAACACACATGGCTTTGGAATGCTCTTTGCTGCCCTCCTCTCCTGATTGGTCCCCACCAGCTGCCCTTCAGGTTTCAGATTAAGAGTCATTTTAGTGGGAGAAGTACTCCTCTAAGAAGCCCCAAACGCACTCCTTTAATTGTAGCCTCAACTGTAACTTGGCATCTCCCCTTCACAGTGCTTGTCATATCTATTATACTTTTAAGTTTATATGTTTATATTGTCAAACAGCCCAGCTGTTTTCCTCAATGGATTGTAATCTGTTTGTGCTCAGCAGTTTGTCCCCAGCACGTAGCTTGGTTTCTGACACATAATAGGATATCAATACATATCTGTTAAAAGGATAAATAAACATTAAACTCATCATTTTAACACATCAATTCACCCCCAAATGCTCACCCTTCTGATCTCTCTAATTCTGTTAGTGTAACCGTCATCTCCTCTACCCCAGGCTCAAATTTGCAGACTTCTTTGGCTGCTCTTTCTTGCTTGCTATCTACATCTAATTGTTTGCCAGGTGTCACTGATTCTACCTCCAGAGCACATTTCCCACAGACCTTAACTTAGCGGTTCTCAACCTGTGGGTCGCGACCCCTTTGGGGGTTGAATGACCCTTTCACCGGGGTCGCCTAAGACCATCGGAAAACAAAAAGATATTTACATTACGATTCATAACAGTGGCAAAATTACAGTTATAGAGTAGCAACGAAAATAATTTTATGGTTGGGGGTCAGCACAACATGAGGGACTGTATTAAGGGGTTGCGGCATTAGGAAGGTTGAGAACCGCTGCTTAACTCCATTACTGCTTTCCTGGGTTGGTCCCACCTCATCCTGTGTCTGGGCTGCAGCAAAATCACCCAACTGGATTCTGCATCTAATCTCTTCTTTCCTCAGTCTCTCTGCTAATCTTCCAACTTTGTTCATGTTGCTACTATGATAAAAACCACTTTAGGATTCCCAACTATCTATTCAATACAGTGTCCAGCGTGCAAGTAACTCTAAACATTCTCTTTTTTACATCTTATCAAAAAAACCTGAAATATTTTTAATACACAGTACATGCCATGTATCTAGCACTTCCGGGACTTTATCTGTAATACTTTCTCCCATATAGCTCCTTGTCCTTCAAGCACAAATTCTACTTTCCTTTTCTAGGTTACCTTTTATACTCAGGGACTTTTTACATAATTATCATTGTATAGACTACAGTGATTAACACCGGAACTTTGGACCCAAATGACCTTCAATAGATATATTTAACGAATTGCTACATTCCTTTCTCTTTCGTTTTCCTATGTAGCTTCAGTCGATGAAGGGTAAATATTTTCATATGTGTTTTATTTTTTTCTTTCAGAGCTTTTCCATATCTTTTTTTTGAAAAGCCAGCTAAAAATAAGATTTTATAAAATCTTCTGGCTTTGCTGTTTAAGAATAGCCCATTTAAAAAAAAAACTGACAAAATTATAAGAGCAGGGGTTTAAAATTATGATCTAGGAACAACAAGCACAAACACTTGTTAAAGATTTGTGCTTTTCTGTACTCGAAGATGACATGTAATTTATGAACTATTTAAAGACTGGAGAAAGATAAAGTTTATCTAAATTAATCCTATATTCTCTAAGTGTGAGGAATAGTAGTCCTGGAAAACTTTAAGTTGGCTTTTACTGCAATAGCTTCTTTCATCTCAACTCTTCCTTGTGGAGGTTAAACACAGGTACTCTTGACTCTTTAACCCAGGACAACTTGCCATAGTATCGATTGTATTTAGTTCCATGGTAGTCAACCTGGGAATCATGGTTTTGATTGCTAACAGCACGGATGTTATCTTCTTTTCTGCAACAACACTAAACCTAAGTTTTTTAAATAGTATATTTAATATTTATACATATATTCTACCAAGTGCTTCGCACATATTTTCTAGAAAGGCTCTTCTGTATTTTAAAGCAGATTTTATCTTTCATTTTAAGTATTATAAGTACTTCTACATAAACCATGTAAGTATTAAGGTTTTTTTTACTAAGCCTATAGTCACTATTTTTTTTTTATGTTTGATGTCTTTTATTTCAAAATACTCCTTGACTTATGATGGGGTTATATGCTGATAACCCTATCATAAGTTGAAAATATTGTTAAGTTGAAAATGCATTTTATACACCTAAGCTACTGAAAATCATAGCTGAGCCTAGCCAGTTTCTACTGAATATGTATAGCTTTCGTACCATAATAAAGTCAAGATTAATCCAACCATCCTAAATCAAGGACTGTCTGTAGTTCATTGCTCCAAGCCATGTGCATACAAACACACCCCTCATTATGACTAATACAAAGCATACAGTGTAAAACATTTATAGATTACAATGACATGTGAAAGTATATAGTATATAGTTTAAATATCATCTTTAAAAAAAATCTTCACAGATGAAAATCATAGTGGTAAAACCACAAACCAATCAATGCATGAAAATCTTTGTTTTTTCTTAAGGCTTTTCCAAACATAATTTAAAGCCATCGAAAGTCTTTCTGTAAATTTAATGTGCATGTGTGGAAGTGTCTAAATATAAAGTAATTTATTCTTTTCACCGTTTCAAAATTTAACTCTGTGGTCATAAAAGTGGTCATAAGAGTAAATGCCATCTTTCAAAACTGAGACGTGGTATGGAAACGGCCGGTTATCTGTTAAGATGCCTTAGGAGATGGGAAGAGGAAAGTGTGTTTACTTAAAAGTGAAATTACAGCAAAGAAACCTTATTCTGTTGTTTTATTTTAACATTAATTTAACAGCTATTTATTTCTTCTCACTTAGATAAAGGTCATTTAGAAAATAAAACATTATTTAATTTATTGGTGATCAGTAAAATGTTGAGAAAAAGACCTTGTTTTAGTAACAGCTGAACTGAATTGCAGCAGTTCTCAACCTGTGGGTCGCGACCCCTTTGGGGGTCGAACGACTCTTTCACAGGGGTTGCCTAAGACCATCGGAAAACAAAAAGATATTTATATTACGATTCATAAAAGTAGCAAAATTACAGTTATAGAGTAGCAACAAAAATAATTTTATGGTTGGGGGTCACCACAACATGAGGAACTGTATTAAGGGTCCGCGGCATTAGGAAGGTTGAGAACCACTGAATTAATGGAATATCTCACACCATAATAACAACAGTGACAATTATTACTATTATTGTTACTTATGTATTTGGCAGCATTTTGTAGTTCTTATGTTTTGGTTTATGGCACTTAAAAAAGTTATTTTGTAGCATACAAATTTGCCTTGGGTATGATAGGTAATTAACACTTATTAGTTTGAAGTTTAAAAAAAAAATATATATATATATATATACATATATACATATATATATATAAAATGGGTACCATGTACTTGTATTTTCTCAGATAATTCTTTTTTTTTGTTTGTTTGTTTGTTTTGTTTTTTTAAGATTTTTTTTTTTAATTGGGGAATTGGGGGGATGGGAACAGTGCTGGGGAATTGGGGGAAGGGGAACAGACAAGTTGCTGTCGTTTTTGTTCTTCAATCTAGTTGTGGAGGATGTTGCTTCACTGGCCCAAGTTGGCACCATCATTGCGCTCTTCTCTGGCGAGGCAGATCAGTCGCCGGCTTCTGGACGGCCGCTCACTGCGGCTGCTGGCCGCTCACGCTGGCTGCTGGCTACATACTGTAGCCCATGGCAACCCACTGCCACAGGGAGTGCAGCCTACGCCGTCGCCGGCGACTCATGGCAGCCCAGCTCCAGGTCGAGCTGTTGTTCAGCATCTTAGCTGTGGAGGGCAGTGTCACTGGCCCTCATATGTGGGATCCGAACCGGGGCCCTCTGGCATCCCAAGCGAGTTCTTAACCATCGCGCCACTCGGCCGGCCCTCAGATAATTCTTTAATTCTTACAACACCTCTATGAGATAGGTGCAGATGTTTAGAAAATTGAGTAATTTGCATAAATTGCACAGCTGGGTAGCAGAACTTGGCTTCAGTCCCGGGCTTTCTGATTTCAGAGCCCATTCTTCGAACTCTCACAATACTGCCTCTCCTAAACTGTGCTCTCCTGACCCAATCACAACTCTTAACATGAACAACAAACTATTGGAAAAAAACTATCTCTATATTAAAAATCAAAATTGTGGCTCAGATAAATAAATCAGCTTGCAAGGAAGTGCTATAGGTGAAGGTATTAACTAAGGTTTGTTTACATTTAGAGTCCATGCTGTTTTCACTATGCCAGCCCAACTGGACTTTCAACACAGGTAGAAATTATCTCTCTTGTCTGTTCAATAAGGTAGCCACTAGCCACATGTGGCTATTGAACACTTGTAAGGTGGCTAATGGTACTGTGGAACTATGTTTTAAATTTTACTTAATTTAATTTAATTTATTTTGTGACCCCTTTTCCCTGTCCTCTGCCTCTGGCAACCACCAATCTGTTCTCTGTATCTATGATATAAGACTTTGTTTTGAGATTCCACAAATAAGAGAGATCATATGGTATTTGTCTTTCTCTGTCTGACTTATTTCATGGTCCATCCATGTTGTTGCAAATGGCAAGATTTCATTTTTTTTTTATGGATGAATAATATTCCATTGCATGTATATCCCACAATTTCTTTATCCATTCATCCATCAATGAACATTTAGATTGTTTCTACATTTTGGCTATTGTAAGTGATGGTGCAGTGAACATGGGGGTACACACATATTTTCAAGTTAGTGTTGTTTTCTTTGGCTAAATACCCAGAAGTTGAACTGCTGGGTCAAATGGTAGGTCTATTTTTAGTTTTGTGAAGAAACTCCATATTGTTTTCTATAGTGACTGCACCAATTTATACTCCCACCAACAGTGCACAAGGGTTCCCTTTTCTCCATATCCTCGCCAAGACTTATTTCTTGTTTTTTTGATAATAGGCATTCTAACAAGTGTGAGGTAATATCTCATTATGGATTTGATTTGCATTTTCCTGATGATTAATGATGTTGAGCATCTTTTCATTAATTTTAATCTGTTCCTTAATTTTTAAAATTAATTAATTAAATTAATTAAAATTCAAATTTAAATGCTATATGTGGCTAATGGCCACCATACCGCCAAGCGCAATTATGAATGACATCTATTATCTTGACCTCCTAAGCAATATAAAGAGAAACTTAAGAAAAAATTTTAAATGAACTTAATAAATGAACTCAATTTTAAATACATTTAATTATTCCTCATTAGATAATCCTTTAACTCAATATAAACTACAATTTCAAAAATTTTTCCTTCTCAGTGCTTGCTCTAAGGTGACTATTTTCCTTGGTTGCTTCATTTCTGTTTACTTTAACTTCCTTTCTAATTGCTTAAAGGTAAAAAAAAAATCACACATATTAAATCATGTTGGAAAAAATATTTTACCATGCATCCTTCATAGTCTCCTCCTTTATTTTTCTACATCTAGAAAATGCAAACTCAGTCTCAAATCTATCTGCAGTCAATCTGTCCTGTATTTTACTGGTCATGTTGTGACATTTACAGATCGGTAAATCCCAATTTAGAGGAATAGGAATCAGAGATGAGGCAGTTAAGTCAAAAGGGGACTGAGTTTAATGTCACAGTTCCTGGTCTCGACAAAAACCCCAAAGCATGAAGCTTTTCATCCTGCACTCTTTCAGTAACATGGGAAAACAACCAAAAGTCTTACAAAATGAAATGGTTTCCTAGGCTAAGGTCTGTGACAAAAGTTACTAGCAAACAAGCTACCTCAGTACAAGCTTAAGCTGCCTACCTAAGAGGGAGGACTCAGAAGCAGCCCCTTATCCCCTTACTGCTCTTGCAAACATAGAGGACTTGAGATGTTATTTTTGTCTTAGAACTAGTCTTGGAATCTGGTAGGATTATATCTGGACTTCTGAGAATCAGCAAATAAAACAATTTCTCTGCAGCTTGTAGAATTGCTTCAGAACCTTCCTGTGCTACTTCCTTCTCCCCTTGCCCTATTCTGCCTCCAGAATCCAGGCACTACTCCCAAAAGTCACCCGATTAGGAAAAGGTATTGATCTACAATATATAAATACATATTTACACCTGCTGAACAGTTTCTAACATGGATGTTTCCCTGATTTTTCTTAGAGTCCAGGCACCTTAGAGTAAAGTTTAACTAACACCTGAAATCATTGGAGATAGCATGATCTGGCTTGTCTTCATGATTCAAAAACCAAACACCCTTATTGCTATCATAATCATTTCCTTTAGGTCATTGAAAATAAAAAACTGACTCCAGTTTAAGATCAAGCAAAACTTTCATAATATAGTTCATATATTATATCAACAGGATGGAGATAATTTCAAATCATTTCTCATCACTCACCTCTCCTGACCTCATGTAAATTTTATTGTTAAATTAGTTTAATTAGATGTAAACTTTATTGGTTCTGTGCTTGTGTTTAAATTCTGATTTTGACTTTGGAAGCTATGGCTATGGTCAAGTTGTTTTAGTCCTCTCAGCCTTGGTTTCTTTATCTGGAAAATGGATAGAATAATGGTACTTACTCATAGAGCTGCTGTGAGGGTTAAATGAGATAATGTGAAGTACTTAACACAGGGCTTGACATATTGAAAACACTTAATCATATTATGATCTTTCTATTGTTATCCGTGTAAATACATGTGGAAAAACTAATGACAACAAATAAGTACACATTTTAGTCTATTTTTATGTAGAGAAATGCACAGTAATGAGTATTCAGTTGAAACCAGGGAGAATCTGAGTTGACTAAAATGACCAAGTTTGAAATTTTCTCATAGTTCTACGATTAAGTTCTTACCTAAGCTAGTAAAGAATATTTAAGTATTAGTTGTAAAGGAACATCTTTGAGAACATCTATAAAGAATTGAACCTGAAGATAGATTGCTAATTGTTGAAAACACATTTTTCTAGTATTTAAGAATAATCAAACATGAATAAAAAGTAATTACAACGGTTTTTCCTGGTGCTTTGCCTGAAGCTACTTAATAGCATTTTGCATATTTTCAAAAACAAAATCTCAATGTGTAAACCAGAAATGAAGCACTACTTATATTATTTCTTCTATACATTTTAAAAACACTAACTTCTATGATGTTTCCTTATAAAACCCAATTAATTTCTGTGGGTTTGAAATTTAATTACTGAAGTCAGAGATGCATTTCAGGAACTAGTATAGTTTAAGATTTTTTTTTTCAAATGAATGGTTATAGCAGAAATTTACAATTTAAAAACTAATTAAGAGGAAGGATGTTCTAGTAATTGATGTTCTTATAATTTTGATGGTGAGCAAAATTCTGTTAATAAAAGTCAGGCCATCTTGCAGTGCATATTTGCCTGAAATAATATTCTCTGTGATTTTATTTATGATATTATGAACAGAGCCAACAGGTATTGGGTTGTTGGAAAAGTCATGACGTATTTTGCCTATGTTTTTTGTTGCAAAAATGCGTCATGACTTTTTCGACAGACGGATATTTCTTTTATATAAATAATTAGAATTTTATTTCAAAGTTTCTATAACTCAATTCTAAAAAGCAAAATGGGCACAATGTAAAAGTTGTGGTACTACCAAATTTCTCAGTGACCTTACTACTTTTAATAAAAGTAGAGAAATACTCATTCTTATATATTTTAAGATATATTTAGATCCTCAAAGGCAGGGGTCTATTTTATCTACCTAATTATCTACCTACCTACCTTCCTACCTACCTACCTACCTATCCATATAAATATGCTCACAGATACAGTGTTTGGTCTTCCATCTGACCCCTACCTACTCTGAGTATGGGTATGGAGCTTCTAAAGTTTATTTGTTCAGCTAAATATTATTTATATACTTGCTCTTTTTTCAAAATGAGCTCTGGACGCGTATATGACATTAGCAGTATGTCTGACTGTGTTATGCACTTATGTCTCCGTATGCGTGATTGTGTATTTGTAGATGGACAAAGATAGAGGAAGACTCTGATTCAATATGTTTGGGTGCCAAACCTTCTTGGAGACACTAGTTATGGAAAAGTGAAAAATGTACGTCTCTGCCTGCAGGTATCTTAAAGCATTAAATTTATTTTCATAATAATAATTTGTGCTCATCTCATTTTAAGGGTATAATGATATGTTTCATTTTGGAATTAACAAATCTTTTAATATAGAGTTTCACTGCCCTATTGTGTTAAAAAGAATCAATGATTCAGTTATGTTTACTCAAGGAATGAGATTTGCAACCTCTCCAGTTGCTATGGGAACTATATTCTTTTGTTTACTAAATTGGTCTTTGCAAGAAAAAAATAGAAACTTGTAAATGATTAAGGCAATATATGCTTAGTAAATGAAATTTTGGAAAATACTAAATAGTATTAAAAATGTTACCCATACTTATTTCACTAAATATACTCTGTTAATATTTTGAGAAGTTTCCCTTTACTTCACTTCTCACATTTTTTTTTGAAGTAGTGGCATTTGAATCATTAACACGTTTTTGCATTATTGTTTTCCAGTTTACATTATATAATACTTTTTCATTAAAGTTCATACTTCAAAAGGAAATACACACACAAGGCACATAGGATTATATATTCTTTAAATGTCATTTTGTGATCTTGCATGTCAATGCCTTTAAAACAATCTGTGATTATAAAGTGCATTTATAATCCTTCTCTAGTTGTTCTTTATAACACATTTTCCCTAAAAAATTACCCTATTCTCTGGTTCAGAACCCATCTCACTCTATCACCACTCACGTATATGGGCAAGTTTACATGGTTTACTCATGGTTATATGTCAGACTAACTTCTAACACAAACGTACTTTTGGAGAAATTATCTGGGTGGTTATGCCACATTCTATTCCTCTCTGAACAATCATATCCTCTATGATTGTTCTTTCTCCTTTATCTCCAACTTTTATTCATTTACTCATTTGATGAATATTTATGGAGCACTTTTATATGCCAGGCAATGTGTGAGACACTGGGCTATAATAACGGTGAATAGGACACGATTTTTTCACAGTCAATTACAATGTATTGTGATAAGTACAGATTGGCATAAATAGAAGGTACTATGGTAGAAATAGTAAAGGCAGTCAGTGCTATCTTAGAGGATCAAGAATGGGTTTTCTTGAGAGCATGATTTTTATCAACTGGAATACTACCAGGCCAGGATATGACTAATGACCATAAAAGAAGATTTAGTTGTTGTGAAGATTTTCCTCAAATGTAAATTTATTAATCCAGGTAGATTTAGGAATGAAAGGTTCCTCAATTGGGATAATACAAGGTGTTAAGAACAGAATAACTAAGCTTCAGTCAAAGATTAAGGCAGAGAAGGAGCCAGGCAAACTCATTTATTAATAGCTACAGATACTGCCTCAGAAAACTACCCCATGCAGAGGCTGCCCAATGCATAGTGCCTAATGGACATAGCAAGCTCCCATGAACATAATCTGTTCATTGATATCAGGCAAAGGTTTAGCCTAGTGAGTGGAATAGTGCACCAGAGAATTCTGAATGAAGTGCTGAACATTAGAATTTCCTATACTTAGAAGAGCTGTGGACAGGAAATGTGGAGACAGGATACAGAATTGGGGGAGGGCCACAGCCCTGGGCTTTGAATTCAGCAGACTTTATGGCCAGGTAGAAAGGCATTGGAGTCTAAAAGAATGAACATACAGTAAAATCTTAGGGGAGGAAACCCTGACTGAGTCCTGTCTAATAGCCTGGACTCCAGTCAACATGGAGTATATAGAAGGCTAGATTATTGGGAAGGGAGCACATTTCAGGCACTAGCTGGACTGAATTCATGATGGTTAGGGACATTCTTTCCTCTCAAAATAAAGTGCGCTTGTAGACACATTAAGCTCTTTTTTCTTCCTCTGTAATTCTTCAAAATAGAATTTGACACTATTAAGTTTTAGAAATATTTTTGGTAAATGCTGTTATGTGATTAACTCTCTAGAGCAAAGAAGGAAAGAAGTACAAAAGTATTGTTAGAGGAACACACAGTCTCACAAAGCTCCTCAGTTTTATTAAATTAGAGGAGTGGGCTGGGTTCCACTCCAAGCTGTGCAATAGGAGACGGAATCTTTGGGAAGGGGCTTATGTGGCTTCTGAGAAGGGGCTGAGGAAGAGCAGGATTCTACACTCTGCTGTTTGCCCTGGTTGGTGAGTTCTGATAATAGGTGCTGAGTTTGTGAATTCATAACATACAAGCTTAGGAACTGAGTAAACTTTTGAGATCAATTTTCTCTTCAAATTCCATTATGGTACATAATTTCTGCTGATGGTCGTCAAAAAAGAATCTGAGAAGGACACATGAAATTCCCACAGACTATTTATCTCAGGAATTCACTTCCTGACTCAAGAATCCCAAACTATTAAGCTACAGGCAGAAGCCAGCAGACGGTATCTATGACTCCCGTGAGCAGTCAGATGCCCGACTTCCCTCTGACTAAGAATTTTCCCTGACCTTGCAATCCTCTTAAAGTGCTTCATTATATTATTAAGTTTATAAAAACAAATTTTCCAATTAATATATGTTCAATATAAAACACTTTAAAGGTTCAATTTAAGTGCAAAGAGGGAGCAAATAACTATCTGTAATTACACTCACTTTCAATTGAACATGTCAAGGATCTAAGTGTTTTGAGAGTCTGTATTCTTAAGATGACAACTCTCCAAGGCAGAGCGGAGTACCAGAGACCTCTAAATTTGGGGGGAGGAAGGACTCTTCCATTACTTATAAAATTACTCAGAGAGAAGCAAAATGGAATTGAGACTGACCTGAACAGCAAGTGGATTTTCTACTTTTGAGCCTTCAAATGCCAGTGTCTAACCAGACCTATATAAGGTTTCTGAAAAGGTTACTTCTAAAATTATGGCTCATTCATACAATGGAACACCATGCGTGCACTACAAAAAAGAAAAAAAATGTAGTTTTTTATTTATTAATAAGAAAAAATATTCAATATATATTAATTAAAAATAAAATTAAACTGCATAATA
Source organism: Hipposideros armiger (assembly GCF_001890085.2). Classification (NCBI taxonomy): domain Eukaryota; kingdom Metazoa; phylum Chordata; class Mammalia; order Chiroptera; family Hipposideridae; genus Hipposideros; species Hipposideros armiger. Next base: position 1,066,224 of record NW_017731798.1, read on the forward strand.
GGTTATGATATGTTCATCTTTGTGTTTAAAAGAAGATAGATAGAGGTATAGATAGATAATATATACTTGCATATCTAGAGGATTTTTCAGGTAGGATATACAAAACAAACAACGCCCCCCCCCCACCCCCCGAAACTTATAACATCAATTCCCTAAGGGTGGGTGGAAGAGAGGAAGTTTGGGGGGTTGAACAAAATGGGTACTAGGTGGCTGGGGTAGGAGGAACACTTAACTCTTATTTAATTGTCTTTCTTCTGTTGGATATTTTTACTATATAAATGTAGTGTTATTTTTATTAAAAAGTAGTTAAATAAATGTCACTCCATATGCCTTATGGAATGGAATAGATTATAATCTAAAATTTACTCCTTTAGCATATAATCATTATGGGCTATCCAAATAATTATTTAACATTAAACCTATAAATTAGGACTATATTATTTGCTCATTTCCAATATACTACACAGTTCTAGAAATTGAATCTATAGGAGACACTAATGTAGTCTTAGGGGAAAATATAGTAAATTCCATTTTTTTCTTTCAGGACAAAAGTTTCTACAGTCTTCAAAAATATTATTTAGGAATTTAAAACCTTGCCAGAGTTTTATATTGTATTGCCATCCTCTGTTTATTTTCCATTTCTTAGACGACTGGGCATTAAGGTAAACTTCAATTTATCCCTCACTTGTGCTGTGGAAACAGAGGTCTCCTGGGAATATCATTCATTGCTCAATATGAAAAAAACTATAAGACAGACTTTTATTCCTTTTGGAAATGCAGTATTTACTGGTTGTGAAAAGCTTCCCTATAGCAATTGATGCCCTTGACTACGTGAATCAAGAGAGATGTAGAGCACGTTCGTTTGCTTACTTTCAATACCCTGAAAAAATATGTAGCATTTTAAGACCTCATCCTTAGTCATATAGATAATTTTAATTTAATATTCCGAGTAATTCTCAGATAATTCTTGACAATAGCTCACGAAAGGAGGCTATTCATAAAATCTTAGGAGATTGGCATTTTCTGGATTTGTGTATTTAAGAATATATTTCTCTTCTGTTATTTAAAGTCTTCTTAGAGTCTGCAAAACGGAGATGGATCTTAACTAAGGAAATTTTCTCTCATTGTGGAAGGTATGTTGAAGAGAGAGAGTATGTCGCTGGAAACATGACCTGAGACTTCGATGGAATAAAAATATGTCCTGGCCCTGAGTTGGCAGATGAGAGGGAGATGGAGGAGATTTGACTGAATCGTCTGTCTTTCCGCTAAGAATGTTTGCCTTTATTTCCTGACTTTAAACTTTTTAAATCTCATTTTTGATTGCTTAAGCATACCCATCTTTTATGGGTCTTTATTCTATGCCAAGTGGCCTCAAGTTGGGTTAAAAAGTAAGTTACACTAAAGTTGTAGATAACCACATACATAAGGGATTTATAATCTCACTCCTTGGAAACAAAATCAAAAGAGCATTTCACACCAAATATACTCTACACAGCAGTTACAAATAAGGTAAATTTGTCAGTTTTTGAAAAATCGAATTGACTCCTATAGGACCTTTTACAAGCTTTGAAAATATTCCAAAAGAATTGTGATCTGATCCCACAGAGATCTGAAGCTAAACATGTTCAAAACTTAATTCAATATTTTTCTCCACTCACCGTCCCCATCGGCTTCTTTTCCTGCTGTTTCTGTCAGCAAAGGACGTTCTCTACCCTTGATTACCCCACCTTCCCACCTCATCCTGTCAAACTGTCCTTTTAAACTTCTCTTATATCCACCCTTTTCTTCTCTCCTTTTAACCTCATTCTAAAGTTCCAATCATAGTTTATTCCCATGAATATTGCAGCAGTTTAACAATTAGTCTCCCTTCAGGTCTTAAGTCTTTCCAGTTAAAGTCCATTCCTCACAAAAAAATTTTAAGGCACAGACAAGAGCATGTTGCTTCCTTCAGATGACTTCTTTATGAAGAGTTAAAGGCTTTTAATCAGCTGACTCTTGCCTAATTTTCCATGATCACATTTCGTCCTGTTTTTTTCATATGTATTCTGAATTCTCAGGCGTAGTACACTTATGACCTCTGTTATCCCGAACAAGACAATTTCTTTTACGATTTCATGGAATTTAAAGTGTAGTTGGGCAAACAAGAGTCCTAAGAAAAAAATTCTGCAAATGCCCCCAGGAATAGACACAACAGTAAATAATTTATTTTAATGTGGAAAAAATTGGGCTTACTCTCTAAACAAAGCATAAATATAAGAACACTTTTTTTTCCCTCTCCCACAGATAGATGTTAAGGAAAACATTGCCAAGAAATAAACCATGGCCTTGTTACAATGTACTTTTCTTTTTGTGAAAATCGGAAAAGCCATTAATGAATAACATGGCTCCGTTTTTTGTTGTCTCAACCTTGAAGGGAAAAAAGGGCCCAATACGTCATTTGCATAAAAGTATGAAGTGATGTCCTACAAAGGAAGTGGCATGATGGTAACTGAGGCAGATGAAGAAATCCACCTTTTCCCTGTCCCCTAATTCCAAGCAAACCACACTCATTACCCAAAGCTCCCTGAAGTAGTATAGCTTTCTCACGCTTTGGGGCATGTTGCTCTCTCTCTTCCTAGAATGCTTTCCCCTCTCTTTGCCTGCCGGTTTACTCCTACTCACCTTTGAAATTTCTATTTCTATCAGCACCTCTGTGAAGCTTTCCCCATCACTCTTCTCTGCTGTAACACCTTCCACTGTATATTGAAGCTGTTTCCTCACTTGTTTATCTCCTCAAATATATGGTATTTCCTTCAAGGGCACTATTGTATCTCTAACATCTGACACAAAGTAAGCACTCCACATGTGTTGAGCAAATAAAGGAATGAATCTACAACAAGCTCTTTAGAAAGAAATAGCAGCACTATTAAAATTATTAGAGTCCAGATTTTATAATCATTAATTTGAAAAAAATTAACATTCAGTTCATAGTATTAATTCAGGTTAACCTGCTAAAAGTTATCAGTCTCATTAACATTGTAAGTGAAACCATTCACTTTCTCTCCCTATGTTCTACTTTTTTCATAAATAAGGAACTCTCATTCTTTCAAGAATATTACAATGAGAACATTTGCATTTCTCTGACCTCTCACACGTTCTTTCCTTGGAAGAAGGAATGATTTATATGATGGGTGTGATGGTGGGAGTCTGACTTATATTGATCTACATTTCTTTCTGCTAATGCTCAATGCCAATATGTTTAAGGTTGCCGAGCCTGTGTGAGTTTTCCTCTTGAGCTTTCTGCGTGCAGCTCGATGTGAGGCAGCTAACAGAACGTGTGCTACTTTGCAGGCCATGATCACTCCAAGTGTAAGTTCCAATGCCTAGAGATGTGATGAAACCCATTTTGGTTTCAAGATCAAGATAGGTTTTCCAATCTGGCTTAATCGGAAATACATTTTTATCTATAACTGGCTTTTCTGTTCATTTCAGTTGGTACAGAATTTGTCTGTGAGGGGTGAGAATACTACCTCAAAACCAAACACCACTTAAGAAACCTCATCAATGCACATATTTATAGGTGGTAAAGCAATCGTTTGGTGCCTCAAATGGCAGAGCCCCTAAATGTTGGAACCAGAGTATAACTAGGGGTTACTTTGGTGATCTGATGGGAACTATGCCATGGAAATAGGGTAACTGGGGTTGTTGGAAAAGTCATGATGCATTTGTTGCAACAAAAAACATAGAAAACATATGTCATGACTTTTCTGACAATCCAATAGGTTCTACTCCTAAGAAACCTATTCAAAAAACAGAAATCAGAGCTTGTGAAATTTAGGCACAACCCTTCTTCCTCACCACCAGACCTCTGGAAACCCCTTAGTCATTCCAGCAGCTACTCTCTATGGTTGACATTGCAATCAAGACTTGGATCTTGCTTATATGATGGTTCAGGGGGCTCCTGCATTTTACTGTCAAAGCTGGATTTTAGTGAGAGCTTCTTTCCCTGACCAAATTTCATGTTGCATCTCCTTCATCCACATAGGCCAGACATCTCCAAATGACCAGGACTGTGGAAAAAGGCAGGATATCTCTTAATCTGAACATGATCTTCACCTCACTTTTCTGATTTAGGACAGATAAGGACTTACAGATGGCATCATTTGTTTTTCTCCTCCATCCTACGGAAGAGTCATTTAGACAATTAGTTGGTCCCTGCCTCTTTATTACTGTATTTCCCCATGTAAAGATGCACCCTTTTTCGAAAAATTTGGGGTCTAAAAATGGCATGCGTCTTGTACAGTGGTTGTAGATATTTTTTACCTGCATTTCACGCTTTTTTTGCGCTTGTTTTTGCGCTCATACAACCACTGTATAAGACACACCCAGTTTTCAGACCCCAAATTTTCCGAAAAAGGGTGTGTTTTATACATGGGGAAATATGGTATATGGTCAAAATACTTGCCCTTTCAAGAATCCAGACTGCACCCAATAAACTTAAAAAAAAAAAAGAATCCAGACTGTATAACTCAGATATGGAAAAATTCACTGTAGTAGTGCTCAAGTTTTCTGGAGGTGGGGGGGAAAGGTGAAGATTAGCCAAGAGAAGTTTTGGAAAAGGAAGCAGTAGAAGAGATTGCTGATTATATTAAGATAGGAAGTATGGGGGAGTTGCCTGAGTAAACTCCTTTGTGAAGAACACACCTCTTGTATTTTCATTTTGGAAACTAAGAATATACTATTTACTATAAGTCTTTAGTTTTTCTCTTTTGTTTAGTTATCATCTTAAATTACACCAATCCTTCAGTAAAGTAAATCATATCTAGATGCATACATAGTGTGATTGTCTTGGGGGAGCTAAAGAAATGAGGTGGCAAAGCTGTAGGATGACCTGAATGACCCTCCTAAGAGAAAGCAGTCTGCCATGCAGACAGTGGTCATCATCTCAGGAAGAGCATAACCTCAGTCCTTTCCATTTCAGCCCCCAAGCTGGATGCCACTTTTCTCCGAAGGACAGGGCATGATGCATCCTGTTTGTCTCATGGTTAAAAATCTATTCAAGTCAGAAAGTCTAATGATGCATTTTAGAAAGTACACCTGTGGTTAATTTCCATTTGCAATATTGACTTGAATGAATATGAACAAACAAGCAAAACGTGGTCTTCCTTCATAATCGGGAGAGAGCTCAAGATAATACAACTAGGAATCACAGAATTTACAGCTGGGAAAAGCCTTAGAAATTACTCAGTCCTCACTCCTAATTTTGAACCTGAAGTTTACAGATGTCAAAATTTTGTCCCAAATCACACTGTGTGATGGGAACTAGGGGTATAGTGAAGCCTGGAAACCAAGATTACGGTTGACAATCTGTGTCCTGTACACACCACTCTGTGCCTAGTCTCAGATGGCCCCACTTAGCTGTGATGGAAACCAATTCATGTCTCAAATCAGCAGAGCCCAAGAATGATCAGTTCTCTAGTCTCCTGTACCTGATGAGCTGTATGACCTAATTTCTCTTGTAGTGTCTCAATTATCCATTGCCCAGTTATTTTTATGACCTATCTAATGCCAGAAAATTACATATGAAATTAAAAAGACTGTAATTTCTGAGACTATATTATGAGGATAATGTCATTGGTAAGAAATCCTAAGTATACTATTAGTTTTTTAATGTCACAGATATCCATAAGTTCTGCTTGGGGGAGTTGATCTGAACTAGATATGAAGAAATTAGTATCTCTTTGGCAAACCCATTTTCTTAGTTCTTCAAAATGACTCCAGCTTCAGGAATGAACACATGTCCAAAGCCAGTGTACAAATCTAGTGGTCATTGTAATAACATTGCAAAATATCATCTGTCCTGCCCAAATACATATTTTTAGACAGTTCTATAAATGGCTCCTTCGCACAGGATACATATTTCTATTCCTTTTTTTGTGAATGAATGTATTCCTCACTTTTGCTCCCTTCATTTACAGGAAGTGGGAGAAACACTGGAATTACTAAATAGAGCATGACTTTTTTTCTAGACAGCAGGCCCAATCATGAGAATTACGTATCTTGGCAACTGGATCCCTTTTTATATTCTCAGAGATGATGACACTTCAGGAAAGAGCTCACCTCCACACACTTCCCGAAGCCTTATAAGGCCAGGAGTGTTTGCTGTGAAACATTGATTTTCCTTTGCCCGATGTAAAGGCATCACAATCTTTTCCAGAGAGGTTTCAGTTCTACAAAATAATTCAGTAAAGAGACTTTGGTTCTAAAATTTGACATATTAAAAGCTACTAAAACCAATTCATTGTAATTTGCTCCCATTTAAAATAATTATCACGAAAGTATGGCTCTTGTATTTTTTTTTTAACGAAAATGGGTTCATTGTAATTTTTTCAATTTATAAAATAATTATCATGAGAATATAACCCTTTGTGTTTTATTTAAAATACCATCTTTTCAATCTTTTAAATATTGTTTTACCCTAATTATATGAAGGTAACTCAATGGCATAATTGTTTTTTAGCTTAACTGGTAAAAATGCAGAAGAAAAGTACAAATTTCAAAACGTAGTCCATATTCAGCGTAAATTAAAAAGGAAAACATTACATTCATCTCCTAAGTAAACTGTTATTTGCTTACATTCTTTTGGAAATCCACCAGGAAACCCGTCCAGTAATCTGACTTGAGTGTACCTTTAGGATTGTTCCTAGTAACTCTGCCCACCTAGTTCTTTCATAATAAAAGCCAAAGCCTCACTAACACCTCTTGATAGCAGAAGAAAGTCACTGTGGAACAGAAAAGGAAAATACATCCTAAAGATATTGGAATTTACTGGGAAAGACAAGTATATAAAGCAAATTAATGGTTGACAAATATTGAAATGTCTTTAATGACTTGAGTTTCATGTCCTTAAATGTTACAAAGTGGAGGCAAGCTGCTGGAAAGCCAGTTGTTGGAAGGAATTGTTGAGGCCTTATCATATAATGTCATGAAAGTCTTTGGAAACATTAAAACATAGAAGTCACTACCCCACTTCTTCTGAAAGAGATTCTAAATGCCACTGAAAGTTCAAGGTATTAAAATGCCCTGACCTCTTAAAGATCCCACTCCTGGAATAAGGATCCAGGATGTTTTAAATGTTACCTGGTTAGATTGACAAAAATAATCCTTAAGTCTGAGTATGCTTGTGATCTTAAACTTATTTCTTAAATTTCATCAGGTTACAGAAAGTGGTATTATAAAACTGTAGAAACTGATCTCATCCTGATAAATGATAACAGTTTGATGATTGAAGCTTTGATAAAATGTAACTCACCCTCTTTACTTTTAAAATTTTATTATATTTGACACACTTTAATAAATTTATAGGTGATTTTCCATTTTAAAGCCAAAAGTTAAAAAGGAATCTCAGCATTTCTTTTTGGAGATATCTTAATGCAAAAGCTAATTTCGGGCCGGCCGAGTGGTGCGATGGTTAAGAACTGGCTTGGGATGCCAGAGGGCCCCGGTTCGGATCCCACATATGAGGGCCAGTGACAC
>NW_017731798.1:1074408-1092658 GCF_001890085.2 Hipposideros armiger
TAAGAGATACCCATGGTTTTGTCATTGAAATAAACTTCTCATATTCTACTCATATTATCTCAGTAGCAGGGTATTTCCCTATTGCACATGATATATATATATATATATATATATATATATATATATATATATATATATATTTTACATATATATAAAATCATGGAGAGGTTATTCATAAATGGTTTTCAAAGTTTCTGATTTTTCTCCTTATTCTCATTATAAGTCTATATGCTAGCAAATCATAAGGCAGGGAAACTTAAGAAAATTAAAAATAAAAATAAAAATTTATCCTGGGTAAGAAGCTGGGTGCAGAGAAAAAAATACAATAGGCTAATAATAAACTTTGAGATTATCTGTGTATTTTATCATTCATTATTTCACTTAAAACATAATTTTATCAGTATCATGAATTTTTATCATAAACATTTAATCATTTAAAAAATTTTATGACATCATTTTATGTTTCAGATGCTGTGACAAGGAGCTTTCCTGGAAAAAGAGCATAAAGGTTCAACACAATTTTATTAAAATTAACCTTCATGCTCATTAGTAGGAGAAAGTCAAATGATGGTAGCTCTTTCAAAAAATACATAGAGGTAGCTGGACTTAGAGTGAGATGTTAATGGAGTGAAATTTGGCATGTCAACATTATTCTTGACAGAATACATTTGCTCATTTGTTCATTTTTGTTCAAATATTTATTAAGGGACTATTATGCATCATGCTAGGTAGTGGAAAGCTATGGCCCTTGTTCTCCAACAGGGCACGATTAATGAATAGAGAGGCACAGCAAGGTCAGTGAGTACTTGTGAGGAGACTTTAACCCTGATTCTGGATGATGTGGCACAGAGGAGGGGAATCTCCCAGGAGGGTGTTTCTTAACCGATAAGCAGGAATTGGTCAATAAAGGAGGAGTAGGCATTTGAGACCAGGAATAGAGTCAGCAAAGATAGCGGGGTTTACAACAGATGGTATCTAGGGAATCCACCAATGTTGTTAAAGCATAATGTAGAAGATCAAAAGTGTCAATGGATGGCTAGAGGGATGGTTAGAAGCCAGGTTGTGGAGGACCGTCTATGTCATATTTGGTATCTTGGTCCTTTCTCTTACAAGTAATGGAGAGGTATATAAAGATTGCAATCAGGTGTAGACCTATGGAGAATGAATCTGAGTGGGTTAGCTTGGAGCCAGTTGGGAAGCTCCTAAAATAATTCTTTTTAAAGATAATGCAGTAATAGTAGGAAAGAAGAGGAGTAGGTATATTTGAGAAATATTTTGTTGGTAAAATCAGCAGGATATTTATTGACTGGGGAAAGATAAGGGTGCAGGGATAATTAAGAGTAAATATAGTGTGGGTTGCTAGGTAGATGGTGAAGACCTTAACTTGTATGAAAGATCCTAGAGAACTAGGTTGAAAATTTTCCTGGGGCCTAGTTACCAAAGAAAGAGGCTAACAAGTCCATAATTACATTAAGAGTTTATTAAGAGAAGTTACAGACAGAAGCAGTGTCTTAGGCAGCAGCAACATAATGGATCTCCACACCCAAAAGGGGGTGGGCCTTATCATATATAGTCAAGTGGCAATGTGCTAACACAGGTGGCTTGTAGCCAAGGGCTGTCACAGGTGGCTTATAGTCACAGGGCACATGCTTGTTAAGAGCTGTATAATCCAAAACAGTAAACAACATAATGGGCCACTTATCTATGCAAGAACATTCCTTTCGGGTGATAGGTTCCCAGTCCTCCCTGGGTGAGCAGGCTGTAAGCTTGGTTCATAGCATGGTATTCAAGTGAAGTACTGAGAATCATTTCACCTAACATAGGTTTAGAGAGGGAGAGGATGGGCTGGTATTGAGACATTTTAATTTTAGAGAGGGCTTTAGGCCATTCAAACGGTGGAATCTGGTCATTGGTATATATGACATGAAAACTCAAAGGAGACTTTTAACCGGAAATATCAATTCAGGAATCATTTATATATAGATGACAGTTAAAATTATAAGTGTGCACTGAGATCTCCGAGAGAAAGAATATGGAATACCAGTGGCCCAACAACACAGTCTTTAGAAGGATTTAAGCAATTAGAAAAGACAAAGTTCCAATAAAGAGCCAGAATTGGCTACAAGGTATTAGGAAATTTAAACTGGAGAATAAAGTGTTGAAGACGCCTTCTAAATATGTGTTTCTACTTGTTTCTAGAAAGATGGACAGAACAATTATCAATTTTGTTTGCAACACAAAAGTCCCAAATAGTAAGAAATAACATTTACCTCTGGGTACCATGGTAAGGAAGTCATTAGTAGTATCTTTAGCATCTTAGTGAGGGATTGTCCAGGGTTGTTATAGGAAATAATCCTTATTTCTATGCATTAGGAAGAATTGCATGGATGACAAAGTAGAGACAGAAATATAAACTAACCTTTTGAGAAGTTTGGAGGAGAAAAGACTGAGAAAGATTAGCTGGTTCTTAGGAGAAAATATTTCATTAAAAGGAAATTTGCTTATAATGAGGAATACCTGAGTATATCTATAGGTTCAGAGATAAGAGCATTGGAAGCAAAGGTTACAAATACAGAGGTACAAGATAAGCCTTAACTAACAGCACAGGTTTCCAGAGACGTCAGGAGGGCACAGACTTACTGATTTAAAATAGGTGAGAAGCCATTGAATTCTTAGACACTGGGGAAAAGAAAATGAGCTTGGCATTGTTTACAGACAGCTTTGTAGATTTGGAAACTTAAAGTAGAGAGATCATATCTGAAGTCTTCAATAGTATCTGTGCAATTGGAGACAAAGTTTTCTGCTGAGAAAGGTGGAGGGAGTTGATCAGAAAACTTAAGAAGAGAGATTGGGATCTGAGATAATCATTAATGGAAATGGAAGTAGGAATTGACCAAAGACAAATAAACACATTAACTATTGGTGTAGAGGGGCCAGCTGAGTTTTAAAACTGTGTACGAGAGATAATCACAATCTGCTTGGTTTGGTAGTATTCTGCACAGGTGCTCAGTGCCTAGGGTATAGGAGCACACGAAACATGTTTTAGCATTAATCAAGTTTGGTGGGGTTTTTTGAGTGACAGCAATAGAGGAAGAAGAATGCAAAAAAATTGAGGGCAATATAAGAGTCATTTAAATAATCCAATATAGATTTGGAGATAGGTAGAGAAGTCAGATTATAGGAGAGGCCTGATAGCTTGAGAGAAAATAGAGAAAAATAAAAAACTTGTTACAGGTATTTCTATGTTGTTAAATAAAACTGTTAAGGACAGATGGAAACACCTAAGAGAGGGGCCTAAAAAAAAAAAAATAGGAGATTGAGCAGGGAACTAAAGGGAAATTATTAAACAAACTATGACTAAAATGTAATTTGGCCAAGACCTTAACACTATCTAGTATTTATAATAATCTTTATGTCTATAGGGTGCTTTGTTCTCATTAGTTACTTCTCAATTTTTGCTCTACTAAAGTTAAAAAAAAAAGAAGTATTACTTTACAAATAAGAAGACTGAGGTAGTGTGTGCTGTTTAGAGGTTTAACAAAGATAATAGGGAGTTATGAAGAAGGAAAAACATGATGGTATTTGTTGGGAAAGTAGGTTAAAGGTGTCACTCAAACACTTGAATAAAGTTTTACAATTTTTTCTTCTTTAAGAAAAAAGATAAGAGATACAGATTTTTTTTCCTCACAAAACATTGCTATAGAACTCTATATTATACTAAGGCCATTTCAAAGAGTAGCACAGATGATGTCCATGTTCTGATTGGTGAGGCATTCAAAAGAAATATCAACACTAGCCCAATATTAGAAAGAAAGAGATGGAGACAGAAAGACAGAGAAAGGGAAGTTGAATGTCTAACAAAGTCTATCAAAATATAACAACATAGAGTTGAAGCACATTTCAGGATTTATTTTATCTATCACAGACCAAATATCCCAGAATTCCCTGCCTCTCTCTATTTTAATATCTTACACGCCCTCCTTTATCTCTCTTCTCCCCTTCTCCAAACTTAAAAACAAAACAAAACAGTCCCCTGAACTCACACTAGAATGGCTACGACCTTTCTCTTTCTTCCGCACTCACCTTTGGTTCTCTACAGGAAACTCTCAGCCTTTCCCTTCACTAAAATTCATCTTACTGAATACCAGAGAAGTCAGAGGGAATGCAGGGGAGCTGAAAATCTAATACTAAATTAATATGTATTTTTCTTGTTGGCTAAACAATTGCTAAGATATTACTAGGAACAGCAGTATGCTATCCAAATGTTGTTATCCTGTTTGCAGTCATCCAAGGAATAAAGTAGTAGATGAAGAGAAATGCTGTTCAACTCTTTTTAAAAGGAAGTCTATCTGTCTTTATTTTTCACTTCTGTGTAATCATATAATAATGAAAGATGGGGGTCTGGAGTCAGGCTGCTTGGGTTTAAATCCTGACTCTTCCACTCATGAGCTGTGTACTTCTAAGAAAGTTATTTAGCCTCTCTGTACCTGCATTTCCTCATCTATAACATGAGGGTGATGATAATAGCATCAAACTCACAGAGTTATTACAAAGATTAAAGGAGATGATGTTGATAATATACAGCAAGTCCTCGATAAATTAACAATTATTACTTTAATTTAGAAAAAAAGGAAGTCAGATATTTTAAATATGCATCATCTTACTTCAAAAATAGTCTGTGAAATGGAAAGTTATTAGATTTTTTCCCTACATTGATGTGCTCAAAGCTAGCAGATGAATAAAAATTCATGGGTTTTTGATAACAGATGCTCTGGAAATAAGATGGTTGTTTAGTGGTCCCAAGTAAAATTTAATTCAACAATTGAATTCAGGGTGACAGGAATTAGAAAGATGATTTCTATTAGTAGATGGTTTATAATAGTTGTACACAGTATGAGAATTAGGAACTGATATGGAAAAAAAAGATTATTGAGAAAGATAGAAACAGAAACCTTAATCTTAACAATATAAGTCTTGTTTTATAAAGAATGTTTGATTCAGTGAATATTACTTATATTTACATTGATAGAGTTTTCATTAAAAAAAAAAAGAAAATCTATGGTGAATGTCAGATTTAGCCCATGCTTTACATTTCAAATTAGATTACTGGTATTCCTATTGTCAACTGTTGGTACTATAGCTATTTGATATTTTAAAGTAGTAAATAAAGTTTTTAAAATTTGGATCTGTAACCTCAAGCGATAAAAAAGCAGTTTTATTTACCTGACCAAACTCTCTTGCAATTCTATGATGAGTAATAAACAAGAATCTCTACTTCTCTGAATTAATCCATTGGTACTCCAGGCCATTTATTAGTTACCATATATTGTCTTGTATTATTCATTAATCTCCTTTGGTTTATTTCTTCACTCCTCAACTAATATATAAATTCCTTGAAGGTAGAATTATTTGACCCCCTAGGTGTGACTTGCCCCCTTATACCTCAGGCAGATTTGAATCAGAAAGAAAGCAAATAAGGGCCGGCTGAGTGACGTGATGGTTAATAACTGGCTTGGGACGCCAGAGCGCCCCGGTTCGGATCCCACAGATGAGGGCCAGTGACACTGCCCTCTACAGCTAAGATGCTGAACAACAGCTCAACCTGGAGCCAGGCTGCTGTTGAGTCGCTGGCGAAGGCAGAGGCTGCAACCCCTGTGGCAGTGGGTTGCCATGTGCTACCGTGTGTCGCCAGCAGCCAGCGTGAGTGGCCAGCAGCCGCAGCGAGCGGCCGTCCAGAAGCCGGCGACTGATCTGCTTCGCCAGGGAAGAGCGCAATGATGGTGCCAACTTGGGCCAGTGAAGCAACATCCTTCACAACTAGACTGAAGAACAAAAAAAACAACAACAACTTGTCTGTTCCCCTTCCCCCAATTCGCCAGCACTGTTCCCATCCCCCCAATTCCCCAATAAAAATCTAAAAAAAAAAAAGAAAGCAAATAAATGAAAACGTTCACCTATAACTTTTCCTTGTTTATATATTCTCTGAGGATAGGGACTTTATCTCCATAGACTCAGCATTCGGGCCTAGCATAATGCACACACAAAATAAATGTATGAGGGGTGTGGGAATAAATTATAACCATTGAAAGGTCATAATTTAAACAGGGTAGCCTTGGGCAAAATCATGAAATGGGTGAACTTAGTTTTTGATGTTTCCTGCCTCCATTTCTCATATCCTCTCCCATTTCAGAGACATCTATTTCCACCGCCCCCTCCCCCCACCTCCCGGCAGTGAAATAAAGTGTCACAGACACCAAGAAAGTGGCTCAAGTGTCCAGTTGTGTTCTTGGCCACCAGGTTATCACATACTAGAAAAGGAGAGGGGAAAATCCAAGAGGCGGAGTCCCAGAGCCTGAGCACCTGTTGGTGAGCCAGGCAAGAGCGGGCACTTGCACGAGGGGAAACTTGCTTTTCCCTCTTTTCAGGTCTGTTTCATTGAGAGGAGGTTGCTCTGGATTTTGATTTTCAGAGGAGTTGGCAGGAAGGTTTTGTTGTGTTTTTTATTATACAGGTAGAACATCACTGAGTTCTAGGCCCTCCAGGATCTGCTACTTCTGCTGCTTGAATTTCAGAAGGGTGTATGGTCAGTGTTGCAGTCAGCATGTCCCTTTCAAAGGCAGTTATTTGGATGCACAAACATGAGAAATTCTAGCATGTGAACTAGCAAAGAAGCTGTTATTCTCCTGGCCTTCTCTGTTCCACATTCCAGTAGTGCAGCCAAAAGAACAGAAACTTTGGAATAACATATGAACTCAAATTCCCCTTCAATCCTTTCTACATGTACTAAATTTGGACAAGTCCCAACCTCTCTGAACTTGAGTTTCCATGACTATAATTCAAGGATAGTACTACTTATCTCCTGCAAGGTTGTGAGGAGTAACTGACATGTCTGATGCAGTTATAAAGTGCTTAATGCAGAAGAAGACCACCATATTTGTTTACTTTACAGAAAACTCAGGTAGTATATCCTGAGCAATACCATCTTCCCTCGTGGAATTGCTTCTCCTGCATTACAACCTTGTGGAATGTGTCAATCATATACCCAGTACCTCATCATTTAGGCTAGGCCAATCATAGTTTTTCACTTGCCTGGAATAATGATTATTCTGGAGAGACCAATGAGAGTTCTTCCCCAGCACTTACAGCTAAAGTTTGTAGAGAAACATCTTTTCTTCTCAAGTCAACAATACACAAAATCAAGGTCAACACAAAGGCAGGAAGTATCAATAGAGAGTCAAAAGGGTGTCAGAGTCTGATTCTGATTTCACTCCAGGACAGTCGCCCCTCCGCCTTTCTTCATTTCATGAGCTGGATTGCATTGGGTTCCTGGTATTTATATCCTGGCTCATATGGCTTTCTCTCTCTTTTCCTCCCAATCTGGAAGGCATACTCTATTTGCTGAAGTACCTGCCTATTTTGAATTGGGATGCTAAATAAATTTTTTTTACTCCTTCTCCTTCACTCAAAACTTATTATTGGCTCTCTCTTTCCTTTTCACCTCTGTGCTCCATGACCTAAGTGTTGGGAAACCAGGTGCTTAAATTCTATGACTCTACCAGTAACTATGGAAAGAACAGTGACATGATAAGTCAATATGAAAACTAGGAATGGAGATGATTAAATACAGCTATTAATACTGACAAACATCCTAATGAAAATCTCTTGGGAAAAGAGAATTGGCAGATATTGAGTTCAATACGATGGCAATATTTTCCATTTTCATATTTTTTGTTGAGCATATAATCACTGACATTGAATATAGCTGAGTTACAACAGGGAGTAATTCAGGGCATGAAGCAAAAAATGTACACATATATCAGAAAATATTTTCTGATATACTTTTTGTTATTTAGGTAATATTCACATAACATACACTTAACTATCTTAAAGTGAAAAATTCAGTGTCATTTATACACATTTGTACACAATGTTGTACAACTACCACTCCTATCTAGTTCCAAAATATTTTCATTATTCTAAAGAAAACACAGTCCTTAAACAGTTACTCCTGATATAGTCTTAGTACCATAGTCTTTATGAATTGAAACCTCCCTCTCAAAAATAACTCAATAATAAAGCTTTATATTTATTTTCAAATGCTTCATAAGACATAAAAAAAGAAATATTTGCCTTTCACTGGGGTCTTTTTCATATTTTCCCTGGTCTTGGTCTCTCAGTCCTAAAATCTGGAATTATAGGTCCAGCTCTTTTCAAAATACAATAAATAGTAAAGTTGCATTTCATAAAATATTATCATAGAAATACATGAAAAATATTATACAAGTATTCATGATACTTCCTTTCATTCATTAAGTGAAAAAAAAATTACTAATCCAAAGACAGTCAACCCTATAACGAATGTCCTGCTTGGCTCCTTGCCTCTTCAGTCAATCTTACCTCACAATCTCAGGCTCTCAGCCTATACTCAGTGGTGAGGTTGCTTCAGATCCGGACTATATTCAGAGGTGGGGTGGTGGGGAGGAGGGTATTTAAGATCAGAAGTTCAGCAAGCTGCCATCCTGTGTCCCAAAGCCAGTGAGAGGGGCCTTGTGTTGTAGTTCTCCGCCTCTGAGTTCCTGCTTTGATAACCTGTCCCAGTTTCTCTAAGACAGAGGTCTTGCCTTGTTATTACTAGTTCCGGAAGCCAGGGCAACCGCCACGTGACTTCCTGATAGGTCCTGGAATCTTTGCAGAAATGGAGAGGGGCAGAGAAAAGAGGACATGTTCTATTTCCCTCTTCTCAGAAATAATGTTGCAAGTGCTCCTCCAGGAGCCTGGGGACTTGGCTTTTAATCCCTGGGCTGGGGTATGCCATGACATGAGAATGGAGCCTTCTGCATAGAAAAAGTCAAGAATTGGTAATGGGCTTTTCTAATTGTGATTGAGGACAGAAGAATTATCATCCCCTGGCCCAACTCATGGGAAGAGTCATTCAAGAGAGATGGTAACCGAGAATCTATGTTGCATACGGGCAAAAAGCCTAGCCTAATTTCAAATCTTGTCTGTTACTGGTAATGTCTGTAAACTCCTGGCAGAGGCAGCTTTGAAGTGATCCCACAGAGGGGCCTTTAAGACCCACTCAAAAACACCTGATAGATCACAACTCTCTCTGAAGATGAACGCACAGATAATAATTAGAAAACATATGAAGACGTATGATCCCATGAGTCCACAGATGAGACAAAGAGAGAAACCTGAAAGAGACTTTAAAAGTAAGTATAGGGCCGGCCGAGTGGCGCTGGTTGGGATTTGGCTTGGGATGGCAGCTTTGAGCAGCAGGGCCCTGGTTTGGACCCCATATGAGGGCCAGTGATGCTGTACCTTCTACAGCTTAGATGGTGAACAACAGCTGGACCTGGAGTTGGGCTGCTGTGAGTCCCCAGTGACCGGGTAGGCTGCAGTGGGGCTGGCCGGCAGCTGCCCTGAGCAGCTGTCCAATGGCCAGCAAGCAACTGCCTCACCCGAGAAAAACACAATGATAATATCAACATGGGTCAGTGAAGCGACGTCCTCCACAACTAGACTGAAGAACAAAAGGACAGCAACTTGTCTGTTCCCCTTCCCTGATTCCCCAATAAAACCTTAAAAAAAAAAAGTATATTTAATTTCTTCCAAGAAATAGAGAAAGGACTAGAACTCCCAAAATAATAATGGGAATACTTCAAAAAGAGTTACCTAGAAAACAAGAATTTAACCAAACTATTGAAATCAATGTTATTATCATTACTATTATCACTTATCAGATTAAGGCCCAGGTTAGAATAGCTGAAGAGAATTACTGAACTGGAATATAAAGGTTGAGGGTGAGTCAGATCAAATTGCAACCATATAAGGAGATGGGAAGTACAAAAATGAAAGAGGTAGAGGATAGACTGAGAAGCTCAAACACACATCTAATATGAATGCCCGAAGAAGAGAGCTAGGGAGCAGCAGTATTAGAAAGTGCTGAATGGCACACTGAATGACACACCTAGACACATCATAAGGGATTTAAATAATGTCACAGTTAAAGAGAAGGTCAAAAACATCTATCAAGGCAACTCTCACCTATTTCCTTAGGAGCAGGTTGCTCAAGAAGAAGCAGAACCCAAAGATCATAACCACTCCTCCGTCCTATCTCAGAACAGCCTGGCGGGAATTTCCTGTTATCAGTTTCCTCTACTCCCAGTTGGTTAAGCTCCCTCCTCGTTTCATTTTATGGAGTAGAAAGGCCTGTCCTTTCTGAACTCCTCTTACTGCTTGATCTCATTCTTTCTGTCTCTTATTCCTGTTGGGAGAGGGCTTTGTGGTGAAGCAGAGGACTGGGGAAGATCTCCCAGGAACACTTTCAGGTGTGAGATACTCAGGAGTCACGGCGGATGTGCACACAGACACAGCATGGCTGCCCAGGCTCACCACTCTGGACTGATGGAGGGCGCGTGCACAGACACACAGGGCTGTGTGCAGCTGCCCGCCACTCATCTCATGAAGAGACATTGCAATCCAGGGAAGTCTGAGTCCATACCAGTCCTTTGGTGATTGTCCTTCCAGCAACAAGCATAAGTGAAGAGGGAGCCGGAATACAGGTAAGAAGACACAATATTCGTGTACAGAAAAGCTAAACGGGAAGACTTTGGAATACAAATGAAACACAGAAGCCTTTTTTTTTTTTTTTTCTTTTGCAGGAAACCTCTGCATCCAGTTGCACAAAACCTGATACGGGTCATTTAATTCTAAGAGGAAAGGGAAAGAATGGTATTCACTGTTGCAGGGAGGGAAGAGACAAAGCACCACAGCCTTCAAGAGAGGTGGAGGCGCTCTGAGAAGGCACACAGGCACCAGACTGAACAAATGAAAGGAGACTCCTGCCAAACCATGAAGCATTATACACGTATCAGTACTTAGGATAAAATAGATGTTACCTCTTCAGTGGCACTATACACAATCACCTTCAGAGGTTTGCTGCGTGTGTTGCCACAGCAAAGGATAAACGAAGTACGTATGTGTGCTGATCAAAGCGTGGATCTAAAGCGCCATCTCCCCCACTATCTTTCCTGTAAGCAAACTCACAAAAATACCACCTGTGTTCTGACATCTTGGGTTTCTTTGAGCAAGTTAAGTGCCGCATAGACTCAGGAAACACTTTTGTGGAAACTGTTTTATTTATTTTTCTGGTTTTGGCAGGAACATTTGAAAGAGATTATTAAATGCTTAGCACAATGTAACAGAAATCTCTGGGTTTTTATATCTATCTGTCTATCCTACTTATTCATTTTTAACTCCTCTCACATATCTGTGCTTCGGTATTTAGAGTTTTAAGAATGTTTTAATTTAAGAAAATTTAATGAGATTACTGTTTACTATATACAGATGTATTATTAAATATTACATGAACCATGTGAAATTGCCAATATTCAAATTGTTTTGGGTCTACAAAAAATAAAAAAAGACAATTTCTTAAGGTTCAAGGATAAAAGATATAGAGTGAGTTTTATTAGTCTCCAGTTTCTTCTTTCAAAGGAACTGATAAACCCTTGCCAATTAGTGCTGAGAGAATAGTGCTGATACAGCTCCAAGTCTTCTGGGCTTGTTCTCTTCAGTTGGCATTACAATATCTGTTTCCTTTAGAAACTTTACTGCTGATGTCAATCTAAATAAAGAGGCAAACTGAGGCAGGTTCAAAAAGATGACTTCATTCAGGGATAGCAGAGGAACTGCGATTTGGGGCATACAAATTGTAGCAAGCTGCAGGTGAGCCTGTTGAGGGTTTGGAGTAGACTGTGTTCTTGGGCAGGGAATATAAAGAAGGGAGAGTTCAGAGAGTCCATTAAAACAGAAAGAAAATGGAGACCAGTTTTGAAAATTCCTCAAGGAGGCAAAAGCAGTCCAGATATACAAACAAAGCTCAATTCATCTTATTTTGTGAGACCAACCCAGCCTGGGTCATTTCTTGTTCATGCCTCTGGAAACCATAAGCTGAACTACCCCAAGGATGATACGGTGGGAATATGAAAAATGTCAAATGCAACAAATCAGGTTTGTTTGTTTTTCAGAGAACCAGCTTACCAGCACAATATGGTCCAAGCCACTGTTAATGGAGTGTGTGTGTGTGTGTGAATTTCTAAATTTATAGCCCATAAAACTGTAGTCTGATGAACTTTAAGTGTCTATCCTTACCTATGGGCACTTTTATTTCTATGAGGCAAATTTCAGGAATCGGATTATTGGAATGAAGGGTATGCACATTTTAAATTTTAGCAGATGTTGCAGGATTACTTTCTAAAATTGCTGCAACAATGTATCAGATTACCTCTTTCATTCTGGTTCCCTTCAGCATTAGGTGTTATCTTTTTCACTTAATTCATATTTTCCTAACATCTATGAAGATTGAGCATGTTTTCATGTGTTCATCAGCCACTTGGATTTGCTCTTCCATGCATTGTCTACTCATATCATTTCCATCTGTGTGTTTCATGTTCTTAAGCTTTTTATAAGCATTTTTGCAAAATTTATTTATGCATTACAGTTATTTAGTTTTTATCTGTCATCTGCATTGCAATTTTTTCTAAACTGGAATTTGTATGTCAATCTTAATATATTTGTGCATAAAATAGTTTTATAACATCTGTATTTCTTTTCTTAGTTTGGCAAGCTCTTTTCAATCTCTAGATTGTAAATAGAGTCTCTTAAATCTCCTTTTAAAGTTTTTTCTTGGGTCTAAATTTGTTACACATGTAAGTAATTTCCATTTTGTTTGCTTTTATAAAGGTAGTGTGTTCTTAAATAAATCACAGTGCACATCTATGGTGATCACCTGGAAAACCATTAAAATGGATACATATTAAGCAAACGAACAAACAAAAAATCCTCAATCATAGCAACTTCAACATTTTGAGAGCCTATCCTGGTCAAGTCAGTGCTAGGAGACCCTCTAGTCATTATTGCATAAATAAAATACTCATGAAATTTCATGACATAGAATTATCTCAAAGGTTACATAATTTATCTTTCCATACCTATGTGGGTCTCATTCTAAATTAGCAATTTAGTTTCATGACTTATCATCCTATATAAAAGTAAAATAAATAATTATGCATTGCTGCAAAAGATGCTAAAATAGTAAATCAAGGACAAAACTATAAAGTTCAGGCTATTGTATTGTTTCAGGGAACTAGAAAATTTCAAACTTCACAGTGAATTAAGGCCAGATGATAATGATGTTGAAGATGATGATGATGCTTTTGAAGAAGAAGGAGAGGAAGTAGAAGAACAGGAGGAAAAGGAGGAGGAGAAAAAGAAAGTAATAATATTTACTTCCTTTTTTTTTTTTTAGCTGAGCCATCCTGCCACCTGTTGGCAGCTCAGCGGCTGCTCAGCTCGGGCCGGGACTCGAACCGCTGCTGCTCAGAGCTCAAACTCTTGAGCGAGCTCTTAACCAACTAAGCCATTCAGCCGGCCCTAGTAATAATATCCATTACTGCTTAAACCTAGCCCACAGTGAATAGTCATTAATTTTTATATAATATACATTATAGAAAATATATTTTTTGAAATTTTCTTCTTGTAGTGTTGACCAACATAGTATATATGAGATGTGTGCATATTTCTGGGGGAGGGAACATTATCATAGAGAGACCTGTTTCATTTAATGACATGGTAGAGTGTAGCTTTCATAATAGGACGAGTTTAATGCTAATTGTGAAGATAATACTTTTCCACTACAAAGTTGCTAGTTATAAATTTAAATGATGATATAAGTGATCAGCACTTGTTAGCAGATTATGATGAACATAATTGCAAATACATGTAATAAATATATTTGGGATACTTGTAAGAAATGTACTGCACGCTTTCAAATGATAATTTGACTATTAGATGTGACTAATAATAGTAGCTGACATTTATTTTATGGCAGTATTCTAAGATCTTTTCATGTAGTAATTAATTTCATACAACAACTGGAGAGGCAGGCCCTATTTTTCTCGTCATTTTATGGGTGAAAAAACTGAAGTGGTCTTGAGTAACTCACATATACAGTAGGTAGGGTGAAACCCAACCAACTCTGTTATCTCTCACAAATATAAACATAGTCCATGATCTAGATTTTTTAAATAACATATGAATTACTCTGACTTTAACAAGGACTAGAATCAATCTGTAATAGTTCAACTCAAACACTTGAAAAAAATTCATAGGTGGTGTTTCTGGGCACTTAATGTAATTATATTTGCAATCTGGGATTTCATCATTTGCAATTACCATTCAATAGAAGTTAGTTTTCAGAAGCACTTTTACAGAGAATGGTCATTTAAAAACCTAACGTTGGACACACTAAAATATAATATACAAAAATTTATTGTTCTAAACAGTGCTAGCCTTGGGCACTAATCGCAGCACACTTTTAACTTAAAAGATTTAGTCTTTAAGGGAAAAATAAAATGACCATTGTTCATGATTATTAATTTGATTAAAAGTTTTGAGAAATCGGTTTCATCATGAGCCAGAGAACAAATTGATTTATACATATTGCCTTCACTTAATATATAAAAAATAAAACCATGTGTAGTTCTTTTTTCCTAAACCACAATGTTTTAGAGGACTCAGGTTTACAGAGGAACCCTGATGAGTAGCATGTGTTGAATTTACAAAGCAGTGCTTGGAAGACTATATATACTACATGCACAAATTCTTTCATATGGAGTAGGATCTGTGTATACTTATCTTTGATCTTATTTTCATGAATAGACACAGAAACAAGCTCATATTAATCTTTAATCTCCAAGTTTGCTAATGATGGAAAAGAGACTATTATAAAGGTAGAGAATACAAAAAAAAGAGGAAGTAATTTTACACATTCGGTATTTTAATGAAGAAAATGGTTCCTTAATGTCTACGTGATAAACTCCTAACTTCTAACTACACATGAAACTTCTGGGACATGAGACTTTCCTATATACATTACCTGCCTGCTCCACAACTACTTCCTAATTGCAGGAATAATAAATTCCAAGAAGTAGTTACTGGTATCTATAAGGTCCTTTATAGAAAGTCTATATCTTTTACAAATTCCTGGTAAAATCCTTGTTCAAGACCTGGTTTAAGAGACTCCTCCTTTTAAAACTTTCCTTAAATTGTTTAAGCACAGCGGGTCTTTTTATGTCTTGGGTCAGTTTTACAGTCTATGCCACTATTATTATATTTTTCCTAGCTATTCTCATATATGTCATATATGTGATATATACGATATATCGTGATATATATTATATATCTCCTAGTGGATTGTGAATTTCTTGATGTCAAAACTATGTTTTAATTGTCCTTAATGCTAAAACTATATCTTCTTTGTTTTTGAGTCCTAAGTAGAACACATGAGACAAAGCAGGATCTCAATTTATCTTTGCTGAATAGATTATTAGAGGTATTTCCTTTGGAATAAAACTAATTAAAACATTCTAGCCATCACTTTTAGGCCATTCTTGGAGGAAATGTAATAGAGGAGGAAACCCACTGGGTCAGGATCAGGAATCCTGATTCCTAGGAGTTTTGACTCTCCCACTAACTCTCTCTGGCCTTGAGTATTGACCCAAAATCTCCTTGAACCAAAATTAAAACATCTATAAAATAAAGACACAATTTGAAATTTTAAAGATAGATGATGCTTGGAGCTGTTGAACAACAAAATAAACATAGCAATTAATTTAATAACGACCAAGTAGTTTCCTGGGCAAATTATTTGTGAATGAAAAGTTAAGCATATAATAAAGATTTATACAATTTAAGAATTTTAAATGTTTAAAGGAATTAAATACCTTGAATGTGTAGTATTAATAATTTCATATGAAACTTCTTGAAAATTTACTCAATTTATATATTCTCTTAAAAGTCTTATTCGTGAAATAAAACAAATCTTGTTGTATTAATCTTCTTAGGTAAATTTTGACTGCTATGAGTTGATAAGGCATAATAATAAATGTTGAGAGCCTTGACCTCAAGCAAAACACTTTTTATAAATATTTCCATTTACTGTTGGTTTTGACAGTCTTCCTGAAATATAGTACCCCTCTTCCCGCTTGTGCTCTGAAACAATCGAGTTAGAGAAGAAAGCACATGAGTAATAAAATATCAGTTTTATTACTACCAATAATAATTTTTCAACAATATGGTGCTAGGTCTGTTATTGTCAGGCAAGTTGATTTTGTGTGCCCAGCTCTTCAGAAGTAGTCAAACTTACCAACCAAAGTATAGACAGTAAGGATAATCTTCAGCCTTTCCCTTTAGAGAGGAAGGGGGAAAGAAGGGTGAAGCCATGTCATCCCCTATTTCTCCTCCCAAAGATATAGCACTTCTTGTCCCCTGGGGAATAGTGAATAAGAGGATGAAGAGAAGCCAAGGTGTCACGTTAAGTGTATATACCTTCACATATGGAAGAAGACACCGGTAGTTGGGTATAACTGTTGCTCAAACACCATCACCTATGATCACGAGGTATGTGCAGAAAGAGTTTACAATAATTATTTTTAAAAACAGCCAAATTGGAAAACTTATAAAGATGCTTTGCATGAAAATACTGTGATGCTTTTATTATTGGTTGAGAGTGATTAGAGGTAGATTTAGTCTGCTATTTCTGATATATTTTCTTTGTATTTGCTCCTTATTCTCTTGGTTACCCCTTGCACAAAACCCTCTGAAAGAGCATCAGCAGATGACACAGCAACAGCAGCTATAGCAACTTAGTGCTCATAAGGCATTGCCTCTGAACTCGTCTAGCAGCCGGTTTTCTTCAAAATTCTCCAATTTTCTAACCACAGTAAGGATCAGCTCCTACCTCTAGGTAAGATATAAATTAGGATTTTGAAACCAGTGGCTCACAGACTAAATTCAATTACTAACATGTTTTTGTTTATTTGAATTGTTACTGTGTATTTATTTATTTATTTGCATTATGTATTCATTTGCTTTTGGATCTTACATACAGAAAGCTGGATAATCGCACTCCTCAGTTCATAACATGTTATTATCATATATCCGTGTAGGATTCTTCTTGATTTAAAGAAAAAAACATTAGGATTTTCCTTTCATTTCCCATAGTTAGCCTTGACTCCAATAACCAAGGCAGGACTCTAATGTATTTGATTTATGTCATTTAATGTGCATGAAACCTTATAGAATATTTCGTGTTGTTTTTTTATGTGAATGTGTTTTTAATTTATAGAAATGATATGCCATAAATCCCATTCGTCTTCTTTTTTCCCTCAGTGCTATGTTTTATAAATCCGTGTTGCTATGTGCCATTGACTATTTTTATACAAGTTGAATCAGTTCCCAACATTTACAAATTAGAAGATTTTAGACACCCATGCAGATTGTTGGCTTCTCTTTGAGTCTGTATTTCTAGACGGCAAACAATCGTAGAAGTTGTATCGACTGCTGCCTTTAGAAGGGCATATGCTTTCTATTTGTCCATTTGGCCGTGGTCACTCATTACCTGTCCCCTGTAAGTATTTCAATTTACAGCCCCTTAGAAGCTATGAAACTTGAGCATGGCTCATGGAACACCGTGGCCTATTAAATTCTTACACTTTCTTTCTCTTCTCTCCCTTGTCCCAAAATCTAAGTCTCTAGTTAAACTTTTAACTACCAGTGTCTTTTCCTTGGTTATTAAAAACTTATTCTCCAAGGACAAAAATGACTCTAGGATTTCTTTCCGTATTCGCATTTGTAAATTATTCAGCTCTTCTTTTCCACTAGGCCTTTCCATTATGTTCTATGTGAACACCCTTTCCTTTCTTTTTACTTTAACTCAAATGAGTGCACTTTGTCCTCATTTATGAGATGTGACTTTCCTCTGTAGACATCATTTCCCACATTTCCGTTAGCCTCCTCCCTTTTCTCACTTTTCTATACCCTCACATGGTACTCCCTGTTCTATCACTGTTTCTAAGACTGGAATCCTCTACATTGTCACAAATATACCCTCTTTGGAAATATTATATGTGTCCTGCTTTTACTATTCATTCATCCCTTCAGTCAGTCAGTCAACAAATATTTATTGAGGTACTACTAGGTGCTAGAAACAGTATTTTAATTTCTGGGAATACAGAAATGAACAAAAACTAAAGCTAAAAAATAAAAACAGGGCCAGCCGAGTGGCGCATTGGTTAAGAGCTGGCTTGGGACGCCAGAGGACCCCGGTTCGGATCCCACATATGAGGGCCAGTGACACTGCCCTCCACAGCTAAGATGCTGAACAACAGCTCAACCTGGAGCTGGG
>NW_017731798.1:1096173-1102384 GCF_001890085.2 Hipposideros armiger
AATTAAATTCAAACTCTTTGGCATCGCCTATGAGGCCTTATGTGATCTGGTCCCTGACTACCTATTCAGTTTCATTCTCTATCCCTCATCCCGGACTCTCCATGCTCCACTTCAATATCCTTCCTTTAGTGCCTCACACGTGCCATGGCCTCTCTGGTGTTCTGTTTGCCAGGATTTTCCACTCCCATTTTCCATCTGATTACTCTATTCAGCTTTGCAATTTGAGTTCAAATCTATCTTCCTGAGGAAGCCTCTTCTGATCATCAAGTCTAAAATAAATGACTATACCCTCACTATTTGCTCTCATTGCAGTGTTCTTTTTTTTCATAGCACTTATTACCAATTGAAGTTGTATGATAGTATACATGATGGTATATAATGCAGTGATATTGTATAGTACCCAAAGTGTTTTAAGCTCCATGAAGACAGAGTCCATGTTGTTTTTTGTATACTATGTATTGCCTAACTTCCAATAAATATTAGATGAATGTTTGTTAAAAGAATAAAGGACAATTAGGTATATGGGTAATTCATTATTACATAACACATGCAGGAGTTTATAGTCAAGATATTATTTTGAACTTGGGATCTATCTCTACAGAGGAATAAATACAACCCTTGATAGTAAATGCCTGAGCTAGCTGACCTCCAGTGTCCTTGGCACATATGGCATCCTATGAGTCCAGGAGAGCTGTGTCCAGTCCCGGCTTTGTGTCCTGCCTCTTTACTTCCTTGTGTCTCAGTTTCCCCAAAGTGTTAAATGAGTGGTTGAATTATATGGCCTTTGTGATTTCCATATTAAAAATTAAACAAAACCATATCTTTGTGTAAGAATTATAGAAAAAGAAAATCCTATGAAGCACTAAGGATCTTAATGCTTAGCAGCCTCTGGTTATATCAGTTGCTGGCATGCTGTCCAAAGATTAAGGGCCAGGTCTACTTACTTTTCGCCCATTTCTTTCACCTAAAGAACATTCCAATTTCTCCAAGCAGAGGCTAGAAACATGTATGGGCAAGTACACACACACACACACACACAAAAAAAAAAAAACAGCAAGCATTTAACTTTCTAAACACCCTTATCACTTCAAAATCTAGGTTTGGCACAGAATCACAGAGCTCTCTACACAGCTGCCTTCACTATCATGTGTGCGTACTGAGTAAGAGATTTCTGCTTTACAAGAAGCTCTTTCAGAAAGTCAAACATACAGCTGCTCTATCTTTGTATGTCACTATAATAAAGAAGTCATTTTATAGACTATTTTGGACTTTTTTTTTTGGCTTGTACTCACATACTGTAAGTCAATAAAATCCCAAATATATGACCCATACTTACTAAATGTGTTTGTTACATCTACAGTTCACTTTTTTGACTCAGAAAGTACCATTCTGCCACAGAATGGCATCATCATTTCTCAAAGTTATCAGTGTTGTAGAGTACCTGCCAGGTTGTTTGGCATGGTTGTATAACTACTGTTGATAAAGTTCAATTCATAGCCAGGAAATAACAGTCTTCAACTGAGGTTCACAAATGTGAGTCTGAGAGTAAATCTATTACTGAGCTCACCTGTAATTTAACGTAAAGAAACTTTCTAAGTTGAAACATGACTTGCACTGACAACCACAGATGTCACAGACTCATTTTATAACCTAGGAGAAGGAAATTCTTTTTCTAGTTTTTCCTTTCTTGAGAAAGAGAGACAATAATATCAGATACATGTTGCAGACTCAGAAATAGGCATTATATTTGTGAACTGGTGGAATAAGTCCTGATCTGACAGATAGATGCTTTATAAATATAGAGCTGAAAAAGCATTATGGGTATGTGAATAGGTGTCTAATGATTAGCATTGATGTGAGACAGTTTCACAAATTACTACTAATATATTAGTTGAGTTGAAATTGAATAAAACAGCACTGGAGGTACAGTTGGACCCCAGTGAGACCCATGAGCTTGACTTATGCTCTAATGCCCTTTGCTCATTCTCTTCCTAAAATGAACATGAAGCATCAACATGAACATAGCCTACTCTATAAAAGCCTCTTTGGAGTTTGCCTTCCCCCAAGCAAATCAACCACTTTCACCTACTCTTTTTTCTGTGTTCCCTCTGTACCCAGCACACGTACTTGTTATAAACTTTAAGTACTTTGTGTAATTGACTTCTTTCTGGTAGTAAGTTTCATGAAAGAAGTCACCATCTTATTCATTTTGGTTTACCTTTGACTTCTCTCACTACTACATGCCAGGGCTAAAAAAGATAAAGTATAGGCCCCGTGTGCTAGGAGTTTTCAGTGTGATCAGACTCCTCAAAAATGTGGTTACTTGACACATGGTATTAAGAGTTTGACAAAGAGGGCCGGCCGAGTGCTGCAATGGTTAAGAACTGGCTTGGGACGCCAGAGGGCCCCGGTTCGGATCCCACATATGAGGGCCANCCAGCGTGAGCAGCTGTCCAGAAGCCAGCGACTGATCTGCCTCGCCTGGGAAGAGCGCAATGATGGTGCCAACTTGGACCAGTGAAGCAACATCCTCCACAACTAGACTGAAGAACAAAAGGACAGCGGTTTGTCTGTTCCCCTTCCCCCAATTCCCCAGTGCTGTTCCCATCCCCCAATTCCCCAATAAAAATCTTAAAAAAATAAAATAAAATAAATAAAGAAAGAAAGAAAGAAAGAAAGAAAGAAAGAAAGAAAGAAAGAAAATAAAAATAAAAATATCTTCTTATTTCTATCCTCGTGGCTCATGGAAGATATCATTCACTGGGAATGAGTATCTGTCCAAACACCATCATTCTACCACATTCTTAAGTGATTTTAACAACTGATTCAAAAAGGTTTTAATGCACTTATTGACTTTTATAATTTTCATGTAACACTTAAAATTAGGTTGAAAATACATTCAAGTCTCAACATTTACTAGAATCCTTAACTGGCTTGGAGAATAGTAGGTTTAGATTTAGTTACAGGTTAATTTTATTCCAGTTTATTACTAAGCCAGCAAAAGGCAGTGAAAATAACATACTCAGACTAAGGATAAGTGTGGAAACTTCTCCCTAACATCTCCTTATTTCTTCATGGTGCTAGACACCGAGTTTAGTGGTCATTGCAATCATTATGGATTGAGGAATTCACCAGGTCAGAGGATCCAAGAACTTGGCTTTGCTGTACTTTAAAGCATCCAGCTTGGAAAGGCAGTCCCTCACTGTGTCTGTTACCTACTTTTCTGATCTATTTCCAATGTGTCACTAAACTCAAAGGCAGCCTGGCCATGCTGACCGCAGTAAGCGAAAGAATTCTAATCTTGAGAGTCTGCCATTCCCTCTAGGGGAAAGGAAATTTAACTTGTAAGTGTTTGAGTTGAGAAGAGAAGCTCACTGAGATGGAAGTGGGAGAAGAACGCAGTAAATGGCAGATCTCTTTCCTAAACTGGGTAGAAACAGCACGTACGTGAGAGTTCTCTGACAATTTGCTTTATGCATCCGGCAATGTAGTTGGTGACCCTGGTCATGGATGCCCAGAAGCACGGAGTTTTCCTTTGAAAGCCCTTTGTCATGAAATGATTTCTTTTCTTCATCTAACTCAAGATATGGTTTGTGAATTTCAAAGCAACTTTTAAGATAATTTGTATATACTTCTGCAAAATTTTTATACACCAATTTTAGGTTGAATTTTGATTATTCATTTTGTTCCTATTACAATTTTGACATGTTTTTGTAATATACATAATACATTTCTGGTATTTTAAAGTTAATTTCTTTTTTTGTGTGTGTGAGCATTGCTTGAAGTAAGAAAGTCCATAAATCTACTTGACAATAGCACACATGCCTACCAAATGTTCGTTCTTGGTTTGTAATTGGATCATATTGATGTATTTTATTTATAAAAATAAAATTTTGTTATGCTAGTTTCAAAGAAATGGTACATAAGCAAAGTTGCTTTTTATTCAATGAAGGGATCTGATATTTACTGACTACTATGATGTGTCAGGCACTGTACATGTTGCTATACGTGCTCTATTTAAATTAATTCAAGTTAAATTAAGGATGGGATTTTTACTCCTATTTTAGATCTGAGGATAATGACCCCTACAAAGAATAAGTAACTTGAAGGAGATTAGGCAGCACTGTAATTAAATAATAATTTTAAATTATGCAACACACACACACACACACACTCACACACACACAAACATTTTGAAGAGTAAGCCAACTATTCAGAACTTGGCAATGAGTCTATCTGATTCCAGATCTCATGCTTCCCTCACTTTAATAACGAGAGTGTTGCAGGAAAGAAACAGTCTGCTTTGATTCTCTTTTCCAAGGCCTGGCATGGCAGGGTGGGCTTGGCTGGTTTGATTTGACGGGCACAGGAAAGGAAGACTCACTCAGACCCAGACTCGCTCCCATGCAAATCCCCATAACAAAGGCCGCAATTTAAAATATATTCCTTAGGGTCTTTCTTGCAGGCTTCTAGGTCTTTTCAAGTCCTGTTGTAAAAATATCAATATTGCTAGAGCATTATGCTGTGAGTCAGCATCAGTAAAACCTCAGGGGATTTGATGATCCAAACTATTTCCAGTGGTGACAGATAACAGAGAGCACAGTCCCCAAGGATTAAGACAAAGGATCCAGTACAGGCTTTTCCATAAGAAAGGCTGTGAGCCACACAATGGATGTAAGGCAGCAAGTAAGAAATTGCACTTATTTACAGTTTTCTCAAGTTTTATCTGCTCAGTACATAGATAGACATCAATTCCTGCCTTTAGGAAAGTATTAGTTTTTGATGTGATATTGACAATTTGCCATAGGAATCATTTAAGAAAGTAAACATAGTACTCTACAATGTTTTTAGCTTGCTTAAAAAAAAAAGACAGCTAGTTCAGATGTGTCAGATCTGTTCTTTTCTGGTAATGTGTGTTATCTCAAAGTCAAATGAATCCCAGCAGGGAGACCACAAATACACAGCATTATAAATGACCTCAGGAGAACAGAAAAGTGAGTATTAATCAATTTTAAGCACTCCAAGACAGCAGGAGACTATTTTGGCTAGGTTGCATGACACTTTTAATGGTAAGACTATTTGACAGCTCTTTCATTCCAGGAAAAAAAGTTGAACAAAAAGTCAGAGAGGTCATAAGTCAAATCAAACTCCCAAAGGAGAAATCAAACTTCAAAAGTACTCTTTAAGAAGATGGACAGTGTATTTAATGTAAAGACATATTACAGTGTCTCATATTGGATTTTAAAATGTCATACAACGAGTTATTGAGCATCGATAATTTCAATTGGATGAGGACAATGAAGATTTGGCAAAAAGGAAGAAAAAAAATTAGAAATACTGCCCAAAGCATCTAGTTAATTGGAGACAGCAAAACAAAAGAGAAAAATTCTAGTTTTTAATCTTTATTTCCACACTACTAGGCAATACAATGATTAGTATTCTTGGCATTTAGCAAACTCCAAATTTCTACTTATAATATTTATTCATCCTTTATTCCTTCAAAAAGCATTAAAGTTTACTATATTCTAAGCACTGTCAAAATCACCAGCATTATAAATATACCAGATGATGGGAGAAATGAGATTGAAAACCAGAGAAGAAATGCAAAGTTTAGTTCCTGGCGAAGGAGGCAATGTGTAGATCAAGAGAAGAGAAGTAACTGAGTATCAGGGGTATAAACAAGGTTGGGAACCAAGGAATCAATAGGTGAGATGGTGGGATTTGGAGCTTCCTCTATGAAAATTCAGCATCTCTCTGGTTGTTCTTTTGAGGTCATGTCTGCTGTGGTTGCCGGGCTTGCATAGTAGTGGAAGTTGTACAATATCCTGCACCGAGGCAGTAGAAGTTAAAATTTCTGTGATTCTAACTGTCACATTAACCCTAATCATGATCAAATGCTGATCAGAAATGCTAATCATTTAAAAATGTAAATTTGACCATATGAACATCACTGCTAGAAAAATGTTTTGAAAGCTTCCCATTGCACTTGGAATTAAATTCAAACTCTTTGGCATCGCCTATGAGGCCTTATGTGATCTGGTCCCTGACTACCTATTCAGTTTCATTCTCTATCCCTCATCCCGGACTCTCCATGCTCCACTTCGATAGCCTTCCTTTAGTGCCTCACACGTGCCATGGCCTCTCTGGTGTTCTGTTTGCCAGGATTTTCCACTCCCATTTTCCATCTGATTACTCTATTCAGCTTTGCAAT
>NW_017731798.1:1106279-1109887 GCF_001890085.2 Hipposideros armiger
CAGTGTCTGTATTTGGCCTAATGTCTATATTCTTTTTCACATCC
The DNA here is from genome assembly GCF_001890085.2 of Hipposideros armiger. NCBI lineage: Eukaryota > Metazoa > Chordata > Mammalia > Chiroptera > Hipposideridae > Hipposideros > Hipposideros armiger. Next base: position 1,106,324 of record NW_017731798.1, read on the forward strand.
TTGATATTTTTACATATCCTAATGACCCCTATTTATTTTTGAATAAGCATATTTAATAGATAACATATAAGTTTCATTAGACTAGTTTGTATAGGTTACAAAGTGTCTTCTGAATTAAATTGAGAATTTTAAGGACCAATTTACCTTCCTAGTCTACTTGTTTATTTTGGCCAATTCATTAAGTATACTTTCCACCAAGCATATTGAAAAGTAAAAAAGACTGACTTATTGTCAGTGTTGTCAACAGACAAGTAAAAAGTTAGAAGTCATGTAGCACCCATATATGAATTTGGTCTTAGGTTCTAATGCAGGTATACACCCATGGACTGGTTATTCTCTACATTGTAAAGGTCAGTGGCAGGCACTGGGTCTCTTACTTCTGTGGAATTGTCATAATGTACTGCTGCTGGATCACCAAATAATTGGTTACTTGTTCCATGAAGTCACGAAGGCTTAGTTGATTGTAATGCTATTTCACTAAACATATTGTAGCTCATAGCCTTACAGTAATGCCCTTCCTCCTCCATGAGTGTCCTTATAATGCTCCTTGTGCTTCACCTATCCTCAAAAGCTTGCCCATCCCCATAATCCGTTGCCCCAGTTTTGTTGCTCCATTGCCTCCTAAGGTTAATTTTAAGAGATGACTATCCAAAATCGTTATTGGAATCTATTATTTGTTCTTAGTCAGTTAGGCAGACAAATAGCAAAACAGTTTATGCTGAATCGATTTAGGTCTCTTTCAATTAATATTACATCAGATGCATTTTTCTAACCTACTTCTTATTCCTGTAAACTACCTCCCTTGGCTGCCTAATATTCCATAGCATAAAATAGCATGCTTTATTTTACCAATCTCAAAGTGTCAGATATTTAATTTCTTTCTAAATGTTCAGTCACAACTAATGTCTAGTTCAAATTTAAATATTAAAATCCACTAACACCGGACTTTTGTTCCATGCTTATTTTACTGATGGCTTAAATGTATTTTACTCACAAGGCACTAATTGGAACACTAACAGGAAATTACCTTGATTAGAGCTCAGGATTCCCTTGTCCGACTATAAATTTGACACCATCTTGGCAACTGAAAAGACATTATAAAGCCCCCCCAAAGTTGTCTTGATTTACTTAAGTTTTCCACTTTACCAGCATTCTTATTGTCTGAATAGTGTTCTTTCAAGGCTTTTCTTAGCCGATTGAAATAGTGATAAACCTATGAGCACTAAAACTATCGTTTTCATCATCCATGTAACTCTGAGAGATTACTGAAGTATCCACTACATATTAGTAAAAATCACACAAAAGTTTAATTATAAGTAGGAAAAAATTGATAGCCATACATAAGAAAAGAACCCTTTTGTCTCTGTATATCCATTTATCTACATTGTTTATTGCTTTGACTGTTATTCAGAGAGGACTATTCTCCCCTTTAAAAAGGCCATATGCTTTAACATACAGACTTCCAGAAGGTCACAAAACACAGCATTTCCATGGAATACTGCTTTGCATAGGACTACTTGTGTTGGAGCCAGGAGGCCTGCTTTTAAGGACCCAAGGGAACGCTGGGCTTTTTCTGCTGAATCAAGCTCTCAGTATCACTTTCACTATGCTTTTGGCCTTGACAGAATCTGGAACAGACTGCATGCTGGACGGTCTTGGCACATGGATGCAGGTCTACCATCTGTTTTACTTCTTCAGTTCATCAATTTTCTCTGCTTAGGATCTCGTCCATCACTTAGTTCAGTTATGAAAAATATGTACTCTGAGTATTTTGTCTTTAATTACTTTTACAGATCTTTTCAAAGAAAAGTGTGCTGTAGTCTGTGAGTCATGATAAAGTAAAATATAAAAAAGCAGTAAAGCATTACAATGAAATATTTAAGGTTCAACTAATTAACAAGTCAATGGAAGTTGTGATCTCAGCAGCCTGAGGAACAGTTAAGAAAGAGAAGCTGGTTTCGCTAACTATTGTCACTCCAATAAACTTCAATTAAAAAAATAAAAAATGAAGCTGGGTATTGCCACCTTTGACAAAGGCAGGTCTGCTACTGTTCCGTCCCAAGTTTACTTTTTGTTAACTATTTTAGATTTATGTTAAAAATTTATGAAGCTATTTCCTCTACACATATTATTTGAAATATTTCAACGCTAATATGTACTATATCTATCTTTTACGGAAGCTTGGAAATGATCACTCTCTTGAGAGAAGAACCACCATCATTTATAATATCTAAAATAATTGGAAAAGCCTAAAAACATGTTGACATTTCAGAAGGGACATATTTATGCTAACATAGTTATTATATTTCTGTCATGGATGACACAAATGTTAAGTGCCACTCTGCCAGGAAATTTTTTCAAACCTTTTCAATTCACTGCAAACAAATGCCAGATGGGTAGCGTTATCATTCTTTTATAGAAATAACAATCTGGGACAAGTCAGCTAGAAGAATCAGACAGAAAGAGTGAAAGAAAACAACTATAAGGATAAAATAAAGGGCACATGAATATATTCTGGATGATATAAGGGTCCACAGGAGTTCCCTGTCATAGTAAAAGAGTATTTTAGGAGAATATTACTACGCCACCAGCAGAACTGTCTAACAAAGAAATCGTAACTTGACAAACCTAATGCAATCTAATGTGTCTGCAGCAGAATTAGAAATACAACCAAAATTCCTGACAAAAATCATCAATTACCAGAAGCTGCTCCCCTTCACATCATTTTAGTTTTATTACAAAGAATGCCTTGTGGCTGCAGAAAGTTAAATTAAATTACAAGGTGATTAAAATTCTGAAGGCAGTTAAATTTATATTTTTCCATTCCTCATGGAACAAAAAAAGGAAATGAGAAAAATTACATTTAACTCCCTTAACGATTCTGACCACTCACTAGCAATTTTAAGTAACAGTTTACAATTTGGCTTTAAACCTGAAGACATGTACATGATGCAAATGCAGATTCTGCCAACCCCTTCAAACAAACAACAAACACTTTACCTGTTGACATTTATTGCAGTAACTTAAATAAAATTGTTTCTTTGCCATGAGGTGAAGTTTATTAGATTCAAAACCAATTCACTTTTCTTTTCAGTCAGCCTACCATTTTTTCTCTTCATTTCTCATCCATCTGCAGAAGATGAGAGAGTATAGAGGACTGTGCATGAGCTACTTTTAATGGGTCAGGTCTGGAAGTGGTGCACATCATTTTCATTCTCATTCTATTGAAAATAACTCAATTATATGACTCTACATAACTGCAAAAATGGTGGCAAAAGTAGTTTAGCTGCATGCACAAAAGAAAGAGAAAAAAGTTAGTCTCTGCCATAGGTGAAATCAGTGTACTCCTCCAAAGCCTGAAGCACCCTCAGCCTGAGGTGGAGAGGAAATATCAATAATCAGAGCTGATTTGGAAACTTAGGCAGTAATACATCAATATATTAAACTAGAGAGAGGGTCAAGAAAAGGCTAAAATAAAGAAGAATAGACAGCAGTCTGAAGTGAAGCTGTCAAGAGCATGGCTTCATAATAATAAAATGCTTGTGACCTGCTAATGTATTTCTC
>NW_017731798.1:1111282-1113923 GCF_001890085.2 Hipposideros armiger
AAAATAAAAATTACCAAAGCTCAGTTAAGAAGAAAGATAAAAACTGAAGAGCTTTGTATTTATTAAAGAAATTTAATTTGTAGTTCAAAACACCCCTCACAGAGAAAGCCAACATATTTCTTCACTGAGAAATTCTGCCAAGCATTTAAAGAGAAATAATACTAATCATACGCAAATATCTCCACACACACTTCAAGAGGAAGAAATACTTATCAAATTATGAATTTAGGCCAGCATTACTCCAACAACAAACATAACCAAAGACATTAAAAGAAAGCAAAACTGAGGACATCAGAAACATGGTGGCATAAGGGGTCCCCCTTGATCTCTCCCCTGGAAGTTACAAGTTGAACAGCTATAATTCAATAATGGACTCCCTGCGCAATACACAAACACATCTGAGAGATTGTACATTGGAACATCTGAGGATGCGTGAATCGTAGTGAACAGGGAAGGAGGGAAGAGAGAAGTGCAGTGATGGGGGCTGCAGACACAGCCCAGAGCTCACTGCAGTGCTGGGGTGGGAGAGGAATGAGACTCTCTGTAGCTCCAGGTATTCCTGCCTGAGGGATCAGCATATAACACAGCTGAACCCAGCGGCTGGGGCAGAGACCTTGGGGCAAAGACCAAATACAGGAGTATAACAGCTGTGGTCTAACAGCCCTCACAGCCAGGCAGAAAACAAAGCCATGAAGCCTAGTTGATGAGGAAAATATTTAGATTTCATTTTTATTTTTTTTTTTTCATTTACTTAGTCTACAAATTAAATCATTTGGTGGTGACATGATTTTTTTTTTCTTTCTAAAAGTTTACTTTATAGTATACTATCCTCAAGATACCTGCTAATATTTTTGAATTAACGTATCTTGTCTCCTTTGAAATTCGGTTCTCTGCTTTTTTTTTTTTTTTAAAGTTTAATGCTATACCTGTTTTTATATCATTTTATGTTGCCTGCCTAGTGCCACATGATCTTTTTACAAATATAATTTAGGTATGGGATTGATTCAGTTAACAATCCCTTTAGCTTTATAGCAAACAATTTTACTTGAAATTTTAAATTGATGTTATTTTCCAACCATTATTTAAAAATTTTTTTCTTCATGTATCCATTGCTTCACTGACATATAACCTTTTCAAGATTAATATAATTTTATTTCTTCAAAATAGATTTTTAGATGTCCTATGGCCTTTTTGTTTCATATTAGTACTTTTTCATGAACTATAATTTAATAGTTGGCTTTTTTTATTTGAATTTTTTTATACTAATAACTTATTAAGAATTTCTTAAAACAAGAATAGCTCTGCCACTCAAGAGATTATTTTTACTGATTAAATATATACATAAAGATTTTTTTAATGTCTGCAAATATTACATGGTATTCAAAATAAAGTTTATATGAATGTAAAATATTCCTATTATTATTCATTGTCTATCAAGAGTCATATATGTTTAATTTCTGATATTCATGAATCTTTTCTTCTTCTGCTTCAAGGCTAAAACTACCACAAACCAGGTGTGTGTGAATACAAGTACTATAGATGTGTGTGAATATACAGTACTTACAAAAACACAAAGACAAGATTCAAAGTTTAAAGGGTGCTGCGTTCACTTTTAAAAGTGAGAAAAAAAAAAGTGAGTCATGCTTTTGATTTTATCTCTAGGAACCAGAGAATTGCTGGAGGCAATGTTATTTAAGAAAGGAAGAAAAGCCTCTTCAAAAAGATTCACAGGCTATATTTCTATTTTTTCTTCTCATGGTTTTATTTTATTCACCAGCAAAAACATTCTATGGCATTTAAAAACTAATATCACCAAGACATTTAAATATATAATGCTATTTTAGTGTCTTTTATCTCCAAATTAAAGAAATAAAGGGATAGAATCAATTACTTTAAGCTGCTCTGTTTAATCCTACAAGTCAGAAAAGTCCCCTTGCAATAGAAATGTTATCTCCAATTCCACAAAATTCAAACAACCAAGAAATATTTTTCATGTCTCAGCAACTTCTAAAAGTTACACAAATGACATATTTTCATTAGAAATAAGCAAAATACAGCAAACAAATATTTTCTATATTACATCATTAGAGATGACATTGTTAATGTTTTGGCATGTAAACTGTTATAGACAAACAGGCAAACGCATTCATTTATTTAAGTACTTAATTCTGGATATGCCTACTAAATTCACCAAATTCCCAACATTTTTATTGCTCCCCTTTCTCTGACATAATACAGCCAATCATTAGCAATGATTGTTGCTTCTACCTTCAAAATATATCTAGTACCTGACCAATTCCCTATACCATTCGACCATTTTTCTCTAAATCATTGTCATTGATCAATAATGCAATAGCCTCCTAGATGGTCTCTTGCTTCTACTAGAGACTATTCTTCACATAACAAGAAATCGATCATTTAAAAACATGTCAAATCTTCTGCTTTCCTCCCTCAAATGGCTTTTCATTTGACTCACAGTAAAGACAATGCTATAGTGGCCTGGAAGACCTTGCATGGTTTAACTTTTAGGCATTTCCATGGCTTCAGATTTACCCAACTCCTCTTCACTTACTCCATTCCAGCTGCATGGGCTTCCTTTTCATTCAAAAATAGCACATGTGGTCCTGCCTAAGAAGCTTTT
>NW_017731798.1:1114012-1114877 GCF_001890085.2 Hipposideros armiger
TAAAATAAAGAAGAATAGACAGCAGTCTGAAGTGAAGCTGTCAAGAGCATGGCTTCATAATAATAAAATGCTTGTGACCTGCTAATGTATTTCTCATTTTGGGGCCCAAGTGTAATGCAATGTCCAGGGAACAGATGTTTAAAGAGTCTGAAATAGTCATGAATAAGGCCCATTTGAATCTGGATCCTTATTTCCCTTCACTGGTTTTATTGGAGAAGGTATGTATGCAGAGACAGCGAATGTTCCCTGCATTGACGTTAGATATTTACAGATCTGTCTCCTCCACTGGACTGAAAATTCCACAAAGGCCCGGAATGTATCTTATTAATCTCTGTATTCTTGGAATTCAACATCTCAAGAAATGAAACACAGTAAGCCTTTGTAAAATAAATTGAACTGACTCTGCAGGTATATCTTAAACATGTCATGTGGCTTCTAACAGGCATGAATTAGATTCCTGTTTATAAGATTTCCTCATTTTTAATAAAATATTACAGAATTTTCAGCTTTCAGAGGTGATTTTAGAATTTGAATCCTCAGTACTAAAGAATTTTCAGATTTTATTACAATATGTTGCTACACCTAATGGGAAATATGGTATTACTATCCTGTTCTAGTAAGCATCTTAAATATCCTTTACTTAAATTAAGTAAACATAATACAATAAATACACAGATAAATCTTCAAAACTGGGGAAGGGAAGAAAATAGAATTTCCAGATGAAGGAACAAGAACTAAACGGATGTTTCAGAAACTGCAATTATGGGGAAGAATTGTAAAATATTTAAAGTGACATAGAAGTATACTTTCTTTGACGGTCTTAATACTTTTGTAAATATAATATTTTTATTAAATTAATTGGGGT
>NW_017731798.1:1119272-1127759 GCF_001890085.2 Hipposideros armiger
CCTATTGCAGACCTAGTCAATCATAATTTCTAGGGCTGAGGCCCTACAATTAGCAGCTACAACAATTATCCCAGGTGTTAAGTATGCTTACCAAAGTTCAAGAATCACTGGAGTTTTGGACAAATTGCAGTTTGGCTATATTGCAATTTTAATTGTGGTTATCTTCCTCCCTCCCTTTCTCCCTCTCCTCCTCCCTCCCATCTATCCATCCATCTTTCCTCCCTCCCTCTCTTCTTTCCTCCCTTCCTTCCTTCCTTCCTTCCCTTTTTTCCTCATTTGAAGTCCTAAGTCAGGGATTTAAAATAACATTAATATAGGTATTTTACTAGAAATGTAAATTAGTATTCTGTTTATTAACATACGGTAACTGTCAGAGTATAAGAAAGTGAGTATACCACAGTAGCATGGGGTAATGCTGAGCGGCTGGCAAAAAAAGGAAAAGCACACTTTAAGAGAAGGTTACAGATCATAAGATCTCTGAAGGGGAAAAAAGATGGGGCAGGATTCCTGGTCAGAAGATGCTAGCCTCACCATTAATTAAGATGTAGACAGTTCCTTTATTGGATAGAGGATAAAATGCTTGGAAAGAAATGATGGAACAGACATGTTTCATGTATGTTTAATTTGTCTGATTATTTTTCTAGTAGGTGTTGGTGTTTAGAAGCCCTTCAGCAGGAGGGACCCTCAGCAGAGGGAACAGCCTCCAGCTGTCAATCGTGCAGGACTTCTGTCCGTTGGGAAGAGCTTCTAAGCCTCAGGAGGGTCAGATCAGTTGCTTAGAAGAAACTTACTTTTTTCCTTCCGCCTATGGCTGATGATACCAAGCATCATAGATAAAACAAGTAATACTTTCCAGCCATGAAGAGAAAATTGTATTTCGAAAAGCGTTATAATCAGTTCAAATCGAGCCCCTCTGATTGCTAGAATTCCAAGGTATCATGTGTGATTCCAACACAGATCATCTGTTTGACAGGCCCTTCAGAATTTTGCATTATTGCAGAAAAGCTTTATGATGTATGGGATTTTATCAAAGCCCTGTAAACGTAATTTGGAAAATTGGATGAGGCAGGAGCAGAGGCAATATTTTTTGCTCTTTGCTTTGACCCAGAAGTAAATACAATTTTAAGTGATTTGGTTATCTAAGAGAGATTCTCCTTGCCCTGTCACCTAGCTCTCATAACCTCAATTCCACTTATTAAGAGCAGTCTGGCAGCCTGTCTGAACAATGTCATCTTAGGGTTTATCCCAGGAGATACATCGCAAAGAACCAAAGATCATGCCTAACTGTCTAAGATTAAACTCCAGGCAAACCATAATTACACAGCTGGGGTCAAGAGAAATTTATGTATGAAGGCATATTGCTTCAGGACTCCCAGGCTCCCTGAGTCATTGATTCAGGGGATTTAAGCAGCTCAGTGACTCTTGCATGACCTTCAATTGGTTTGTTTCTCTACTAATTGTCTCCCTAAGCTAGTGTGTCCTATATGTTGTGATTTAGCTAATCCTTCTAAAGAATTGTACTGATTAACGGCCCTCTTCTTGTGTAGAAATCAAATTCTTAAGATCTTTCCGTGGCATCTCTGACTCTGTGGAAACTAGTTCTCAAAGTGGTGGTCCACAGACCAGTAGCATCAGCATCACTTGGGTCTTCGTTCAAAATACAAACTCTCAGACCTTATTTCAGGCATACAGAATCAGAAACTCAGGTGGGGGGGGTCCAGTGATCTCTGTTTTAACAAGTTGTCAGGTGATTCTAATGTGCTAAAATTTCAGAAACACTGCTCTAAGTCCGAAGAACCTGCTTTTCTGAATTTACCTTATTCTATCTACTTCTTCTCCACTTACAAATTTGACTGTTCTTCGTTCTGTAAATTACCTCCATATTTTGTTATCCTGTTGTCTGCTTGTGGCATTTTCTTTAACTAGGACAAAAATTTTTCATGTATTCCTTTTGGATCTTACCAATTCTTTCAGGCTCAGCTCAAATATTGTAGTCTTTCCCTGAGGTTTTTCGACCTCTGCACTATTGACATTTGGGGCTGGAGATAATTCGTTGTTGAGGAGGGCTATCCTGTGTAGTGTAGGGCATTTCACACCACCCTGACCTCTACCCACTAGATGCCAGTAGCACCCCCAGTTGTGACAATCAAAAATGTATTCAGACACTGTCAAATGTTAACCAAGGGGAAAATCTCCCTTGGTTGAGAACCAGTGGTTTACCCTGTCATTCTATCATTGAGCCCATATCCCAAAGTCAGACAAATTCTCTCCATTTGCTATGCTCCTAGAGAAACTGGGGTTTTCTTATTTTGCTAAATCAGAATCAGAAAGTTATACTGTCTTTTAAAGTATAAAATTAAAAAAATTTATTTAAGAAACTATAAATGATCTTATATATATATATATACATATAACAGTCTTCTAAATTTGTAAAATGATATGAATAGTAAGACACGGACTTCATCTTTTATGATGTTACTTTATGCATTTATTCATCTAGTCATTCAAAAACTGAGTACTTACCATATAAGTTGCCACATAATTTGGCATACTCATCAAAGGGCCCAATATTGATTGAGGGATTAGGTTCCATTAAGAGGCTAGGATATCGTTATAGTGATTTCAGAAACAGGAGGCATTTAGAAATCCAGGCAGTTAATTGACATCTGAAAGAGTAGTCTTTCTGTAGGGAGAAATATTCCCAACTCTCTTTCATGTATAAAGAAACTGACAAATAAGGTAGAGTCCTAAAGATTTGTCAGGATAGTAACCTGAATCAGGAAACACATGACAGATAGAGGCTTGGAACCCTGAAGAACAAGGTAGATAATGAATAAAAGAAACTTTTTAAATTACATGATATTGGGTATGTCATAACAATAAGAATTGCCAAGCAAGAATCCTAATAGTGACTTTTACAGAGAAAGTCAGAGAATCACAGAAACTGGATTAACACATGCCTGACTAGCATAAGATGATATAGTAGTGGTAGCCCTAACTTATTCTTCAGAAAAGATATTAGTTGCTAACTTCTTGTTGTTTACTGAAAATATCTTTATAATTTCTAAAATCTCCACTGGTAAACTCTCTTTTTTTCCTTTGGGAAAACACCAAAAAATCCCAAACTTTTATTTGTTTAAACTAGTTTATGCAATTAATGTATTCTGATTTTGATATAAAAGGAAAATATTAACCTCTGTATGGTAGCCTAAAATATTCTCAAGGATCACTGTTAAAGATCATAAAACTCAACTATAAATAAGCATACTGAACTTAGTTCACAAAGATATTGATCTCTTGAACTATTAACATATGCTTTTAAGTAGTCCTCTTATTTGTAACAAGACATTATTTCCAGCCTCACAGTGCTTTCTGTCTTCCCAGTATAGCATGGACAGAGTACCAATAGACTCACCTGTTCTATTTATTGCCACTTTCTCTGGGTTCTACCTTCTTTGTCTCCGTTCTCTTTAAAGAGCTATCACCATTATCTTTTCCCTGCAATCACAGGACTTAAGAGAGTGGTTCCCAGACTGAAAAAGAAAAGACTATGGAAACATAATAAAAATACAAATTCCTGAGCCATGTCCTCTTCAAGATTTTGATTCAATAGGCCTGTGCCCAGGGGTTTGCATTTTCATCAATCACTCGAGGTCATTCTAATGCAGGAGGATGGAGAACCAAGGTTTGAGAATCATTAATATAAACAATAGTCCAGTTCTAAATATACTAAAAAGTATAACAGACAAGTGTTGAAGATTTTAAACATGTTGTAGACAGAGAAAATTACTGCAAAGGGGAAAACAATTGATTTTAACTGTTAAATTCACTATCTGTTTCTTTCTTTCTCCTCTCAAACCTTGTCTTTCTCTTTTTCTTTCTTCTTTCAGAGCTTTCTCAAAGTTATAGCTGTTTGGGAAGCCTTAATTTTGCAGTCAAAGAAGATGCCATCACTTCAATTATTTTCAATTATCACTTTAATTATTCAGCTTTGATGTCAATACATATTTAAACAACGTTGATCCTGAAACATAGCATTGAATTATTAAGCAAAGAGACAGGTAAAATTCCTAATTAAAACAAAACAAAACAAAACAAAACAAAACAAAACATTGCCTGTCATGTATTTTACTTTTCAACTTGCTCGGTGCTTTGCAAGTAAGATTCATAGATCACTATTGCACAAATTTAACATTCTTAAGTTTAATGAGTGGGAGGAAAATACTTCAATGTGTAAGCCAGAATGATCACTTGTCGGAAAAGAAAAGTAGGATTCCTGAAAACTGTGCTTCTAAAATGAGTGCAGTACAGGCCAAACAATGAATAACACTTCCAAGAAAAACAATTAGCAGCAGGCAAAGTCAGGAAAGCATTAGAGAAGAAAAAATCACATACAGAGTAGACTGATAAATTTTGAGTACAGCTTGTGTACCTACATAAAAACATGTATAGATGTGATGAGCACTCCCAAGCAAAATAATGCAATGAGCTCGAGATAAGATGGTGGGTACTAATAGATAGGAGAGAGAAAATGTTTTTTAAGACTAATAAAAATGACCCGTGTATTTGTCATTTGCTAGGGCTGCTGTAAGGACATACCACAAACTGGGTGACTTAAACAATAGATATGCGTTTTCCTCAGTTCTATAGGCTAGCATTCCAAAATCAAGGTGTCTGCAGGGTTAATTTCATCTGAGTCCTCTCTCCTTGGTTTGTAGATGACTGTCTCCTTGTTGTGTTCACATCATCTTTCCTCTGTGAATGTCTGTGTTTTAATCTCCACTTCTTGTAAGGACATCAGTCATATCAGATCAGGGCCCACCTTAATGACTTCATTTTAATAAATTACCTATTTAAAGATCCTATCTCCATATATAGGTATATGGAGGTACTGGGCTTAGGATTTCAACATATTAATTTTGGGGTGGGGGAAGCAATTCAGCCTACAACAATCTGTCACAAAGAAGTGTCATTTAGTATCATTAAAATATGCTCCAGCTGTGTAAAACTAGCCCCAAGACTGGGGTCTTTGATGAATATTTACACTTCAATTTTAGAATGTCAAAATACCTATCAGAATTACTCCAGTTGCAGCTTTCCCCCACTCCCATCTGCCCCTGTCACTTTGTCCAACAGAAATCTTGGCATAGCAGCAGTTTGGCTCCCACAGACAGATTTCAGGGCAGGGATAGCACACAACAGTTAATATACTGCAGCCAAACATTACACAGCCCAGCAATGCTAAAAGATTAATTTCTTGCCAACAAACTCACAGAGGTGCTATCATGATGACTTGTCTTATGGGGCATGATAAAAGTTCATGGTTATGTACACCGTGCTATCCACACAGTGGGGGGTAGAAGGAAGGAGAATATATATACCATCTACTACTCAGCAGAGAAACCTGGAGATTTTCACTGAGCCTTTCTCATGTGCTAGGAAATGTGTTAAGCTTTGACAATAAAAGTACCGCATTTAGTCCATGAAATAACCTTATAAAGTTGACAGTTTTTATCACCACTTTACAGGTGAGTAAACTTGTCCAAGGTCATATCGATTTTTAAAAACAGCTTTATTAAAATATAATGACATACAATAAACTGTAAGTATCCAAAATGTGCAATCTAATATATTTTGTCATGTGTATACATCTGTGAAACCACTAGCACCATCAAGGTGCTGAACAGATCCATTACCCCAAAGGTCCCTCATGCTCCTTTATAAAACCTGCCTCCTTCATTCCTCTGCAACCAACCCCCTTGACACTTATCTGTGCTCTGTCACTATACATTAATATGCATTCCTGGAATTACTTTCAAATGAAATCTGACAAAATAATTCTTTTGAAATTAATTCATTTTACAGCATTATCAGTAGTTTTTTTTGCTTTTTTCTGTTTTTGTTTTTGTTTGTTTTTTTTAATCACAGTGCAGCGTTCCATTGCATAGGTACACCATAATTTGTTTACTCATTCACCTGTTGATGGACATTTGTGTTGTTTTCAGTTTGGGGTTGTTACCAAAAAAGCTAGTATAAACATTTTTTAATACAAGTCTTTGTAATGACATATGGTTTTGCTTCCCGTGGGAAAATGTTTAGAGGTGGAATGACTGGTTCATATGGTAGGCATCATATAGCTGGGTCTTGCTTTTTTAACTTGTCTGACAATTTCTGTGTTTAATTGGAGTGGTTAGACCACATACACTTAATGTGATTATTGATATGGTTCGGTTCAAGTCTATAATCCTGCTATTTGTTTTCTACTTGTCTCATCTGAACTTTGCTCTGTTCTCTTCTTTCCTTGTCTTCTTTTGGGTTGGTTATGCTTTATGACTTAATTTTATCTTTTTGGTGTTCTTATTACCTGTATGAGGACAATAGTACAATAGTAGGGCTTACTTCATTTGTTTCCCGCCTGTTTTTTGTTGCCTGATGTCCAGTGTCATGAAAGTCTTTTATTTCATATGTTTTATCTAGTTTTAATGGTTGTTTTTGGTACAAGAGTAAATCTAGTCCTTGTTGCTCTGTCTTGGCTGAAAACTTAGTCTATATATTATCCAGATTTTAAGTAGCAGATTGGAGCTGGAAGCCAATCTACTACATTGTATTGATAATTACCATCAGAGCAAAGAAAACTAGAGTTCAAATTTAATGTCTCTCAGGTCACCGCTCTGTGATTTTTGTTCTCCCAACACAGCTCTTGGAGTTTATTACTGTCCTATATATAAATATATATGTCAACAAACAGTATTCTTTCTTCCTACTGTCTCCCTTTAAGAACAGTCTTGGTTAAAGGCTGAATGTGATTAATAAATGATAGGTATTTGCTAAGAATTAATGTCATTTTATGGCTCTCTTAGGGGTCCAATTAATCAAACAAATGCTGGAAAGTTTTTTCTATAAAAGTTCTTATAAAATGGAGGAAAGCCAAAAAATTTCCTAAAGAAGGAAAACTGTCAGAAATTGACTAAAAATTATGATTTATCAAACTCACACTGGCTACAAAATTATGTATAACAAAGCAGAATTTATTATGTAAACACTAGTAATATTTCTTAAATTCAGATATAATTTTGATCCTACAGGCTTGAAAATTTATTTTGAAAGGGTCATTACCATTGTTACTATTAATTGAAGCCTGAACACAGCTTGTTATTTTCCAAGGGGGAAAATATATATATATATATATATATATATATATATATATATATATATATATATATATACATATTAAGAATCTACTCATTGTTGATTTCCACATACCTCTCTCTGTAAGTGCATTTTTTAAAAATGATAAGTTTTCCTATTTCCGTGGAAAGCCCAGCAACAGGTACATCTGAGTGCAAGCTACCATCTGTAGCCACACATGCTTTTACATGGTCATAGAGCTGGAAAGCATTTAAAAATAGCATTACCTCACAAGGACGTCATTCTTATTTAAAGCAACAAGGAAATAACAGACAAACTGGATATTACAGCCATCTTGGTAGAGGTCGCTATGTATTTATCTTTGAAAAACATGTATCTTTATCTACATTAGAGTAATTGAAGCATTTAGCTTTATAAAAACAAAGAACAAAAAACACAACAAAATGAGCAAATGTTCCCTGAAAAAACTACATGCATACACTATGAAAAGGACCTACATGGCCACAATATACTTATGTTGTGAAAGTGGTTTGCAACGGGAGGTAGAAGAACTCAGTCAAATCTCTCTTGGTCACTGACTAGCTTACAATCTTAGGTAATTGCTAAATGTCTTTGTACCTCAAAGTTGACAGGAGGAAAAAATGACGTAGCCAATAGGATAGGAAGGCACTTTGAAAACGGTTAATGACAGGAGGGAAAGGAATTTATTAGAGATCACCTTTTCTCACTTCAGTTATAGCAGTTATATGGTTAAAATATGATGCACTACCCAGATGTCTTCCCATTCACCCCCCACACACACAAATTTTCTATTCTTGGGCCCTAATTTAGTGTGTGTGTGTGTGTGTGTGTGTGTGTGTGTGTGTGTGTGTGTGTTGTTGTTTTTTTTTAATCACAGGATGCATTGATCAACTGATAGTAAACTTTAACTCAAGTTGATTCTGGAAAAAAATTTTTCAACCTTACCTTTTTTTTTTTTTCTTATTGACCATGTATGTTTCTTCCTCCATGCCTTTATACATGTTGCTCTGACTTTTTTGTAACACTCTGTACTCTCCCCACTTTTCTGCTCCAGTTATACAGTTTTTAACCTATCTTACAAAACTGTCTGAAATCCTACCTCTTTGGTGAAGATGGTTTTTACATTTCTAGTTAATGATAAGCTTTCCCTTTGAATCCCCTACAGGCTTAGCGTCCATGCAACTCAGTTTTACACACAGTATTTATTTACTTCTTGTTTTCTCTCCCTAACTACATTACTCAGACAGTTCTCCTGAGAAGCATATAAATGTATCAGCCACTGGACAGTACCTCTCAGAAGTCTTGAAGACACTTTAA
>NW_017731798.1:1136699-1145014 GCF_001890085.2 Hipposideros armiger
GAGGTATTTAAACTTCTTGGGCGTAGGGGTGGGACTTTCCTCACCAATTTGCCTTCCCATATAGAGAGGATATCTGTTGTATTTGCTACTCAGCATTTATTCACCATCTACTTTCCTTGATTTCCTTCTGTGGGATACCCCATTCTCATTTGCTCAGAGTGAGTTGCATTCCACAACACGCCCACTCACTGGCTTGGGGTGAGTGAGCATATACCTGGCTTAAGCTAATTAGCCCACCATATTTTCCTAACACGGCCATTGGTACATGGATGGGGCTTATGGCCAAATAAAAGCCATTGCATAAAGCATTCTGCTGGATTATGCATTAGGGACACTTTCTCACAGATACACAAGGGGCTGTGTATAAGTATGTTTATTGCAGCAATGTCTGTTTTATTCACTGATGTGTCTCATGTGCCTAAAACGTGCCTGGGGCATTGTAGGGGTCCATCACATTGCAAATAAATATGTTGTTTTAGCATAGGGAATTGGGGACAGCCTGAATGTCTATCAGTGAGAGAGGGAAAATAGGGTAGATGCGTACCTTGGGGTGTTATATAGCAAATAGAACCAATGAGATGTGCAATAGTAATATAACTGGAACTTAAAAACATTGCTTAGTGAAAAAGTAGGATATATAATACCCATTTAGGTAAGTTAAAACACAATTACACAAAATAGTGCACATTTTGCAAAAACACAATAAAATAAAAAGGTATACATTAAACAAATTTAAATAGTTTTCATAAGGAAAGCAGAATGGGCACAGATAGTGATAGAAATACATAGATAAATACACACATATATTCTTAAAGCAAGCTGCCTTGCAAGGGCTGATGTGTCACAAACTGAAAGGAGCGATTGACTCAACCCTGGGCACATGATTTAAAAATAAAATAGCTGATCATTCTGAGAAAGAGATTCTCCTTTATCTTCTGCATGAAATCCAGGTAGGGTATAGCCACAGGAGCTACATGAAAAAAGAAAACCTGGAACCTTGTCACATATTGAAAGACCTTGGATCTGGCCCTACCTGAAATGTATTTACAAGATGGGTATGTTACCGGGCCGGCCGAGTGGCGCATTGGTTAAGAGCTGGCTTGGGACACAAGAGGGCCCCAGTTTGGATCCCACATATGAGGGCCAGTGACATTGCCCTCTACAGCTAAGATGCTGAACAACAGCTCAACCTGGAGNACTCAGTCAAATCTCTCTTGGTCACTGACTAGCTTACAATCTTAGGTAATTGCTAAATGTCTTTGTACCTCAAAGTTGACAGGAGGAAAAAATGACGTAGCCAATAGGATAGGAAGGCACTTTGAAAACGGTTAATGACAGGAGGGAAAGGAATTTATTAGAGATCACCTTTTCTCACTTCAGTTATAGCAGTTATATGGTTAAAATATGATGCACTACCCAGATGTCTTCCCATTCACCCCCCACACACACAAATTTTCTATTCTTGGGCCCTAATTTAGTGTGTGTGTGTGTGTGTGTGTGTGTGTGTGTGTGTGTGTGTGTGTTGTTGTTTTTTTTTAATCACAGGATGCATTGATCAACTGATAGTAAACTTTAACTCAAGTTGATTCTGGAAAAAAATTTTTCAACCTTACCTTTTTTTTTTTTTCTTATTGACCATGTATGTTTCTTCCTCCATGCCTTTATACATGTTGCTCTGACTTTTTTGTAACACTCTGTACTCTCCCCACTTTTCTGCTCCAGTTATACAGTTTTTAACCTATCTTACAAAACTGTCTGAAATCCTACCTCTTTGGTGAAGATGGTTTTTACATTTCTAGTTAATGATAAGCTTTCCCTTTGAATCCCCTACAGGCTTAGCGTCCATGCAACTCAGTTTTACACACAGTATTTATTTACTTCTTGTTTTCTCTCCCTAACTACATTACTCAGACAGTTCTCCTGAGAAGCATATAAATGTATCAGCCACTGGACAGTACCTCTCAGAAGTCTTGAAGACACTTTAAACTCCATAAGAGCAATAAAGTCTTCAAATGTATTTTTCTTTTTTATTCTCTCTTTCAGTAAATAGTACATGTGTCCAGCTAGTTTTGCAAGCCAGGAAACCTCAGTGACATGCTTGATGTCTCCATTATTTTATCTCTACATTTCAAGATTAAAGTGGATATGTTTTAGCAAGGCACGTGGAACGCTTTATGATCTGACCTCTGCTTCTCTCCACAAATTTTTCTTGACTTCATATTCCCTTTAACTACAGTGATACCACTGTTCTGCTCTTGAGGAACAAACTTCTCCAAATATCTGTCTCATCTTTACTTTGTCATCTCTCATTCTCACATCTTTATGTTCCAAATTGATTTCCGTATCCAAGATACAACTGAAACCATCCTTGACAAGATATAATTGCCATGTTAGTAAATCTAGCAGACCCTTTTGGTTCTAAATGTTATTTGCTCTCTCATCATATTCAATGGATCACTGTACCCTTTCTGAAACATTATCTGACTCTGACCTCCATGACAATACTTTATCCTAGATTTCCGTATACCTTGTTAGTTGGATCTTGTCTATTTCTTCTTTCAATTCATCTTACTTGAAGTGCTGAAAATTCTCAAGGCTTTTCAAGGACACTTTCCTCTTTATTAAATATTTTTCCCCCTAGGTGATTTAATTCATTCCTTTTTATGACCGTACTCTCATTCATCCTTTAGTGACTTCTAAGTTTATTTCTTCAGGATGCAATCTTCTTTGAGTTCCTGACTCACACATCTGAACAGCCTACTCAACATTCCTACTTGAATATCTGACAGGCAGCTCAACTTAATACATGAAACATCAAATCATTGCTTTTCCTCCAAGTTCTCTCTATCTCTAGTGTTCCCCATTTCAGTAAATGATGAATGACTTCTTTACTGAAGCCAAACCTGAAAATAAGTATAAAGCACTTCCATCTTTCTCATTCATCAGATCCAGTCAACCACTGAGAACTGTTGATGCACCGTCCTAAATAAATACTTTTAAATTTCCCACTTACTTCCAACTCTATGACCACCTTCCTAGTATAAGGAATTGTCTGCCTTACTGGCATAGCCTTCTGAATAGCATCCCATATCCATTTTTGCTCAACTATAATCTATTCACCACACTGTGACCAAGGGATCTTTCACAAATTGCAAATTGGGCCATGTCACTTCTTTAGTTAAAAATCCTTCTGTAACTTCCAAATGCTCTAAGAATTATGCCAAAACCTTAATATAGCCTAAAAGATATTATGCTGGATGCTCAGTTCTTCTTCCCTTGCTTCCTCTGCTTTTAGCTAACACCTGCTCATTCTAAATTAGTCACCTTTGAAATTCCACACTGGTTTAGCCACCCCTCCCAATTAGATGCCTTTAAACTACCTTATACTTTTCCATTTTTGCATTTGTATTATTATAGGCAATTGCTGACTTCTGTAATTACTTATATAAATTCCATTTGACCTGATGTATTTTAAATTTCAAGAAGTCAGGGATTGTTTAGTTCACCACTGTATCCCCAGCATTAGTGACAGTGCTGACCGACAGTCACTTCTAATGAATAAATACATATGCATAAATCTCATCTCTTATCATTCCCTACCTCTCAGTGTCAGACTAAGTTATACATATCAATTTGCCAGTTCTGAACTATGTCAATGTTTTCTCTAACCTTGGTCCCCTTCCACAAACTATTCTCTGTGCCTGGGTGCTCCTGCTACCTTCATTGGCTAATTAACACCATTTCTCAACACTTAGCCGAGGGTCAGCACCATCCGAAGGTTTTTACTGACCATCCACCAACTGGGTCTTGCACTGCCCTCCCCCACAGCACTCACATTCTGATGTGACTTTGCCACCAGAGCATCACAATGCTAACTTCTGCCCTGGCCACTTCCACTCCTTCATGTTTGGTTACCTGTGCTTTCTTCTCTTGAGCTTTAAATTTCTGGAGAGGGGACTAGTGCCTTGTAGATTTGCGTCTTCAGAGGCTAATACTGTGCCTGGCATTTAGACAAGGATGAGTCTGTAACCATAATTTGAAATAACTCCTTAACAGCGGGGACACTGTATTTGACATCTTTGCCATCTATCACTGGGTTTGATTCAGTTCTAAGTAAGAGATGTTCAGTTAATATTAAATGGCTAATCATGTCTTTATTTCATTGAATACCTGTGACCAGCTTCTCATTTCATTCCTTGCTCTCTCTACCTTTCTCCTTTGTATTGCCCCTGTATATTATAAGGCTCTTGGTGCAAGGAAAATAATTTGCAGGAAGAGACGTGTCAAGAATAAAAAATGGAACTACTAGTAATCTACTGATTTATGTCCTTAACAATTTTTCTATTTAAAAAGGCTCAATAAAATATTAAAGCCAGGCAAGTATTTGAGGTGCATTTAGATACCTCATTCTACCTGAAAAGTGCCATTTTTATCTGATAAACCTTTCATAAAAGTCAGTAATTTAAATACTAACTGCCAGAAGTGTCTATTCTTTTCATGTCCATATGTATTTTCACAGAAAATCTTAGTTCTCTATATTAGTCTCCATTTTATGTCCATTTCCATTTGAAAGAAAAAGAGTAATACACCTGGGTTGTGAGGTTTTAGCTATAAATTTACTGCTGTATTTTAATTATGGCAATGATTATATGTGACTTATATATATTTATAATATTTTAAAAGTCACATGAAACTCCAGGCACTATGTATTATAGATATCTGTTGGAATATATTTGAAATCTGTATAAAACAGGTACTGAAAAGAAGCACATATTTGTAAAACAGTGTTTCTTCTTTTGTGATATATGGTCATTATGCATTGTTTAGGTTGGGTTTTTTTTTTATACATCCCAGTTATATATTTCTCCCTTAATTTGTCAAGAGGATTTTAAAAAATTCCCAAAATCTTCTGAAAGATGGCCTAATACTACTATCTCCTGTTCTTACCACTCATAATCTAATTTTAGTGACAATTTTTGATGGTTAAAGAGACCTAGCATCTACTGTTTGAAAATAAAAGTTACTGATAATACATTTTTAAGTCCTCAAATGTTTGACCAGATATATAATTCTATAGCAAAACATGGAAAGTAGTTGCTTTTAAAATTATAGAATTATTGAGATTGACAGACGTCAGTAGGATCATTATCTAAAAATGCTGTTTTATAATTTGACTATTATACATTTAGCTATAATCACATATGATATCTTAGTAATTTTTAAAGACAGATGATTCATTTAAATTGTGAAACATACCCTTTATTGTTTAAGTAACAACTTTTAAATCTACTGAGCGAGTTTATATACAAAAGTAGTCGAAAATAATAATTTAAACATTAAAAAACTCTATGTCAACTATCTCCACAACTAACAAATGAATTAGTTTCCATTTAGTGCCAATACAAATTGGTTGGAACCTTTCTAGGCATTATCACGGATTTTCCACTGAGGGCTCTGACCTTTATCCAATTGAAAAATGAAATCTCCAAAGTGCAGAGGTTTTCCCTGTCTTGTTTCCTACCTCATACAAAAATCCAAATTGAATGCTTGTCCCAGATGGTCCGTGCTGTTACTTTATATAAGATTGATTTTCAAGCCCCTGTGCATTTGGAATAACTCCTGAATGAGCACAATTGGTCTAAATTAGTGCTAAATATATTGGTTCATTGAAATATATTTCCTTTGAGACATTTTCTTTGCTAGAGGAGATGATATTAAGTGGGCCTAGCTATTTGATATTAGTAACGGCATTTTAATACAGAGTCAACCCTGCACATAGGTCTCAAGTGGTCCTTAAGAAAGACCCTCATAGGACTAGAAATGTAAACAGATTGATAGGATGAGAAAAGCATGCTCTTTTTCCCTCTCCTCTTAGTGGCCCTCACTGTTATTTTTCATTTCCCTTGTGTGGGGGTACCTGGTAGTCCTGAAATTAAAGTGCCCTCTGGAAATCCATCTGCAATATACTGACCATATTGGCTTTAATCAGAAGAGTAAGAGACACTTATGTGGAATAGAGCTATTCATTTGGGCTGAAAAGATGCATACTGGCTGCAGATATTATATCCTTTCTTGATACCAATTTTAAAATCACCCTAAAATATCTTCAGAAGGATCACATTTGAAGAGTTCAGCAAGACAGGTACCCCTTATCCTCAAGCAGTGACATTTTACTATAAGGAGTAACACGTATACCAATTTAGCACATGGAATTATATGACACTAAATATGCTTAAACTAATATATTGAGTAGGATATACTCACAGACTAAATATGAATGTACAGATATAACTTGGAATGAGTACAGACTGAGTAGCCCAGTGAGATTGAGGTGAAGGCTTCTGTACTAAAAGTAGAATGTATAATAGTAAAACTGAAGACACGTATTGGAGCCTGGTCCTTCAGTCCCAGGGTATGGTCTTTTGGCTTTAATTCTTAGGTAAAAGAGAGAACTTTAGGCAAGGGAGTGACGTGATCAAAGCAGTCAAGTATTCCACAGCCCTCAGTTAATCTTCAAGTTCAACAGTAACTTTCTGTCATGCTGTGAAGCAAGATGATTTTAATTCAAATGGCTCTGGAAACCTCATGGAAGCAGTTCATAAGGCTCATCATTTCAAATTGATTTTAAAATTCAGAGGTGCCACCTTGGGAATAATAGCACTCCTTCAGTTTTAGTCTCTAGTAAGATCCTGGTAGCTTTAGCTCGCTCAAATAGATGTACTTTTGAGGTGAAAATGAATGACATTGGGAGAGTTCACACCCTACACAGCAGAGAAGGTTGGAAAGTGAGAGCAAGAAGTCAAGGTTAAGGGATGTGAACACTGTCGACCTATTCACAATGAGAGAGAGAAGATCAAAACCACAATATATAATGACATAAAGGGATATTAAGTGGAGGCCAGGGAGCTATTATTTCTTCCAGACAAGAGGAAAGGAATAGGATATAATGGTCATGTGCTGCAGTAGAGAATATTTAGGTCAAACACAGAGAAAATTTCAACAGGACGTTTAAACAAGCATTCACTGGGGGGATTGAGAAGCCATTGTGTTTCTATATTTTCAAGGCAGAAACTTGGCATTCCTTCTTTAAGAAAGATTAAATAGTACTCTCCATGCTAAACTTACTCTAAGTGCCTTTAAAGGAAAAAATGCTTCTTTGACTATATTTTATTATCGGTGGGGTGGTGGAAGGCAGGACACACTGTATAAACCACATTCTTATGAACTTTCTCACACTGTGATTTAGATTGTGCTATCACTGATTAAAACAAGTCAGAAGCAGAGACTGTCACATTGTGGAGCTTCAGTCAGTAAGAAAGAAAAAAATAGCATAAATCCCAGTGGAAACATTAAAAACTGAATGAATGTAAGCCTTACAATTTCCAATCCTGCTGATTGAATAGGTGATAGTCTCTTTTCATTCACTAGTGGTTGGCATAAATCTCAGTAGATAACTTGGGTATAAGAAAGGGATCCCTAATATAACCACTTAATTTCTGACTTTACATTCCAATGGGCTATTGAGAAATGTTAACCTCAATTTCTCTTGGGGCTCTTTCTCTTCCCCAGGGTTAGGTTACAACCCAGTTTTTGAGGCCCTATGTTTTTCTTCCGGTTCTCAGATATGGGTTCACACTGAGGATTTGTCAATGCCAGTTATTCTGGTCTGCATGTGTTGTTCTCGTCTGCCTCTTTTGGTTAAAAGATTCTTGGCTACTTGTACTTCCAGAGGAGAGACAAAGCAAGGAGAGAGCTTGAGGACCCAAGTCCCAGTAAACGGCCTGTGTGAATTCTCTAAGAGTAGGATTCCAGCCCTGCTAAGAAACTGAAAGAAGGGCAAGGTGGCTAGGCCTCAGAATAAGGGGAGAAGGACAGAATCAGTGATAGATCTGCCCTGGGCCTGTCTGCTTACCCATCTTGCTAATTCTGCCTGCCAGTTACACTAGTGGCCAACAGGACTTGGCCCTGAATTTCACAGAACCACAAGCTCAAAAGAATTTGTTTCTGGGGAATGACGGGATAGGTTAAGCTCCCATCCACCCCTTACTTCTCGGAGATACATTTTCTATTCCCAAGAATTCTTCCCTTTACTTCCTTCATAATATTTGAAGCTGTTTTTTAAGGGTTTAGCTGTATCACACACCTCCTCAGAACCAATATAATGGACATCTATTCTAGTTGAATGGAAGGAAGGGAAGATATATATTAAGAAAAAAAAATGTATATCAAATATCTCCAAATATTGCCCATTCCCCATTTAACAATAATTGCGTCCCAACAATGTGCCAGGCACTGTGCTGTGAATTCAGAGATAA
>NW_017731798.1:1149208-1152782 GCF_001890085.2 Hipposideros armiger
TACCACTCATCAGCCCCATCCCCAATTTTGTTCTTCTAGTTTTGTTCTTCTTGTTTAAGGTCATTTGAATTCATGGTTTTTTTCACTTGTAATCAAGAAAATCCTGATTGATATGTCACCTTTTTCTTTGCTTCCCAACCAACTTGTGAAAAATCGAATCTGCATTTGCTGCCTCAGTTTCACTATCCTTGCACATGATCGAGCCAGCTGACATCGATCCCTTCACCTTACACCTGGAACTGCTTTTTTTGTTACCAAGAATTCACTAATTGACACATATGTTTGATACCTTCTTAAAAATGCTCTCCTCTTATTCACTTATTAAGTGAAACCTTATTTCACTGATTGTTCAACCTTAGATTTCATCACCGGATCCTCCTTAAATAAAAGATTTTTTAGTCCATAGTGGCTGAAGATAAATATTAACCAACTGTGAGTCTCCGGCCCTGTGCATCAGATCAGATGCACCAACCAGTGAGAATAGTCACTGGTCTGGAGACAATGGGAATAGCTTTACTGTGTGGTGCTGGCTGGATATCAGCCTGGGTGGGAGGTATTTTTTATTATTACTTGTAGTCTTAATCTCCAAGTTACTCTATTAGTCTTCTGAGAGTTCCATTTTCCCCCTCAACTAAATTATCCAATGAAATAAATGACTTTAACATTGTTTCAAAGCTAAGGACTTCCAAATCTTTACTTTTATCCCTGACTTCTGAACTCTAAACCTGACTAAGATTGAACATTTTAACTCAGCATTCACTGAAACTTTCTCCCATGCTGAGCCTCTTCTCTGGTAATGGCATTACCAGGGACCCAATTTCAAAAGCTATAAATACTAGTAATTTTTCATTCCTCCCTTTTCTTTAACCTATACCCTCTCCCACCTGAGCAAATGTCTCAGTAGCTAGGTATTAAAAATTCAACTCTATTTTATTTTTTATGAGTATGTCCTTTTGTGTCCTCCTTGCTGCTATGATACTAATTTAAGCCTCACATTTTTTTTTTGGTCTAGATTATTATATTAGTCATCTAACAATCTCTCCTTGCCTCTGATTTGCTTACTTTCTAATTAATCCTTTGCAATGCTATTGGGTATTTTTTCCTAAATCGCAAGGTGGATCATGTCATGTGTCACTTGTAGTCTCAAGTAATATTCAGTGGATTCCTGCTATCTTCAGAAGCCTGTATACTCTCATGTGGAATTCCAAACATTTCCTGTAATGGCCCCAGAGGAAATTCATATTCTACTGCATCGTTTCACTCACTTTAGAATTCAACCATATTAGGTTTATTGTCATCTTGGAGGAGATAATGAAATTCTAAGACTATGACTCTTTCAAATTATTATTTCTTAAGCCTGCATTGTTCTTCTTCCCTTTATAGGACCCCCCCCCTAAAAAAAAATTTAAGGTCCAATTCAAGTTTATTGTTTTCATTATGGTTTCTCTAAACCATCCAGTCACAATGAATAACTTGTTCCTTACAATATATCACATCCCTTCCATTCCCCTTAGCACTTATTCAAATTAACCTTGCAATGTGGCTTTCCCCGTTATGAGTCTCCTCAACCCTCCTACCCCATGAGAGCCAGAGTCTAAGAAATTTTATGATAAAGATTCTATCTTACATATCTTTCAGACCCAATTCCAAGAATAATATTTTACAAAGATATGGTCAATAAATATTTAATTAAATTTAAAATTTATAAATGTTTGTAAACTTTCCAGTTTCATGGGCCCATTGAAAATATAAATAAAGCTACATTCTCTAAAAAAACACCTCATATAGACATATGCACAGAATTTTGCATATAATTTAATGAGATTTTGGGTAAACACTTGGACTAGCATACTCAACATTTGTTCCAAACCCATTCCAGCGTACAGAGGCTAAAAAGCTTAAAATTATTTTTTTGTAGGTCTCCTTGAAACTTCCATTTCCAGTTTTGGAATTCAGTTTTTCAAAAATATACTATCCACTCTCCCTTCTTGCTGAAGCCATCCTCAAACTCTAGAGCTACTCCTGGCATTGCTTGAAGATTTTAGCTCCTGGCTTTCTTGTCATTCCTTCTAACACAGCTTATTTCATAACTCATAGTGATTTCAATACCCATGTAGATAATCCTTTCATGTGTTTGGTTTTACTGTTTCTTGGTCTTCTGTTCTTCCTGGCTTTGCCCTAGGCCCCTCTTATTAAGATCATACACCAGATTGTTTCACTATTCAAAACTGCACTAACTCTGTGTTCGTAATTTCAAATACCTCAGTCTGTCAACTGCCTCCTATGTTTCTAGCACATTGCTTCTATTATCCCAATTGCAAGAACGGCACAGGACTAGGACATAAAATTTAACGATACTATCAATTTACTATTATTATTGCAAGGTTCATCTTTCTGAGCACACTGTTGCTTATGACTTCAATTGTGTTGCTTCTCTATTCCTATTTCACACTCACTTGGAAAAGTACTAGTGCTGATAAAATCCAGCTCTCTTCATACTTTGTCAGCACCTGAACAGTAAAAATGGTTACAGAAAATCAAACAATTATACTGATTAATCTTACTTAAATTTATGACCATTAACCTTAACTACACTCTTCATTTTGCCTTGCAATTCTACATTTCACCATTTGATTCACTCTCCTCCTAACCTAGAAGAATATCACATACCTTCTTTTCTCAAACCTCTAAAACACCACCACCTCTGTCCCCTCCCTCTCTCACCCTTAGTTCACTGAGAAAATATAAGCAATCAAAAAAGATTTTCCAAACACCACCACCATATATATGCTTCTTGTCTTCTGTTAGTTTGAATTAATTTCACTCTTTAAACTTGTAGTCTATGGCCTTTGACGTCTCAATGATATCATTTTATTTTTATCCCCCTTTATCAATGGCATCATCAAATTTTCATTCCCTACTGAATCATTACATCAGAATATAAATATGCTACAATAGCTCTTATGTTAAAAACTAACTTGACCCACATCCCTTTCAGCTACAGTCCCTTGAAAGAATTGTCTATATTTGATGTCTCCTATTTTCTTTCCTTCCGTTCTCCCTTGGACCTACTATAATCAAGTTTTCATTCTTGTAGTTCTCCTAACTCAGTTGTCAAGATCACCAATAATTTCAACATAGCTGCATCTAATGGTCAATTCTCTATTCCTATTTTATTTGACTTGCCAAAAGCACTTAATACGGAATATCATTTCTTTGTGAAACATGTTATTTACTTAGTGTTCAGAAAATGACTCACTCTGGGTGTGCTTGGTTAGTCTCATTTGATAGATTCTTCTCCATTTTCACAGCACTAAACCTTACAGTAGTTTGGAGCTCAATCCTTGGAGCTCTTTTCTTCTCTACTTTATGAACCTGTACTTTAAGGTAGTATTATCTAGTACATGGTTTTAAAAACTTTTGGGCCGGCCGAGTAGCGCAATGGTTAAGAACTGGCTTGGGACGCCAGAGGGCCCCGGTTCGGATCCCACATTTGAGGGCCAGTGACACTGCCCTCCACAGCTAAGATGCTGAACAACAGCTCAACCTGGAGATGGGCTGCTGTGAGTCGCGG